>NC_065592.1:11906519-12222055 GCF_024542745.1 Macaca thibetana thibetana
CCACAGCCCACACAGGGGTCGTCATACACACAGGAGCCGGGGGATCTTTCTAAAATACAAATCGGATCAAGCTGCTTCCCTGCTCCAGACTCTTCCATGGCTCCCTAGTGCCCTTAGGAGACCATCTGAGCTCCTGAGGCTGGCACTCAAGGCCCTTCATCATCCTGCCTCTTCCCTCTCTACCCTCTGCTTCCCCAGGCTGCAGCCCCAAAGAACAGCCTGCAGTTTCTCCAGACCACCATCATGGCAGCCTTTCAACACATCTTTCTCTGTCCTTTGGCTTGGCTAACACCTTCCCATCCCTCTGTCTCAGCTTATGCATCTCCATCACAAACAGATATTCACTGAGCACGTACACAGTGCCAGCCCTACTCTAAGCATCTTATGTGCAGAGATGCATTTAATCCTTGCAACAACCCTACAAGAAGAGAATGAACATTAGCCCCATTTTAGAGATGAGGAAATTGAGGTGCTAAGAGGCAGAGTCACTTGCTCAGAGTCACATGGGTAAATGCTGGAGGCAACTCCCAGGCTGGGCCTAATCCAGCTCCCGTATGACAACGTGGTCCCATCTCCCATCATCTCTGCAGACAAACGAGGGCGGCGGGGGCTGGAGGGGGTCTCTGGGCCCTGGCCAGCACTAGCGGGAGGGGCTAGGCAGCACGGCCCCTCCTCTGCTGTGTCTGCTGACCGCTCCTCCCGACACTCCTCCACCCTGTCACGTGTCCTGCTCTGTGGGAACTCAGCTCAACAACACTTTGATGGAAAAATTTATGAAGAATCAAATTATTGCTGCTGGGAGGGAATTAAAACCATTTTTCATTCCCGGCGTCCCCGGGCCACGTCTGCGGGCGCCACCTTGGGAGCGCTGTGCACATCCCATCTCTCTTTATGGCCCGCCATCACGGGCACAGATTACAGCTGCAATTCTCTACTAATCGGTTCTGGAACAGAAATGGCCATAAATGGGAGGCACTCGCCTGCCTCCCTTCCCGGGGCTGCCATCAGAACCGCCCACGGCGAGCTGGTGGAGTGAAGTGGGTAGGGCCGCTTTGAGCTCTGCATGCTGCCTGGGCACTGGCCAGAGCACTCAGCAGGGGGCACCCCCAGTGACCCCTGCCACCCACCTCTATTCTACCCAGCAGGCTCCTACTCATCCCGCAATGCCCAACTCCAATGCCACCTCCTCTGGGAAACCTTCTCTGATGCCCCAGTCTGGGGGAGGTGGCCTTCTCTATGCTCCCCTGAGCTTCCCCCAGCCTCAGTTTACTCCTGTAAAATGGAGATGTCAAGCCCTTCCTGAAGGCTGTTGTCAGGATTCGAGGATGCTGAGCATGTAACTCAGTGCACGGGTATCATAGCAGAATGACAATGCATGTCCCTGCTGGTGCCCAACTCTACCAACTTTACTGGGGTTCCGTGAGACAGGACCTGGTCCCATCTGATCCTCAAGCGGGGGCCTCCATGAGTGTTTAGAGTAGGTGAGTAAGGGCCTGGGGTGAGCTGAGGCTGAGGCCAGGCTCTGCTCTGGGCATGCTGGACCCCACCAGCCTGCAGGGCATGGCTCTGCAAGGGGAATGTGGGCTGGATTCTGGCTTTAATTTGGCCCTCTGGCTGAATCCCCTTGTTCAGGGCACAACCTACCCAACTGTCAGTGATAGCTTGAGGCAGAGGCCCTAGGAATCTGGCTGGCTGTCCAGCTCTACCGAGGGGCTGAGGAAGGAGCCTGGGTTTGTAGAACCTGGTGTTCTGACATGGAGGGTGGTCCTCCCCCAACCCCCACTGCCCCTCTGTCCCCTCCCTACACTCCACCTGACCTAGTGGCCACATTAAGATCTGCAGCCTGACCTCTGTGGCCTCTGAGTGAACAGACACTGGCCATGTCGCTGCTAGCATGGCAGGGCCAGGGTCTCAGGGTCCCAGGCCAGGGTCAGCACACCTTGGGTGACTCCTGGAGAGGAGACCTTCGACCTCTGTGGCCTCTGAGTGAACAGACACTGGCCATGTCGCTGCTAGCATGGCAGGGCCAGGGTCTCAGGGTCCCAGGCCAGGGTCAGCACACCTTGGGTGACTCCTGGAGAGGAGACCTTCTCAGGCTGGGGAGAAGGCAGCAGGGCGGGTGACCTGCATTTGCAGTCAAAGCCACAATGCTGGCTGTGTTTCGAACAGCCGCTAATGCCTTGGCAGCAGGGGGTCGATTGCTACTTTCTCCAAACTCATCAACACAATCTATTATTAATACTTCTCCAAAGGCTCGGTGCCGCCATTACGGAGGCAGCGCCAGCCACTCAGGGCATCATCTGTTATCTAGATTGCAAAAACTCGGGAAATAAAACAAACTGCACGCACTTTATAAACAGCGTGCGCCATCCATTTGGTCTCCAAGCATCTCTCCACCCAATAAAACATCGGGGGGGATGCATGAAATACTCACTCCCAATTATGGGGCTGCCTTTGTCTACTGTGCTGGGGTGAGAGCGACTAATGGCGTGTCTGGGAGAGGTTGGGGATACCAGCGGGGTCCCCTCTTCTCTGTGAGTCCCCATTCCCCCTCTCTTCGTGCCTCCCACCACGGAGGACTATGGAGCCAGCCACTGAGAAGCAGGCCCAGCCACAGACAGGTGGCACTGGAATCACAGGGACTTGAGTTCCATGCCGTGTCCCATCACTTGCTAGCTGGTGACCGGGCAAGTAATTTGTCTTCTCGAGTCTCAGCTCACTCATCTGTACAATGGGCTGGACAACATTGCCTGCATCTCAGCATGTAGCGAGTTGTCGGTGTAAAGCAGCGGCTATGGCGGGCACAATCTCCATAACTTCCTCACTGTGCGGCTTTAGGCAAGGCATTTGACCTCTCTGAGCCTCAAATTCTTCATCTATAAAATGGGAATGATCAGGCCGGCACGGTGGCTCACGCCTGTAATCCCAGCACTTTGGGAGGCTGAGGTGGGCAGATCACTTAAGTTTAGGAGTTCAAGACCAGCCTGGGCTGGGTGCAGTGGCTCACGCCTGTAATCCCAGCACTTTGGGAGGCCGAGATGGGTGGATCACGAGGTCAGGAGATCGAGACCATCCTGGTTAACACGGTGAAACCCCATCTCTACTAAAAATACAAAAAAATTAGCCGGGCGTAGTGGCAGGTACCTGTAGTCCCAGCTATTCGGGAGGCTGAGGCAGGATAATGGCGTGAACCTGGGAGGCGGAGCTTGCAGTGAGCCGAGATCGCGCCACCGCACTCCAGCCTGGGTGACCGAGAAAGACACCGTCTCAAAAAAAAAAAAAAAGAAAGAAAAGACCAGCCTGGCCAACAGGTGAAACCCCGTCTCTACTAAAAATACAAAAATCAGCCGGGCGTGGTGGCGCACACCTGTAATTCCAGCTACTCAGGAGGTTGAGGCAGAAGAATCACTTGAACCCGGGAGGTGGAGGTTGCAGTGAGCCGAGATTGTGCCACTGCACTCCAGCCTGGGTGACAGAGAGACTCCGTCTCAAAAAATTAAAAAAATTTAAAAAATTAAAAAAAAAATGGGAATGATCATCCCAACCATGGGGTTTTGGCAGGGGCTGGATGTATTTAAAGCCCTCGGCACCACGCTGGCATGAAGAAGGTACTCCATGTTTCTTTTGTTCGGTGTGTGCCCAAAACGCCGTTGTTGCTCACCTTTGCTAGGGTCTCCATAATTCCTGGAGGCAGCCTCCCTGACACTGACTGGGTTTACAGGGCCCCACTGTGCCTCCTTCTCACCACCCCGGGTTCTGGCCAGTCCTTCTAGCTTGTTTGGCCTGATCTGGACAGAGCACTCCTGGCTCCATTATCAGTCTCAGAACATTATTGAGGACTAATAATGCTCAGTTATCAGCTACCTGCATCACCTCATTCAATCCTCACAGAACCCTCAAAGGAAGATGCTGTTTCCATTCCCATTTTACAGATGAGCACAGAAAGGTGCAGAGGCCGGGTCACTCCTTCAAGGTCACACAGCAGCATCACCAGATACTCCAGATACTCCCTTCCTGATCTGTGAATCTCCATGTGCCTTTGCTCATAAGCCGCCCTTATCCTGGGCCCTGGCTACCATGCCCGTGTCTGTCTGTTCCTGAGACTTGGGGCCCGATTCACCCCAAGTTCTTATTACTTAGCACGAGCCCAGCCTCCAGAAGGTGGGGCTGGCCATACACATCTCCCCCACCTCCAAACACATTTTTCCCCTCCATGGTGTCATCTGATATTATGGAGTAAGAAATTCCATTTTCAGGGATGTCCCTCCTTTGAAGAGTCCAGGCTGTGAGAAGATAGCTCCATATCCTCTGAGTTTTTATGGGTTTATTTGTTTAATGCTCAATTTATTAAACTTATAAGGCTAATAAACAAAACTCTGAAAACCAATTTTTTCAGGAGCATTTGAACATGGATTACAAATCTGATTAATTTCTCTTTTTTTTTTTTTTTTTTTTTTTGAGGCAGAGTCTCACTCTGTCGCCCAGGCTGGAGTGCAGTGGTGCAATCTCGGCTCACTGCAAGCTCCGCCTCCCGGGTTCACGCCATTCTCCTGCCTCAATCTCCTGAGTAGCTGGGACTACAGGCACCCACCACCACGCCCGGCTAATTTTTTGTATTTTTTAGTAGAGACGGGGTTTCACCGTGTTAACCAGGATGGTCTCGACTTAAATCACTGACAACTGCAGAGACGCACAGAGTATGGCTGATTCTTTCACCTCCAATAACATTGGTTTTCCTAATGTTCTGGGAGCACTCCAGCTTCTCCAAGCAGGTCTTCATGCCCAGATCTTAGGGTCCAGACAGCATGCACTGGGCTTGGAATCCCAGCTCTATCACTTCCTGGCACTGGAATCTTGCACAAGTCCCTTCTCTTGAGCCTCTGTCCCTAACTGTCCAGTGGGGATGATGACAGCGACTGCTTTACAAGGCTGGACACAGGAGATGGGCTCAATAAACGGCAATCATGATCACTGTTATCAACTCTCCAGGACTTCCCGGACTTCCTGCTTGCCACCCTTGCTGAGTCAAGATCTCCTACCCTCCTCTGAGGGTGCCATTCCCATACCCCATCACTGCCCTTTACAGTTTATGTGGCTCTTCCTTGGGTTCTCAGAACAATTCACACTTCACGCTCCACTCAGGTCTCTGTACTCTCAGCGGGCCTCTTCCAGCCCTCAAGGCAACCCCGTCCAGCCCCTCTGCCACAGCCTAGGGGCAACTCCCAGCCTTTGTCCAGGACACTGCTACCTCCCACTTCAGAGATAAACCAGAAGGTTAGGAGAGACACACCCAAGGTTTGGTCTTGCCTCCTCATCAAGTTAAATTAGATTACAAACCCTCTTCATTTCTGAATGTCCAAGAGCACCCCAAAATGTCAGGATAAGCCCAAAGACCTCGCTGTGGCACTCGAGGCCCCACCCACCCCGTGACACCCGGCTCTCGCTGCCAGGCTTCTGAACCGCTCTCTGAACATAGCAAGTCCCTTCTTGCCTCCTTAGTGCTTAAAATTCCATCTGCTTCCAAGGCCTGGCTTCTCTGCCCCCTTCCTTTGCTTCTTGCTAAACTCCTCTTCATCCTTGAAGACCCAATTCAAGTGTCACCTCCTCTGTGAAGCCTTCCCTGATACCCAGAATCCCAGCCTCTCTCTAGTTATTTGTGCGTCTGATGTTCCGACCAACCTAGAAATCAGACACTGGGTCTAATTTACTGGCATGGAGGAGGTGGTTAGTGTTTGTCAAATGAAGGAACAACCTTGTGTGAAATGAAATGGGCAGCCAGGTAGCACAAGAAAACGCCAGGCATTCTGCTCCTAAGGGTCTGAAACTGCCACCGTGTAACAAGGTAAGTGAACTCGCCCTCCCGCCCCCAGCCCCTTTACAAGGACACAACTTGGGTCCAGTTTGTTAAATTTGTATCAGTGGAGTTCCACGCATGCTTCCTGCAAGGCTGGGAGTCCCCAACCCCCAAAGCACCCTCATCCCCTGTACCAAGGGAAAGACCCCGGGGGTACCATGTTTGTACTGATTCTTATGACCGGAAGTGATTGGACCAGGCCTGGACATCTGATTCAAGGGGGGCCAATCAGACCCTCTGTCCTGTGTGCCTTCCTTCCCCTGCTCACTCAAGAGCTCTGTCAGCCCCCACTCCATCTTCAGTGGCTCCCACACCTCCATCGCCAGCTGCACAGCCCTGGGTGATTCACATCCCTTCTCCAAGCCTCAGATTCTTGTTCTGTCAAATGGGGGTTTGACCTGTCCCTCCCTGGGTAATTGAGAATCTGGTGATTTTAACCCACGTGGGAAGGCTTGGCCCAGCGTCTGGCACAGGAAGGATCTCAATAGGTGTGTGCTGTCTTCTCCTCCCCAATCTAAGTCTCTGGAACTTTCTCTTCCCCACCTCCCATTTTTGTCTGAAGCCCCGTAATTGCACTGTTGGGTTTGTGCTTTCCCTGTCTGTCTGTCTGTCTGTCCCTTTACGGGTATGCGCGGCACTGGGGACTAGGCAGATTCCAGGCTGATTTCCTTTAGGGCCGCTCCATGCCCAAGACCCATGGCCCCTGCAGCAACCACTGCTGGGAACACCCTCCTCCCTCCATGGGGACCACGAGGTTTGGTCCTGCAACTGCAGCCCTTCTGTTCCCACCGGCTACACCCTCTCACATTCACCCAGCAAACACCCGTGGAGGCTGACTCTGGGCTGGACGCGTGGAAGACACTTGGGGCATGGAGTTAGATGGAATCTCATCCCGTAGAACACATGCTTGGATGGGGTCCTGGGGCATGCTGGGCAAGCAGAGGTGACATGACACATACTTAAGAACCTGGTTCTGGAGCAGAAGGAACGGGTTTGAATCCGGGCTCTGCCACTTCCTGGCTGGCTGACTTGGACAAGCCACCCCTGCTCTCTGACCTGGTTTTTCCCATTTGAAAGCTGGCGATCCCAATTCCCACCTTACGGGTAATCATCATAATGTGTTGACGTCCCTGTGTCACATCTCCTTCCTAGGCTGGTGGCGAGGTGCCCAGGACGGCATGGCTGTAGAGCATGTCGGACAGTAAGCACTCAGTGTGGTGGCTGAGGTTATGACTGTGGGCGGGACTGGGCTCTGATGATGCCGGCTGAAGGATGAGCTGCAGTTCACAGGAGCTAGGGGACAGGACCCTAGACACTCCGGGGGTCGCGGCTGCTGCTGCTAGAGTCAGCCTGTCACTTGGAGAGGGAGCCGCCTGGCCTCCTCCCTGCCGGACTCGCTGACATCTCCCCCACGTGCCTGCCGCGTCCTTATCATTCCGGGCGTAGCTGTTTTTTATTTTGAGACAAAAAAGGGCCTGTTGATGGGGATCCAACTCAAACCAGCTGCAAACATCTGCTTTGATGCGGCGGCCGCGGGCCGGGCGGGCGGCGGCGGGAGCCGCGGGCTGGGGCCCCGGTACGCGCGTCAATCACGCGGCTGGAATGCGAGGCGAGGCGGGCGCGCTCTGCGGGCCTCGCGGGGCCTCTCCCAGCCTCCCGGCCTCCCCAGGCCTCCTCGCCGCGTCGGGGCCGGGCCTGCAGCGAGGGCTGCCCCGGCGCTTCCTGCGGCCCGGGCGCAGACGCAGCTGTGCGGGGCCGCCGGCCCCTCGGCCCTTTGATCCGCGCCAGGGGCGCTGTCGGGAGCCCCCAGCCGGGGCTGGAGGTCACGGGCCAGGGACAGGGAGGGACGGGCACAGCCGGGAGCCCGGGGAGCCATCCCGGGCCAGCCTGGCCAGGGAGGCCCACATGCACATTTGGCGATTCCACAAATATTTTTCTTTTCTTTTTCTTTTTGTCTTTTTTCTTTTTTTTTTTTTCTTTTTTGAGATAGTCTCGCTCTGTCACCCAGGCTGGAGTGTAGTGGCGCGATCTCGGCTCACTGCAACCTCCGCCTCCTGGGTTCAAGCGATTCTCCTACCTCACCCTCCCCAGTAGCTGGGACTACAGGCACGAGCCACCGCGCCCGGCTAATATTTGTATTTTTAGTAGAGACAGGGTTTCACCATGTTGGCCAGGCTGGTCTCGATCTCCTGACCTCGTGATCCCCCCACCCGCCTCGGGCTCTCAAAGCGTTGGGATTACAGGCGTGAGCCACCGCACCGGGCCCCACAAATATTTCTTTAGCGCCTGCTATATGTGGGTCAGCGCTGTCTGGAGGCGGGGCTAGAGCAGCTAGCAGAGAGACAGCCCCTCCCAATGCCCCCACCCCCAGTTCCTTCTTATCGGTGGAGGACATTCTCATAGGCGGGAGGACAGTAACACTGATCTATTTTAACACGTAGATAAATCCATTTCATATAGAGTATGACGAATGGTGACTACAAGGCAAAGAAGAGTGAGACAGGGAAGAGAGATGGGGCTGCAGGTTTAGAAGGGACAGTTATGAATGAGACACACATTCCAGCAGGCACCTGAGGGATGGTATCTACGATATCGGGGGAGGTGGTTCCTTGCAGAGGGAGCAGTCAGTGCAAATGCCCTGGGGAGGCCAGGCTCCTTGGCTGACCCCTGTAATCCCAGCACTTTGGCAGGACGAGGCTTGTAGATTGCTTGAGCCCAGGAGTTTGAGACCAGCCTGGGCAACATGGCCAAAGTCCATCTCTATCAAAAATTAAAATAAATAAATAAATAAATGAAAAATAAATAAGAAGGGCCCTGGGGACCAAATATCTGGGGTGTGGCTGGAGCAGATGAGTGACAGGGGACAAAGTGCAGGTAGAGCTGGGGGGCAAAGGGGACAGATCACATGAGATAGGGACCCTGGGAAGGTTGTGGGGGGGGGGGCTGTGATCTGATTGGTGTTTTATTTTTTAAAGTTTTTATTTATTTATTTTTTGAGACAGTCTCGCTCTGTGGTCCAGGTCAGAGTGCAGTGGCGTGATCTTGGCTCACTGCAACCTCTGCCTCCTGGGTTCAAGCGATTCTCCTGCCTCAGCCTCCCAAGTAGCTGGGATTACAGGCATGCACCACCACACTCGGCTAATTTTTGTATTAGCCGAGAAATTTCACTATGTTGGCCAGGCTGGTTAGGAACTCCTAACCTCAAATGTTCCACCCACCTCAGCCTCCCAAAGTGTTGGGATTATAGGTGTGAGCCACTGCACCCGGCCCTGATTGGCATTTTAACCAGGTTCCTTAGGCACCTGTAGGGGGGCACCGGGTTAGAGGGAGGAGCAGGGAGTGGCTTTGGGAAGTTAGTACAGTAAAGGTGTCGGCTCAGAGCCAGGAGGGCGGGGGAAGCCTTGCAAAGGCAGACAGGGGCCCGAGAGGAAGCAAGAGAAAGGATGGCATTGGGGATGAGTCCAAGATCTCCCGGTCTGAGCACCTGGAATGACGGAGTTGCCACTAAAGGACATGGTGTCTGTGGGGAAGCAGGGGAAGAACAGGGAGAGCAGCCCTGGATGTGTTAAGTCTGAGCTGCCCTCTAGGCAGCCATGTGGATAGGTCCAGGGGCAGCTACTTGTGTGAGGCTGGAGTTCGGGGAGAGGTGCAGGCTGGAGATGCTGTGTGGGGGCTGCTAGGATGGAGACACATCCAGAGATACACATCACACAGACACACTGCTACAGGGTGGGCAGCCGTGTCCATGTGGCTTGGCACCTGACCACTGGTTTCCCACCTTTGGGGTTCTGACTTCTGATGGGTGATGGGGATATTGAGGCTTCTGTGGGGACCAGACCTTCCCTGGTGACAGACAGGTCAGGTGCAGGTAGGAGGTGGAGCACCACATCCCTCTGACCATCCTTCCCTGCATCCTTTCTGGCTGAACTTGGGACTCTAGTCCAGGCT
This sequence comes from Macaca thibetana thibetana, assembly GCF_024542745.1. Taxonomy (NCBI): domain Eukaryota; kingdom Metazoa; phylum Chordata; class Mammalia; order Primates; family Cercopithecidae; genus Macaca; species Macaca thibetana. Next base: position 11,916,322 of record NC_065592.1, read on the forward strand.
AGAAGAGTCACAGGAAGTCCTGGGCCAACCGGGCATCAGGGAGGTTGCGAGTTATGATGCGCCAGGCACTGTGCAAAGGGCTTTACCTGTACTATTTCATGACCTTTGGGTTTACCCTCTTCCCCCTTCTTTCTGCCCCTTCACTAGTGAATTCAATACATTTGATGATTTGGTGATTCACCCACTTATCTAACATATACCCAGCACCTACTATGAGCCAGGCCCTCTCCTGGTCTGCAGTAGGAACCTTCTCTTCCCACCTGCTCATCAAACCATTTGAGCTAATCCCAGGTACCTTCCCCCATTCTCACTGAGGTCACCAGCTCCTGGTTACCAAATCCAACATTCATTATTATGCTTACTATAATGTACTGACTGTTTCCCACATAGCAGGCTCTGGGCTTTATTTGCCCATGGGCTCCTCCTCTATAAGACCCCTGCGAGACAGGCATCATTCCTCTCTTTGCTAGAGAAGAAGGTGTTGAAGAGGGTACACAGCTGCTTAGTGTCTGAGCTGGGGTTTGAGCCTGGCACATTGGGTCTCCCAGCTCCTGCTCATCCTCCCAGTCTCTGTGCTTGGTTTCCTGGACCTCCCTGTCCTTGAAGCCCTTTCCTGCTTTAACCTCATCTGCCCTGGCCACCTCCCAAAACAACTCCACACTTGCCTCATCAGCACGGAGCTGCTGGGCCTCTGGCCTGGGCTGGGGGCACCACGGTTATAGGGTGATGATGGCACCCACAGTCCAGAGGGCTGACAATGCACATGGAAGGTGAGAAACCCTGGGCCATGGGAGGCAGACGCCTTTAGATTTCTCTCCAGGGCCCTGCATGGCCAGAATAGGCCAGGCCCAGAGCCAGGTGCCCAGGAAGGGGTGGGAGATCCACAGCAGTCTGAAGACATGCAAACTCAGCCTGTGGAGGGCGGAGTGGTGTGGCAGGAAGGACTTTCTGGAGACTTCAAAGAGTTCAGAGGATTCCAGAGGGGGAAGTGTTGGGGCTGGGATGGGAATGTGTGTGTCTGAGGCCAGAGTCAGGCTCTGTGTAGAGGTGGAAAAGCAGAGAGCCCATTCTGGGAGGGGGAAGTTGAAAAGCAGCAATGGCATGAAGGAAATGGAGGCCATTTTCAGGGTTAGGAAGATAGTGGATCAGGTTGGGAGACAGTGGGTCAGGTTGGAGTGTGGGCGAGAAAAAAAGATCAGGCTGGACACCTTGTATGTTGGGCTTAGGAGGACAGGTCGTATCTCTCTTGTTCTCATCAAATCATCCACTTATCCACTCATCCATCCATGTATCCATCCACCCATGCATCCACTCATCCGTCCATCCACCTACCCATCTATCCACCTGTCCCCCATCCACCCACCCCCTCAACCATCTATCCACCCATACAAATATCCACGTGTGCATGCATCTATCCTTCCACTTACCCATCCATCCCCCACCTATCTATTACCCATCCCCCACCCATCTATTACCAATCCTCCATCCATCCACCCTCTCCACCAGCTACCCATACAAACATCCATGCCTCCATCCGTCCAACAAATACTTAGCTACTTGCTCGGTGCCAAACCCCAACTAGTGACTCAGTTCCTCCTGAAAGGGCAGAAACTTTCGCTATATGATTTGTCTATTTTTTTTTTTTTTTTTTTTTTTTTTTTTTTTTTTTGAGACTGAGTCTGGCTCTGTCGCCCAGGCTGGAGTGCAGTGGCCGGATCTCAGCTCACTGCAAACTCTGCCTCCCGGGTTTACGCCATTCTCCTGCCTCAGCCTCCCGAGTAGCTGGGACCACAGGCGCCCGCCACTTCGCCCGGCTAGTTTTTTGTATTTTTTTTTTTTTTTAGTAGAGATGGGGTTTCACCGTGTTAGCCAGGATGGTCTCGATCTCCTGACCTCGTGATCCGCCCGTCTCGGCCTCCCAAAGTGCTGGGATTACAGGCTTGAGCCACCGCGCCCGGCCGATTTGTCTATTCTGTAGGCACTAGCGAGCGTCCACCATGACTAAGCTCTGTGCTAGGTGATGGGGAATCAGCAGGGTCACAGTCTTCAGGGGGCTCCTGGTAGAATGGGAAAGCAGTATTCCATGTGAGCGGAGTGTCAGATCTCCAGGGTACCACTAGAGTGTCCAAGTGGCTGACCCAGCTGATACTTTGACTCTGCCATTCTGACTTTAAGGATTTTGGACTGCTGTACATAGACCACAGCATTTTAATTAGGGTTATAACAACACTAATAAACCTTCTTTGAGCAAGTGTTTTCTGGAACAAACGCCATTAAAGCAATTTTTTGACCAATGTTCTTTCTAGTACGGTCAAATAATTTTCTACTTTGCCCATTATTTCCCTGAAATTATTTTCATTGAGATAAATTATTTTTCATGAAAAATTTTCCATAAAGCTTTGCTCTAGCATCAGGTTCTTGCCCGTATTGGATCCTGCTGATGGAGTCTTTGGTTAATTTGTGGCCGGTGACACATCTTACCGTGGTCATCTCACTTGTTATTTACATTTTGTATGGATGATTTTACCAAGTTAAATTTTCCCCAGGATCAGGATGGGTGGTTTTCAATGTTAACAAAATTACCAAAGTTTATTACTACAAATTTTACCAGGCAGGTGATAAAAACATGCTCAGGGTAAAAACCATGGGGTCGAGACAGATTTGGGGGTGTCATATGTTGGGTTCAAATGTCCGGCTTCAGCTGGGGCACCACAGACTAAGGGAGCTCCTTCTTGCCCATCAGAGACTCAAAGACAGTAACACCTCCCTTTCTTGGTTAGGCTCCTGTGGTAGCTTCTCCAGTCTTCCTTTCTTTTTCTTTCTTGCTTTCTTTTTTTTTTTTTTTTTTTTTTGCGATGAAATCTCGCTCTGTCACCCAGGCTGGGGTGCAATGGCACGATCTTGGCTCACTGCAACCTCCACCTCCCAGATTCAAGCGATTCTCCTGTGTCAGCCTACCAAGTAGCTGGGATTACAGGCACAGGCCATCACGCCCAGCTAACTTTTTGTATTTTTAGTAGAGATGGGGTTTCACCATGTTGGCCAGGCTGGTCTCAAACTCCCAACCTCAAGTGATCTACCTGCCTTGGCCTCCCAAAGTGCTGGGATTACAGGCGTGAGCCACCGCACCCAGCAGTTTCTCCACATTCTAATCACCCTCTGAATGAGCCTGAGTTTATCCTTACACGTAAGCCCTTGAGGCATGAAATCCAGTAGCTCTGTCCTCCAGAGGGAAAGACCAACCATCTCCTCCCTTATTTCCCAACCTATGCTCCTCTGAATGCAGCCAGAGATAGCACCAACTTTGTTAGCCCAGTCATGGAGGGTCTTACTACCAAGTCTCTTTCCTGAGATCTGGACTAAGCTTCCTCCTCCCCGCAATGTCCTTGAGTACATGCCCTGTGTTCTGCTCGAATGTTTGAACCCAGGCTGTGAAAGAAGCTGGCAGACGCTCCTAGTAGACCTTACACCCACGGGAACCAGCCCAGCCCTGTGCTCAGAGCTTCACACTTAGGGGTCTCACCGAGACCACTACCGGAGGTAGGAGTCTCTTCCTTCCATGGGTCGCCCACCTGGTGAAATGCAGAGCTGGGGTCCCGGGTCAGGGCTGGTAACCACCACACTCTCCTGCCTTCCTGGAGGTTGGGAAGGTAGTTGGAGACCGGGAAGCAAATGACCCAGAGGTTTGGGAGCCTGACACCTGCTTCTAGCCAGTGGCCTGTTGTGCCGGGCTTTTTGTGGGGACATACCAGTAGTGGGTGGGCAAGATGAGTCCCCTGGCTGAGTCATCCACAGAGGCCTGAGAGAATATCCTGAAACGGGGGTGCCAGAGAGGGGCAGGACTCCCTGCTGAGCCCAGGGGAGCCCGGAGAGGAGGGGGCAGGAGCAGGAATTAAAAGGAGGTATATGAAAGTGTGGGTGCCACTCATTTCCTGCCAGACAGGGACCCTCTCCCAGGGATGGAGAAGAGAGTCTGGAGGAACACATCCCTAGGTCTCCTGCACTCTGGCTGGGGACAGGCAAAGGGCAGGTGAGGCAGGTCGGGGCCCGGCCTCCGGGACAGGCAGGGCATGCCGCCCGCCCATTTAGTGGGTAACTGATCACTCCACGCCCCGCCCCAGCCGCCCGCTGCCTGCCTCGGCCGCTTAATCACCGCCCGCCCGGCCGCATTAGCATAGTAATGGCCTTTAAATTGAGCCTCTTTGTTTTTTAATTAAGCTCCCAGCAGGTACAGAGAAGAGCGATTATTGAGGAAGCTGCCAGTGCTAATCGCCCGTAGTCATTTGACAATTAAAAAGCGCCTAGCTTTAACCCTTTCCCCTCGCCCGCAGCAGTTCCCCAGCATTTACCCAGCGCCAACTGTGCGCAAGCTCTCCCTACGGGATCTGCGGACCCTACCCCTGGCAACTCCGAGAGATCTGAGTGGTCTCTGCCAACACCTCCACTTTGCTGATGAGCAAACTGAGGCTCAGAGAGGGGAGGTAACTTGTTCAAGACACCCAGCTTGGGCATGCAAGAACTCGGGCGGAGGAGGGGGGAGACAGGTTGCTAGAGAAAGTCAGCCACCTGGTCTTTGCACCTTGTCCTGCGCTCTGCTTGGAATACTGTCCCACTGTGAGTCTGGCAAAATGCTTCTCATCCTTCAAAGGCCAGATGGGCACTTCCCAAGCCCCATGGCATGGGGTTCCCAGGGTATCCTCCTCTTCCTGCCAGTTCATCCATTTCCCCAAATACTGATGCAGTGCTTACTGTGTGCCAGGTGCGGTCCTGGGTGCTGGGGACAGCAGCGAACAAGTCGCTGGGAGACAGCCCATCCTGGGGACTGTGGTGGGGAGCGAGTCAGAGAAGGCCACTTTTCAGAAGACAGAGATTTGGGCTGAGACGGCAAGAGGAAGGCGAATCAGCCAGGCAAAGATGGGAGGTGACGGAGAGGCCAGGCAAGAGAGAAACACTGAGTGCAAAGGTCCTGCGAAACAATGAGAATCAATGAGAAATAAAAGGTGCAGAGGGCTGCAGGGAAGGGAGGCTGCCTGGAGCGAGAGGAAGCTGGGGGAGTGCAGGAGCCTGCCTGTGTGTGCAGGGTCTTACACACTATCTACTTAACATTTTTTATCTTAAAAATAATTGAATTTGTTTTCGAAGAGGTAATGCATTCCATAATTTAATACTGAAATGTACAAATACAAAAGGGTGTTCTCTGCATCCTCCTCTACCCCATGCCTAGCCATCGGTCCCCTCTCCAGAGGCAACCCAGGTCTTTCATTTGACCCTCCTCCAGAGATATGTCACACATACATAAACCCACATACACCAAGCTGAGTGCATCTGTCATTCCCCTCCCTGGCCTGGTTTGGGGCGTATTTTGGGGGTTTTGTTTTGGTAATGAGGACTGATTGGGATTCTTGTCCACTTTGTTTTTCATACAAACACTAATATGCTCTACAACCGCCACCCCCACCCCATGATTGGAGATGACTCTACATCGGGACAAGAGCACCTGGTTTTACAGCTGCCTGATCCTCTATTGCAGGGCAAACCCTAATTTATTTAACCCATGCCCTGTTGATGGCCTTGTGGGCCATTTAAAGGATTTTTGTCTTAATCTCAAGAGCCATGGGAAGTCATTGAAAGGTTTTAAGTAGGGAGTGGCTTGAGTGATTTACATTTTTGAAAGATCCTCTGTGGGGAGACTCACTAAGAGGTTCCAGGCTGGTGCCCTGCAGGTGAGAGGCACAGCGGGTCCTGGCTGGGGTTGCGGAAGTGGGAGGGGTGGGTTACCATAGCCATGCAGGGAGTTCCTGAAGTGGACAGGGGTTTTGGGGGTGAATGGGAGAAATGGGGTGGCCCTCTCGGCCCTGTCAGGTGGCTGGTGGACGTGGATGGGGGAGCCCTGCCTGAGATGGCAGCACAGGGTGGCAGATGGGGGACCACGTGGAGATGCCAGGCGGGCAGTCACCTGGCTCACTGCACTGACTGCCAGCACAGCATCCGTTCATCCCTGGGTCGGGGATTTCCCCACGCCAGGCTCTCTGATGCCAAAGAGGAGACAGATGGAGCTTAGCTGCCCCACAGGTGGCCCCAGGCCCCATCTCTGCCTGTTCACACTTAGCAGGGGCCTGTTGTTGGTGTCCCTGAACACCCCCCCCAACCTCCTCCACCTCACACCCCAGGCGGAGCAGGAGTCCCTGAAGAGGAGCAGCCCTGAGAAAGCCTGGCAGTGACTTTTTAATACAGGAAGAGGAGCTTCCGCAGGGCACGGTGTTGGGGAGAGGAGGGCTCCAGACACTCAGAGACATATTCCGGCCCTAGTCACCACTGGGGGAGAACCCGTTCTCCTCTGTCCTTGGCTCCCTGGTGGGGGGAGGAGCAAGCTGTTGATGCCCTGGAGCCCTCCTCACTCTGTCCCTGACTCAGAACTAGAGGTGTCCCCCTAGAGAGGAGCTGGGGGCACAGCCAGGACCACCTTCTGGCTGTCTTGTACCCCATAGACACACATAGCAGTGCAGGCAACGAGGGGTTAACAGTCTGCCCATCCCCATCTATCAGCCAGCATCTCCCAAACAGACGGACAGACAAGGCAGCTGTCCAAACAGGCCTGTGTACCTGGCCACGGCCGCAGAGAGGACAGGGCAGCGGCTGTTTACTCTGCTCCCACCACAGGCGCACACTCACACACACACTGGCAGGCCATTTCCATCCAATCTCCCCGTGGGGATGTGCCCTCCACCCCCGCCCCTCCCACCACCCCTGCACAAGCAGATTCCTAAATGCTCATCTCCCAGACAAGGGCTAGGAATCTCCAGGAGTCAGGGAGGAGGTGAGGTGCCCAGGGAGCACAGTGCTGGCCCCTAGCCTTGCCCCTGATGCTCCCTCTCTGCCCAGAGTGGGGTGGAGTGTCTCAGAGCCTGGGGACCTGGTGAAGCTGGGTGCCTGGGGAACGACCCCCTCAAAACCCCTCTGGTCTGTTTGGCCCCAAATCTGTGTCCCCTTGTCCATCTCCATCTCCCTGATGGTGCCAACAGCTACCTTCTGCCCTGCCTGAGGGAGCCCTAGGTTAGCCTCTTTCTACACTGGGCCCTGAGCTTGACCCCATTGGCCTCCTGTGCGGCTCTCAGATCTGCCCAACTCCTTGGTGCTGAGTTGTTTGTGGGGCCTGGTGTGTCAGACATCCAGAAAGTCCAGCCAGCAGCAGGCAGAGCCCTCCCTACCCTCTGTGGGTGGTTCCCCATTCACTCTGACAGGTCCCCTCTACGCCCTTTCCCTAGAGAGGGGCTCCCTGTGGTGTCGGGGGCTCCCCCAGACCCCAGCATGGATACCTGCTGTGAGCCAGGCTCTGGGTCGAGCTCCTGGAGTTCTCATCTCCTCTCCACCCTGGAAGGCAAGGAGAATGAGTCTTCCCATTTCTCAGATAAGAAAACTGAGCCTTGTGCCAAGCCTCACAGCTACAAAGTGCCAGAGCCCCCAGTAAGAGATAGGTCAGCGTGTGGTCGGGCAAAAGCCGAAAAGAGCCTCTTGCTTTGTGTGTGCGAGGAGTCCACAGGCGGGCAGCAAGAGGTGCACCATTCTGACCAAGTCCTGTGCCGGGTGCCATGTGCCTGGGCACGTCACTGGCCTCACTTCTGGCATCACTGGGTCCGGCAAGTGATAAAAGTCAAGGCTCCTGCTTACCAGTGCCTCTGGGAGGGAAGCTCCTGCCAGCCTCAGCTGGCCAGGACATGGTGCAGCCAGGATTCTGTCCTGGGCTGTGTGCGCCCCCCTCCCTAAGGCCAGGCCCTGGACTGTTCCTCAGCCCCCCCGCACCCCATGTGACATCTTTACGGCACATGCTGGGTCTGAGAAGGCCTGAATGGGGCGAGAGGGAGGCAGGACATCCCTCAAGTAACGGATTGTAAATTCCTGGGCCCCGGCTTTCCATCCCTAACAGCCCCTCCCGAGCTCACAGTGCCTGTCCCTTCGCAGCCAATTTAAATGAGGGCTCCCAGACCCGGGGCGTAAAGCATTCCAGACTCGGGAGAGGGGCAACTATTGTTTCTCTGGGAAAAAAAAATAAAATAAAATAAAATAAACTGAGTCTCTGCAGCTTCTAATCACTCTCACATGTGCTGCACAGGTCCCGCCAAGAACAGCCCTCTACAGTGTGTGAGCCCCGCATGGGCACAGACCCTGCCTCACCCTACAGCCTGTGAGGGAGGCCCCTGATCTCCATTATTCCGTGGGAGAAACTAATGCAGGGGGAGCTGCCAGACACTGGCTCTCATTTGGTCCCTCTAATAACCTCACACTGTAACTCATGATCCCATTCTACAGAGAGTACAACTGAGCGCCTTGCGCAAAGTCACCAGCCAGTACTGGGCCAGCCGGGATGACCTCCAGCAGACAGGCCCAAGGGATTTGAACGCGGTCCTTCCGACTCCAGAGCTGGAGACCTTCACCCCTTGCGGTGTGGCCTCCCTATGTGAGAAGCATCCACTGATCCCTTGGAAGGAGCCCGGCCCCAGCAGCCCTGCCCCAGGCAGGTCCCACCACAGCCACAGCTGGGGCCCGGGAGCATCGAGGCTGGTTTTTAATAAGGAAGATGAATTTACTTGGAAGTCCCAGTCCAGGAGAAGGGGGCGGTGGAGACTGCCGACCTTGATTCCCTCTGCCCTTCTGGAGGGAGGGGAGTGGAGGCCTGGCCAAGTGGCCTCTGGGCCGCTGGGGGCCTGGGCTGTGGGGGGCCGCTGCCCCGGCCTGGAGGGAGCTGGCTCACTCTCTCTCCCCGAGTAAGCCCACAGGATATTACACTGCCTTTGTGTGCCTGGTGACCCAGCTGCTGGTTATTGAAAAATTCCACCGCTCGGCACAGGGCAGGCCCGCTGACCCCTCATCCCGGGGCGCGCCTATCTTTCAAAAGATACAGGATTAGAGAGCCAGAGCCGGCCTGGAGCGGTGCCCCGCCTGGGGTGTCTGTGTTTTCGCGGCCTCTCGGGATACTGGCTGGAGTGGGCTCTTGGCGCAGGATTTAATTAGTTGGAATCAGCCTGCGATTACTGCGGCGACTATTTACCCAGCCACTCTGCAGTCTGAGCTGTGCTCGGAACAAAGATGGGCCCCTCGGCCCTGGCTGGCCAGGCCAGGGGCCCCAGCTGAGCCCGGGCCCAGCTGCCGGGAGGGGAGGGCTGTGGGCCTGGCAGGCCTTCTGCCGGCGCACCTCATTTAGCTGATATTTGTGGGTTTTCGCAATGCAAAGCATCTACGTGGGGCTTTTAAAAAATTAAAGCATCTCAAGAAATTTATGACCGATTTCCGAGCGGGGTCCCCTCCCCCCAGCTCGGAGCTTGGTGGTGGCGAAGCAGAGCTGGGTTTACTGGGGTGGGACTGAATTCCTGTTGACGGCTGGTGAGCTAGGCATGGGGCTGTGCCCGGGTGCCAAACTCTGGAGAATAGGGGAGGTTCCCCAGCTAATGGTTCTCTTGCCTCCTTCTCTGCCGCCTGGGATGGCCCCTGGCTGTGTATCTGTCCTGCTGCACTCCCCTCCAGACAACCACAGTGGTGGCAGCTAGTGTGGGAGGTCTGTGTGAGCTGTGCTCCCAATCCTCATGCCCACCCACAGCTACGCCCACACCCACACCCACAAGAATTCACCTGTGACATGCACAGTAAGTCTTTGCTTACCCTTGTGGATGGGTTCTTGGAAACTGCGACTTTAAAAGAAATGCCATATAATGAAATAAACTTTTTTCATCTGTGTTATATGGAAACGTTATGCGAGGACCTGCTGTCTGTGGTTTCGCTTAATGTCACAGTTTCCAAGAACCTATCCAGGAGGGTGAGGGAGGACTGACTGTACTGCCACCCACAGCACCCAGGTAACATGTATGTGTGCACACCTGTACTGCCTGTGCCAACAGTCTAAGCCCTCACCAGTGTCCACCCACACATGCCTGCCAATACATATGTGTATGATGACAATATGTGTGCATACCTGTACTCAAGCATGTCTAGCTACTCACACCTACCTGTCCATCTGCATCTGCCCAAGCCTGCTGTTTACACGTGCCCACATACGCCAGCACAATATGCCAGCAAATCTGAGCTCGTCTGCACCCATATGCACACATACTGGCCACATACACTCACATGCACGCTCACACGCACCAAGGATGCGTATGTGCACAATTCTATAGGCTGCTCTCTGAGTGTGCTCACACATTTACACACACAAACTGCTGATGCATTTGTACATGCACAAGCACACGTTTCCACCCGTGGGGAGTCTGCTGCCTCTACTCATGTACGCACATGTCTAGCCATGGGAGGCGGCTGTGGGGGCTGTTTCAGGGCTCTGCCCCTTGGAGGGGGTCACTCAGACCCAGCGTCAGGTGACTGCTCTGGGGGCCCAGCTGGTATATCCTGGGAGACTGAGGCACACGCCGGGGACTCTCTTGGGAACTGGGATTTGGTTTAGGGCCCTCTCAGTGCCAGGTTTCCGGAAAAGTTGCTAGGATGGGGGTCTCCTCGCTGTCTGCTGGGTGACCTCGCCCCTAGTTGTCACCAATCCTCCGCCCAGGAGCCCGGCCTTCAGCCTCCTCGGAAGGCTTCATTTCTCTCCTGCCTCCTCCACTTCTAACCATGGCCACTGTGGTTCCTGTCCTGCCTCGTGGCCTGGGGAGTACCTGGGGGCCATCCTGGGGGAAGGGCAGAGGAGAGGACTGCCCGGATCCAGAGGAACTTTGGGCTCTGATGACCTCCTTTTCTCCCTGCCCTGGAGACAAATGACCCCAGCCCTCATCCCATGGACACACACCTTAACACATGTGCACACATATGAGGTGACCAGAATGGCACCTACTTACACAGAGAAACACATGGCCATATACAGAGGCACACACAGGCACTTGGGGTCACACACAGTGTGCACAGACACACGCAGAGGAGCACAAAAGCCCCAGGTAGACACTCACATACCTGAACACGAGATGCTGGACAAACAAGGACACATCAAAACGAAGACCCCCAGGCCCACACAGATGCCCAAGCAGGCCAGACACACGTGAACACACAAACACACACACGCTCATACAAATACACAATGTAGACCCCAAGGAAACTCTTTTCTCAGAAGTCCAGGGAGGCCCAGGCAGAGAGGGCAGTGACCCACCCACAGTCTGAGACTGGTGGGTGGCGAGGCCAGGGCCCCCGACTCACGGGCTGGCCCCTCCCTCTCCCTAGCCCTCATCCGCCGGGAGTCCTCATATCCACAGGAGCCCTCATCCCTGTCTCCACCCTTGCGGCCAGGCCCTGTTTCAGGCCTCACTGTCTTGGCCCCAGGCAGCCCATGCCCTCTCAGGTGTACCCTCGCCACGTGGAATGCCCTTCCGCCTTCCCTGCCCATGCCAGCCACAATCTTCCTCTCATCCCCTCACCCTCTGCCCTCGGGGTCCAGGACTGCTCAGGGCTCAAGCTGCCAGAGAGCCCCTTGGCAGGGCTGGACCCCAGGCCTGCTGCCGCTTCCGTGTCCATTTCTAAACAGCAAATGAGTCTGGCCGTGACTCAGTTTCCTCACCCAGTCAAGCATTCTTGGGCAAGTGCAAACATGCTTTTCCCAACTGTGGATACAAAGAGCCAGGTTCCAGAAGGCCCCTCTCCCTGCCTTTCTATCATCCTCTGCCAAGCACCACCCAGGAGGGCCTGGTGGATGTGGGGTTAGGGGGACAAGAGGTGAGTGGGGCCTCTTTGGGGTCTGAAAGATGTGGATTTAAATCCTGCTTCTGGGCCAGGCACAGTGGCTTATGCCTGTAATCCCAGCACTTTGGGAGGCTGAGGTGGGTGGATCACCTGAGGTCAGGAGTTGGAGACCAGCCTGGCCAACATGGTGAAACCCCATCTCTACTAAAAATACAAAAATTAGCTGATTGTGGTGGCGCATGCCTGTCATCCCAGCTACTCAGGAGGCGGAGGCAGGAGAATTGCTTGAACCCAGGAGACAGAGGTTGCTATGAGCTGAGATGGTGCCACTGCACTCCAGCCTATGCAACAGAGGGAGACTCCATCTCGAAATAATCAATCAATCAATCTTGCTTCTGTATTTGTGTCTTAGCTTTGTGACCCTGGGCCCATGACTCCCCTTCCAGAGCCTCAATTTCCTTGTCTGTAAAATGGGAGGTTATGATCTGCCTCTGCAGCGTTCTGGTGAAGGTGTGATGAGACAGTAAGCGCTGAGTGGCCAGGACGGTGCTCAGGAAGTGACAGCTTGACTCAGCCACCTTCTCCAACCCAGATGAACCTTTCCCTGCAATGCTGAGATCTCTGCAGGCCCCTGGTCTCAGTAAGAGTCTCTGTCCCTGAGCCCCAAACAACAAAGTACTTCCTCAGCAGCTCTTCTTCCGCCCCCCGTTTCCTAACCTGCAGGACACTCAGCTCCTTTCAACCCCTCAAACTGCCCTCCTCTCACCCTCCCTGGCCAGCCCCTGCTCTGGCCACACCCAGACTACATCATCACCTGCACTTCCTTCCTCAATCAACCTGCTTTCAGCCGCCTCCGCTTTCCCTAAGCCACCACTCGGCTAAAAACAACACCTTCCAGACCCAAGTGTCTCATTCATTGATTTATTTATTCAACCGGCCCTCGCTTACTGAGCAGCTACTATGGGCCAGGCACTGTGCCAGGGGCTGGACAACTAAGCTCACACTGCCCTCTGCCACCGGCCACCTTTGGCCATCCCTTTCTTCTGGAAACTCTATGAAGGCACACGGTCTTGGTCTCTCCCCAGAGACGTGCAGGTTCCTAGTTCTCCATCTGCTCTTAAATGCCAGGACCCTCAGGGTTCTTGTTCTCTTATGGCTTTGAGTGTCATTTAATGCCAAAAGCTCTCAAACCACCACCTCCAGATCTATAGCACTGACCCCTCCGTCAAGTTCCCACCCTCTCGGGGGATCCGGACCCCTTTACTGGCCTGCCTCCTGGGCTGCTCTGTAGATGCCTCCAAGGCAGCACCGCCCAGTGTGTTGACACTCCAGCTCCCGTCATGTGGCACATGTGCATTAAGATATATGTACTGGGATGCTCACTGATGTATGGTGTGTGTGACGGCAAAGCACTGGCAGCTGCCCAAAGGGCTGTGAGTAGGGAAATGGGTTCATAAATCAAAGTTCACCCATTCCCTCGACTGTTACGTCGTGGCTGCAAGATACAGCAAATCTGTGTGTACCGATGTGCGCAGGCGTTCTCAGTGTGTTGCTCAGTGGGAAAAGCCAGTACAGAGCAGAGCAGTTTAGAGAAAATATGGATCCCGGCCGGGCACGGTGGCTCAAGCCTGTAATCCCAGCACTTTGGGAGGCCGAGGCGGGCGGATCACGAGGTCAGGAGATCGAGACCATCCTGGCTAACACGGTGAAACCCCGTCTCTACTAAAAATACAAAAAAAGAAATTAGCCGGGCGTGGTGGCGGGCGCCTGTAGTCCCAGCTACTCCGGAGGCTGAGGCAGGAGAATGGCGGGAACCCGGGAGGCGGAGCTTGCAGTGAGCCGAGATCGCGCCACTGCACTCCAGTCTGGGCGACAGAGCGAGACTCCGTCTCAAAAAAAAAAAAAAAAAAAAAAAAAGAGAAAATATGGATCCCGTCAAAAGGAAAACCAAGTGGATGTGCGCAGAACATGCTCCTACATTGTAGGAAAGGCCTGGAACATGACCCATCCGTCAACTGACTGCCTCTGGGAAAGGGGTGGGGGAAATGGATGAAGACTGTCCCATTTTGTTTGACTTCTGCTTTGCCTGAATTTATTTTACGAGCAACAATGATTTTGTAACATAAAAAAGGACAAATCTATAAGAAATACAGAGAAGAAAAAAAATGACCAATTTGTCATTTCTGCCTAAGCTCAGTTCCCTCTGACCAGCTCTTCTGGAAGTGACACCACTGTTCTCCCAGGGCTGAGAGAGACGAAACCTTGAATCCTTTGCCCAGGCCTCTTCCCCTCCCATTCTTCCCACGCGGCCCCTCTGCAGGCCCTCATCCCTGTACACCTGCCCTGCCCAGGCCTCCTTGTCGCCTCTGCTGTCTCCTGTCTCTTTCAGAATGAAAATCAAAGTGCATCACAGCCTGCTCAGAAGTCTTCAGAGTCTCTCCACTTACATGCAACAGGACAGAGCAGCCCTGACTACCCAGTGTGTTCTCAGCATACAGCACATAGAACACGCATACGTAAAGCACATAGAACGGCGCCAGCAAGGTTATTATTAGCATTGCTACTATTGTTATTATTATTTTTTCTTTTTTTGAGACAGAGTCTTGCTCTGTCGCCCAGGCTGGAGTGCAGTGGCATGATCTCGGCTCACTGCAAGCTCTGCCTCCCAGGTTCACGCCATTCTCCTGCCTCAGCCTCCCGAATAGCTGAGACTACAGGCGCCTGCCACCACGCCTGGCTAATTTTTTGTATTTTTAGTAGAGATGGGGTTTCACCGTGTTAGCCAGGATGGTCTTGATCTCCTGACTTCGTGATCCGCCCGTCTCGGCCTCCCAAAGTGCTGGGATTACAGGTATGAGCCACCACGCCTGGCAGCATTGCTATTATTTTAACAACCTGTTTTTCACACTTCCCTTCTTCCTTTTGCCCTCAATTTCCTTTCTTTGCCCTCACTTACTTTTCCACCCTCTGTCTCTCTTCCTGCCTCCCTTTCCTCTTTCCAGAAATGGATCTGCAGCTCCAGCCACACCATGGCAGGCTCTCCCTAATCCCATCAGCCTCCATCACCTGGCTCAGCTGCTCTGGACTCTGAGGTCTGTGCCCTCAACTCTGCACCTTGGCTCTCCCTGTCCCCTCTACTGGGCCTGCCCCTGCCCCTCCGGGGCTGTCAGCTGAATGCTTTTCATCCTTCCAGGCTGGATTCGATGGGCGCTTCCTTCAGGGAGCCTGCCCGCTCCCAGCATCTTCCAGCGGGCTGCCCCCAGGAGGTGGTGAGCAGAGCACTAGGTCTGGGTTCAGACCTGTCTTGTGCCTCTCAGCAAATCTCTCAAACCTCAGTTTTCCCATCTGTAAAACAGGCCGGACATAGAAGCTGCCTGGTAGGTTGTTCTGAGGGTTACTGAGGCGCAGGGCAGAGCGCCTCAGCACAGCGCCTGGCTCGGGAACCTCTGCGTGGGAGCTGCCATGACAGGCCTCCTCCTCTGATCTTTGTTCATCTCTTTGCGCATGCTGCCTTCTGGGTTCCGGTCAGCGTCTGCATTCACCCTGGGGACAACGGTGTAGCCCTTGGGGAGGGCCCACATTGGCCTTGTTGGGGCTGTGCGGAGGTCTCCATGCAGGGGGACACAGCTGAGCTGCCCCGGGCTGGCATGGGTTGGCCCCACCGAAGAAGAGGGCTACCCGGAGGGTTGGTAGGGGGCAGCTGGTGCCTACTCTGTTCAAAGGCCAGCGATTCTCCACGGCTGGTGAAGCGGGTGGGAGGATGTCCTGTGAGCCCCTCCTCCCAAAGAGACATCACCCAGGGGAAGGAGTGGTCCAGATCAGAGACAGGGCAACCCCGCCCCTGCAGCCCAGCACAAGGAACACCGGAGGCGCTTTTGTTTCTCTGGTAAGAGGAGCCTCCCGCCTCCTCCAGACTCACCCTCCCAGAGCAGCCCCGCTGGTCGCCGCTGCCGAGCTCCAAACTGGGTGAGCCTTTTCTCCAACACTCAGTAAATACTCAATACTGCATTAAAGCAATAAATAGTCATTTTAAGGAAACCGAGACTCAATTTAGCCACCAGAGTCAGGAGCAGCGGTTAGCAGGGCTGCGGAATGTCACTGCACAGCTGGCAGCCCCGCCCCCGCCCACCCCAGCCCCGGCTCCAGGGGGAGGCCCAACAATGGGCCGTGCCAGGCTGCACCGCCCCTCCCCCCAAATCAGGTTACGATGGACCGTGGAGGAGGGGGACCGGCTCAGCCAGCAGCTCCAGGGAGCTGGAGGAAGCCAGAGAGGCGCGAAGGCATGGAGGAACACTCCACCTCCACCTGGGGATAATAATAATAAAACTAACAAGAACAGCAGCACAGGCAGGAAGAAGACAAGCAATTCCTGAACGGACTGAATGGACACTTGCCCAGCGCAAGCACAGCGCTAAGGACGGTACAGGCATCCCTGTGTTTACTCCTTCAGCCCCTCCAGTGAGAGAGATAACTTTCATCCCAACCTCGTAGGTGGAGACACTGAGGCTCAGGAAGCTGAATTACTTTGGTCAAGGTCAGGAAATACTTGCACAACGTGTGCATTTATTTATATTTTTCGAGACGGAGTCTCTCTGTCACCCAGGCTGGACTGCAATGGCGTGATCTCAGCTCACTGCAACCTCCGCCTCCCAGGTTCAAGCGATTCTCCTGCCTCAGCCTCCTGAGTAGGTGGGATTACAGGCGTGCACCACCACGCCCAGCTAATTTTTGTATTTTTTAGTAGAGACGGGGTTTCACCACATGGTCAGGCTGGTCTTGCACTCCTGACCTCATGATCTGCCCACCTCAGCCTCCCAAAGTGCTGGGATTACAGGCGTGAGCCACCGCGCCCACCAACTTGTGCATTTATTAAGTACCTAGTACGGGCCTTGTGCTATCTCCGCGACATGTTCCCATTCTACAGACAAGGGAAGTGAGACTCCCAGCAGGGAAGGAACTTGGAGGTGACACCTCTTGGCTCCTTGCCCACATGGTCCCTTGGCCTGGTTCAAGGGGAAGGGGTATACTGCCCCCCCAATCCCTGGGCCTGACCGTCTGTTTGGGTGGGGGATTGGGTTGGGCTGCCTGGGGGAACTTCGGGGGCCTGGTCCTGTGATTTGGTCTCCAAGTTATGTGGGCGAAACAAACAAGGCTCCTCTGTGCAGGGCTGGGGGATTTGTGCTCACCGCCATGGAAACTACACAGAACGTGGGGGGAGGGGAGTGTGGCGCGGCTCCCCTTTACAGATGTGAGACACCCCCCACAGCCTCAGACCTGGGGCCAGCTGTGGGTGGCCTGGAGGCGGCTGGAGGCAGACGAGGGCTGGCTGGACAGGCATCCTCCACCTGGTATCCCCTGGGCTGGGGTTGGGAGACAAGAGCCTGGCACAGGACTCAGACTTGGGCTCCGTGGGTGCAGCTGGCATGGGAGGCAGAGGAGCCCTGGCAGTCAAGATGTGCCAAAAATACCAGGCAGAGATAAGAGCAGCAACTCCTACCCACTTGGCTAAAAATAGCCCCATACTGGGAGGCAGAGAGGCCCCCGGGATTCCCCAAAGACAGCTGGCCTGCTGCCCCTGCCCCATGGGTGGCCTGGTCTGGGATGAGCCCATTTCCCAAGCAGGGCAACCAAAGCCAAGGAGAGGGCAAGGGCCAAGCACATCATCTTGGGAAAAGCATTCTCAAGTACCGTGTGTTGACTATGTGCCAGACACTGCCTGGCAAGCGATCCACAAGCCTGGTGTCAACCAAAACAAATTGAAATGGTGATAACAATGGAGGCAGGCGTTAATGTTTACTTCATACTCATTAGGAGCCAGGCACTACTCCAAACATCGTATGTGTTTATCTCATTTTAGAGACAAGGATTACTATTATCCACATTTTATAAATGAGAAAACTGAGGCTCAAAGAGGTCAAATCCCTTGCCAAGGTCACACAACTGTAGAAGTGGCAGAGCTGGGATTTGAACCCAAGTTCCTCTGCTCTCAAAATTCTATTTTTTTTTTTTTTTTTTTCTTCTTCTTTTTTTTCCTTTTTTTTGAGAAAGAGTCTTGTCTTGTTGCCCAGGTTGGAGTGCAGTGGTGCAATCTCGGCTCACTGCAACCTCTGCCTCCCGGGTTAAGTGATTCTCCTGCCTCATCCTCCCAAGTAGCTGGGACTACAGGCATGTACCATGCCTGGCTATTTCTTTGTATTTTTAGTAAAGATGGGGTTTCACCATGTTGGGCAGGTTGGTCTCGAACTCCTTACCTCAAGTGATCCACCTGCCTCAACCTCCCAAAGTGTTGGGATTACAGGTGTGAGCCACTGCACCAGCCTCAACATTCTTAAGCCTTAGGTTGTTCAGCTGAGGCCAATAAGGCTCAGAGAGGGACATTCGCTTGCCCTGGGTTGCACAGCAATAGAGCCAGGACTGGAACCCAGAGTTTTCTGACTCCCAGGTCCAAGCTCCTCTCCAGATCCCAAGTGAGTCACCATTGCCAACGCCACCCTCCTTGCCAGCAGTGTGTTTGGATTGTGTCTGTCTGTCTTCCTGACGGGTAGTCCTGCCTCTGCTCCAGCCTCCTCTGTCTGTCGGGTCCCATTTGAGCTGAGGGCACCAGGCTCCCTATCTGCCCCCAGTGGCACAGCCCCACCTGGAGGAAGCTTAGGCAGGGCCTAAGCTGCCCTGTCTAGACACTTCTTGAAACCCGGCAGCGGTGGCCGCTCTCGTGGGCCTGGCCTGGCTGAGCCCAGCAACAATGGGCCCTCTGTGCCCAGCTCAGGGCCTGCTCCAACAGGCCGCCCACCGGCTCCCAGCCCAGCCCACACTTCCATCCATACCTCCATACCTCTCTGGGCCCCTGTGCCCACCCTGGGAGCAGGCCTCCTTCTTCCCGAGGGCAGGGCGTGGGAGCCTCCCACGGCTAGACCAGGGAACTGGTTCTGCAGAATTCTCAGGGCTGCTCTCCCAGACTGGGCTGGGAGCCAGGAGGTCTCCAGGGGCAGGAACCAGTCCCTGCCACTACCCTCAAGCAAAGAGATCCTGGCCCCACTTTATAGCCGAGGAAACTGAGGCTCAGAGGGAATTCCCTGACAAGGATCACTGGGAACTACACACAAACGAATGTCTCCTGAGAAGGTATAGTGATGATAATCATTATTATTATCAGGCCACCGTGTACTGAGCAGTCACTTGTCCCGGGCCTATGCTAAGCACCACACAGGGGCCACTACTCTTAATCAGCACAGGCTCCCAGTACAAGGCACCATATTAACCCCATTTGTACAGACGAGAAACCTGAAGCCCAGAGAGGTAAAGACACTTGCATAAGGACACACAGCGGGCAAACAGCAAAGCAGGGACTGGTAGCAGCAGCCCTGTGTCTGTCTGACTCCAGTTTTCTTTATCCTGCAGGGTGCTAGGTGGGGGAGGGCTGAAGGGGGCTGGCTGCCCCGCAGGTGTCCCATGCCCAGTGGGCCTAGCGCAGGAGAAAGGCCCTTTCCTGCTGCAGTTCCGCCTCCACAATCCCTGCATTGTTGATTCATTAGGTAATTTCCCTGGAAGCACCAGCTGTTCGGAGGGTAGGGAGATGACTGATTGAGGCGGCTGAGGGCTGCAGGGGCGACTGGGTCAGGGGGCGCTGCAGGCCTGGCCAGGCGTCCCCCCTCCCCTCTGCAGCAGCCACACCTTGCAGGGAACCCTCAGGTCTCCAAGGATAGAGAGGGGCAGGCACAGCACCTCCCATTGGGGCCTGGCATTCTCAGGTGCCTGCTCAACTCGGGCCACAGCCACACTGCAGGCTGGCGGGTGGGGAGGGCGGGGCCCCACTGGGCTCCACAGAGCCCCAGGCTCCTGGTGGCCCAGCTGAGCTGGGGCAGTTGGGGCAGGAGGGAGGGGCCTCCCTTGTCCAGGGTTCCTCTGAAAGCTGCCTCTCCATGGCCTCCGGGGCTGGCCCATTAAACCTGCTCCTGCTGCCCCATAAACAGACAGCAACCATGTGCTTGGGCTCAGCCTCCGTGCCCCCAGTGGCTCTCCGCCCACCATACCCAGAGCAGCTGCTCCATCCTGGCTGCCTAGTCTGTCCTACTGCTCAGAAACCCACTCTGGCCCCAACAGACAGAGTTCCTGGAGAGAAGCCAACAGGGCCTTGAAGGGGGTCACACATGAGGTGTCCGCACTGGCCTGAGAGGTCGCCCTGCACGGGGCATCCACGCTGGCCTGAGAGGTCGCCCTGCACAGGGCGTCCACGCTGGCCTGAGAGGTCGAGAGGTCACTCTGCACGGGGCATCCACACTGGCCAGAGGGGTCACCCTGCATGGGGTGTCCATGCTGGCTTGAGGGGTCGCCCTGTGTCAGGGTGTCCACACCGGCCTCAGCAGTTGTCCTGTGTGTGGGCATGACTACTACGGTTAGAGGCTGCCCTGTGTGAGGCTGTCCCATGTGGGATGTTTTCCAAATTTCCATTCTTCTTCCCCTGGCTACCCTTTACCCATCCCAGATCCCAGCTCTTAGTTTAGGCGTTGCTTTTGTAGGGACATCCTCTTTGAGGTCCCTTGACTGGTTGAGCGCTCCTGCTCTGACTCTCCAGCAGCCGCCTGTGGGTCCCCTATCATGGCATCTCCAGAAATGCCCCGTCACTGCCTCTTTCATCATGTGTGTTGAGTCCAACCCAAGAACCACAGCAGGCATTGACTTCGGCTGGCTTGGTTGGAGCTGCCTCCACAGCCACACTAAGGGCTCGGGAAATACTGTTGTTAGGTGAAAGAAGGGGCAGATAAATAGAACAGTTGAGTGGAGATCACCCCAGGGGTTCACATCAGCCTTTGCAATCCCCCTGACATGGATTTCAAACTCTTCTATGGGTTTACCATGTTCTAGGCTTTGATACAAGCCTTTCACAATGTTAACTCAGTTAACTCTCACAGTGACCAGTGGAGGTGGCTACTGCTACTAACTCCGGTTTACAGATGAGAAAACTGGGGCACAAAGAGTGTAAGTGACTTGTCCAAAGTCTCACAGTAGTCGAGCTGGGGTTCGACCCCAGGCCACCTGGCTGCAGCATCCACATTCATTGCCATACTATTTACACTGGCCTTAGAAGTCACTTCTTGGGCAGCTCCAAGCAGTTGTACATGGACCACAGAAAGCTAATATGGCCTTGGCCACACCAGGACAAACTATAAGGTTGATGTAGACACACACATAAGACAACCTCTGAAGCCAGTGTAGACACCCCCACACAGGACAACCTCTGATGCCAGTGTAGACACCCCGACATGGGACAATCTCTAAGGCCAGCGTAGATACCCCCCACACAGGACAATCTCTAAGGCCAGTGTAGACACCCCACACAGGACAATTTCTAAGGCCAGTGTAGACACACACACACAGGACAACCTTTGAAGTCAGTGTAGACACCCCCACACAGGACAATCTCTAAGGCCAGTGTAGACACACACACAAGGTAACCTCTGAAGCCAGTGTAGACACTCCCACACAGGACAATCTCTAAGGCCAGTGTAGACACACACACAAGATAACCTCTGAAGCCAGTGTAGACACTCCCACACAGGACAATCTCTAAGGCCAGTGTAGGCGCCCCCACACATGACTACCTCTGAAGCTAAGCCAGCATCATCAGGGCCAGCAGAGCCCCTGGCCTGAGAGTGTGTGGAGAGGCTGGATGGGCCATGCCCGCCCTGATAGGATGAGGAGGGATGGGGGCCTGCAAGGCCGACCTAGCCCTGGCCCAGCTGGAGCACAGGACGGCCTCCTGGGGACAGCGTGAAATTGCCATTCTCCACTAAGGGGCCGCTGCTGGAGGGAGCCTTCCCAGCCCAGCTGGGAGAGGGTCAGCAGCGCCCCTGGACATGTTCTGCCCAGGCCTGGGACGCTCCTCACCACCTGCCCAGCACTGGTGGCCAGGACAAGAACCAGACAGGCTTGGGGCACGAGTTGCCTGAAGCTGTCACTCTCTCTGGGGGTAGGGGGCCCATTCAGGCCTATGACAGGGCCCTTCTGGGGCTAGACAAAAGGCCCCGGCTCCCAGCAACAGACAGTAAGAAGTGTGCCTGTGAGTGCGTCTGAGCGTCTGCATGTGTCTGCATGCCTCTCTGTGCGTGCATGAGGGAGAGGATGCCCCGGCAGACCCCAGCCCTAGAACGCCCGCCTCTCAGCCCTCTGAAGGGCCCCTCCCACCCTGTATCCCAGACTTGGATCAGGCCTGCCTCATCCTATGGGGGGCCTCTGGGTGCCTCTCGCCTCCCGTACGGACTTCTCATGTCCCCAGGAAGTCCTCCTTCCCTCCACAGCAAACTAGGCCTGATAGGGACAGGGGGCTTTCCGAATTTGAACCCCCGGTCTCTCCTGCTGCAATTAATGCAAATGACTTTCCCAGGTTTGGGCTTGATAATTTGATTATTTGTTCGGCATTTATCTTAAGCAAAGTGGATGACAAATAACTGCAAACTAATGTGATAAAAGCCATTTA
Source organism: Macaca thibetana thibetana (assembly GCF_024542745.1). NCBI lineage: Eukaryota > Metazoa > Chordata > Mammalia > Primates > Cercopithecidae > Macaca > Macaca thibetana. The sequence continues at coordinate 11,938,463 of NC_065592.1, forward strand.
TAAAGCTGCCTCGTTCGGGGGCCTTCCCCTAACTATTTATGACAAGGTAATAACGCTGCCGCGTGCGGCCGCCTGCCTTTAAATTGGTTACTTAGAGGCATGATGGATGAGGGGCGAGGCCACCTTCTTCTGAGGAGAGCTCCTGATTTCTGATCTCATTTTTGAGGATAATGAATTATATCTAATTAGTCCTTCCCAAATCTAATCAGGAGCTGGGAATGTGGACCAGAGGGAGGGGGCTGGCAGGCGGCAGGGAGGGCAGGGGGTCAGCAAGAGGGGTGCCCCGGGCCTGGCAGCCTCGGGGAGGGCCAGCCCAGTTTGAGGCTGGCTTGCTGCTACCCATTCCCCACACCCTGGTCAAAGGGATCTAGAGCTGATAAGTCCCTCCCTCATTTTAGAACCTTCTTGACTCCCTTTCTCCAAACCCCGAGCTTGGCATTTGGTACCCTGTGCAGACTCACCCGCTCCTGCCCTGTTGCACTCCTACAACCCAGCCCCCACATTCCCCAGACACAGCCCCCTGACCTCTGCACTTGGCTGGGGATTCCCTCTCTGCTCTTCATACCCAGGAGTCTCCGGCTTGGTTGTTCCCACTCAGGTCCCTTGGTCCCTCTTCTGAGACCTCCCCATCCCGCTGCTTATTGCCCCAAGCAAGGACCTAAGTAGAGCCCCTTGCCCATCCTCCTCTGGAAACTCTAATCACTGGACAGCTAGCCCACACTGGACTGTGCTGCTAAGTGAGGCAGGCACCCCTTCTTCTGGCCAGACACAGCCCTGTGCCAGGTGAGCAAAGTACCAGGTGGAGTCCAGTCCCCCACTCACCCCTAGGCTGGGTGCCTTGATGCAGGGAACATCCTGCATCACAGAAATGGACAGCCCTAGGTCATCTCACAAAACCGGGAGCTCCCTGCGGTTCCCTGACTTATCTTGGTACGTTCTTCATCTCATACGCTGGCTGGCGCATAAGCAAGTCCTCACTGGTGGCCGAATGCTTGCCTGAATGAATGAACGGATGCATCAAGATCCTCCCACTTCCAAAACTCTGGCCCGGGAGCTGCAGAGCCAGGGCATGCATGCCCCTGTGGAAATGGCAAGGACTCTGTGGTGAGGACGCCCAGCCAGCCTTCCTGAGGAGGCTTCTGGGATCCAAAGTCTCTGGATCTCCTCCCTCAACCCCAGTCCTGACCCCAGAAGCAGGCAGGCAACCCCTGCTCCCAAGGATCAGGTGATCCTGGAAACACGTCACCACTGGGGAGCAGGCTTGCACGTAAGCAGAGTTCTTCTTGCAGAGAACTGAAAGTATGGTCAGATTCTCAAATATGCTTTGCCTATTTCATGCATGTTGTGCGTCATATCAGATACCTGACCGAGAAAGATATTTGCCAGCATTTTATGCTCTATCATATTCATGTGTTTAAATGTCATTATTCCCCTTCACCATCTGACAGTCTTATGTTCACTTTGGCAAGCTGGTGACGTCTACCTTTGTGGGAAGAACGTTTCTTCTTACTGGTAGTAGTGCTTTTATTTTGCCCAGTTCTCACTTGTTTTACTTTCTCCAAATCTCAGAACAAAATGCAATAAAATATTGAAGAAAACTGCACAAGTGCTGTTTAAAAGGTGGCAGTAGGGCCAGGCAAGTGTTAGGTGATCAGGGCCATCCTTAAGAGCGTGAATCCTCCCATCAGGTGATAGGCAAAAGCCAGATCTGGGGTAGAGGGAGGTTTGGGGGTCTGGCACACAGAAGGTCAGAGGACCTGGTGTCTTTCCCTACTCAGTGCTTCTCAGTTAGATTTTGCCTCAGGGGACATTCAGCCATGTCTGGAGACATTTTGGATGGCCATGCACTAGGGGATGCAGTGCCAGTGGCATCCTGTGAGTGGCAGCTGAGATGCTGCTGGACACCCTACATGCATAGGATAGCCTCCTGCAACAAAAGCATGAGTTGACCCACCACATCAACGTGCTGAGCCTGAGAAACCTTGCAGTCTACCTGTTTTAGACTCCTGTCAGAGAACTCAGCTCTCACCTGCCAAGAGCGTGAAGGCTTGAGGGATGGGCAGGAGGAACACGCCACGGCCCTCCAGCTAGGCTCCCACCTCTCCCCATGTCCCAAGAGTTCCCTGAGACATCACATCCCTTCCTTCCTCAGCATAGTGACCTTCAGAAATGTCTCCTCCAAGTGGCTTCTGAGCCTTTGTCCTTGTCTGTCTGAAACCATGAGCCTGGGGAGATAGCCTCTGAAGATCTATCTATCCTATCTATTCTATCTATCTATCTATCTATCTATCTATCTATCTATCTATCTATCTACCTACCTACCTACCTACCTACCTACCTACCTACCTGTCTGTCTGTCTGTCTGAGACCAGATCTCACTATGTTGCCCAGGCTGGTCTTGAACTCCTGAGCTCAAGTGATCTGCCTGCTTTGGCCTCTCAAAGTGCTGGGATTACAGGTGTGAGCCACTGCGCCCGGCCTGAAGATCTTGTTTAATATTTCACTTCAACAGAGGTGCTCATTAACACCTGTCTATTTTCCATTCCTCATCTAAGGAAACTGCAAAAAATAAATTTGGTAAAAGAAAAAAAAAGATTCTCCCAATGAACTCATCAGCCTCCTGTGGTCAATGTGAATTCTCTCTCTCATCCCATTTTTCCTTCCGTCTGGGCTGCCAGGATGCTCAGAGTTCAATTTAATCCTCGACTTTAGTGGAGATTGGCCTGGGCATTTGACATACTTCCCCAGCACACTCTAGGGATTTGATCCTCTGCTTTTATTTTTGAGAACCTGACTGACTCTTCGCCTCCTCTCGGAAGCTGTCTATACCCGTTTGGGAAGTAGCAGGTGTGCATCATAAACGAAAAGACAGTCCAACATCCACAGTGTAGCTGCGCCAGGCACTACTTTCAATGATCAAAACAGTAGCACTCAACTTTGTGAGCACACTAAAAACTGCTGAATTGTACACTTTGAAATGGTGAATTTTATGTTATGTGAAATTTTATGTTATGTAAACAATACCTAAAACAAAACAAACAGCACAATTATATCTCCATTTCCAAGGAAAGCTTAGCAAAGTGATTCACCCAAGGTTGATTCATTCATTCAACAAGCATTTTTTTTAGCCCCTACTATGTGCCAGGCATTGCTCTGGGTGCTAAGAATACATCCGTGAACAAAACAGGAGAAACCTCTCCCTCCTTGCTGCTTACGTGGTGGAGGGCCTCTCAGCTAGTAGGGGACAAAGCCGGGATTCCACTCCATGACACAGTCACCTTAAAGCTCCCCTTCCCATCTGTTTGTCTTCCCTCTTGAGACAGAATTCCTCTGTGCTGGGCAGGTGTCCCTGGCCAGCTCCCTCAGCCCCACCGGCATCCTCCTCCAGCACCTGCCACTGCCTCCAATGCTGGAGGGGTGGTCTAGGGCAGCCGGGACCCTTAGATCCCCCCATCGAAGGGGACCACCACATCGGGTGAGGGACAAGGCTCACAAGGCCTCCAGGGCCGAGCAGTGGTGAGGGCTGAGCTGTGGACAACCTCCTGACAGTGGCCCGAGGCCAGTGAATCTTTGGGAACCTCCAAAAAGTTGATTATCCCGTGGCAAAGCACAAGTCTTCGTCACATTCACTCCCACCACCTCTTCCTCTGCTTCTCCCAGGAGTGCATGAGGAAGATCCTAACACCACCATTTCACAGGGTAAAGGGACTTGCCCCAGGTCACAACAGGAAGCAACAGACCCGGGACTGGGTGTCACAACTGTGGGGGATCGGGGTATGGCAGTGAGTGCTGGGTGGGCTGGCAGGACCAAGCCTGGGGGCTGGGAGCCCAGGTCCAGTGGAGAGAAGGGGAGAGGTCCAGAAATGATTAGTAGGGTGAATGTCTAGGCCTGGATGGCCAACCATTGTCTTGATGCAGGGGGTGGGGAGTAGAGATGAGAGATACCGAGGCTGCCCACTCCTCTTCTCATGGGCCCACCCGGCTCTCCGTGGCATGCTCAGAGTCTGGCATCCAGCAGGCACTCAGCAGTTGCTCCTCATTTCCTTCTCTAGAGCCAAGTACTCAGACCTCGGCAGTAGAGTCACTGGGAAAAGACAGAGGGCACATGGGGAAGGCTCCATTCTGGGATGTGTGGCTACAGTTTGGGCAAGAGAGAGGCAAACAGTCCCTCCTTCTACCTGCTCCAGCCCCTGGCTGACTGCCTCTACCCCGAGTGGGGCAGACCTGGTAACTACCACCAACCTACCTGTTCATCATTCACACAAACTAGATTCAAGTGCCCATTCCCCACCTCATAGACAGGCTCACCACACTAAACCAGACACAGTCTCTGCCTCCAAGTTATTTGCTGTCTCTGGGGAAGGCTGCTGAGTAAACAGACCATGACAATACGTGAAACCAGGGCTGGAGTGGGGGAGGCACAGGGGTCTGTGGGAGCCCAGCCAGGGGGCAGCAACCCCGAGCAGAGTGTCAGGGAAGGCTCCCGGGATAGGATGCTCAGCTGAAACCTGCGCCAAGGGCAGGAGCTGCCCAAGAGGAGGAAGCTGCCAGGACAGTGTGGCATCTCGGGAGTGGCTCAGAAGGGCTAGAACAAACACAGAGAGTAGAGACTGGTGGGATGAGTAGGGCCCCAAGAGCGGTATATTCCACATTCTTCTCCTAAGAATGGTGAAGCTATAGGGGATCGGGGTATGGCAGTGAGTACTGGGTGGGTTGGCAAGACCAAGCCTAGGGGCTGGGAGCCCAGGTCCAATGGAGAGAAGGGGAGAGTTCCAGAAATGATTAGTAGGGTGAATATCTAAGCCTGGATGGCCAACCATTGGCCTGATGCAGGGGGTGGGGAGTAGAGATGAGAGATACCAAGACAATGTCCTAATGTTCAGCTTGGGGGCCTGGGAGGTGGAGGTGCCATTTAATAAGATTAAATAACAATACAACACAACACAACCCAGGAAGCTGGGGATGGAGGATGGGAGTGTGGTCACGAAACGGCAACAGGAGGGATCCTGTGGGGGCAGATTCAGAAACGTTCACATGTGATGAATTTGCACAGTACTCCATGCACAAACACACGCAACACTGGAGAAGTCTAAGTACAATTGGCACTGTGTGGATGTGGACGTCCTAGCTGTGATGTTGTCCCATAGCTGTGCAAGACTGGGCAAAGGGTACAGGGACCTCTCTATTATTTCTTGCAATTGCCTATGAATCTACAGTTATCTCAAAATAAAAAGCTGAATTAAAATGCATCTACTTAGGGCCAGGCATGGTGGGTCAAGCCTGTAATCCCAACACTTTGGGAGGTCAAGGCAGGCAGATCAATTGAGCCCAGAAGTTCGAGAACAGGTTGAGCAACATGGCAAAACCCCATCTCTACAAAAAACATACAAAAATTAGCAGGTGTGGTGGCGCTCACCTGTAGTCCCAGCTCATCGGGGTGAGCTGAGGTAGGAGAATTGCTTCAGCCTGGCAGGTCAAGGCTGAAGAGCGCTGTGATTGTGCCACTGCACTCCAGCCCAGGTGATCAAGTGAGACCTTGTCTCAAAAAAGAAACAAAGCACTGAGAGGGGAATGGGTTTGGATTTGGGATGGGGGATGGGTTTTAAGCTAAGTCAGCTCCTAGCACAAAAAGACCCAGGCCCCACTCTGTTTCTATCTTCGGGCAACCCTGGGCGCCTTTGCTGGGTTTGTTTTCAGTCTTGCCCAGCCCTCAGCTGGCCCATCCTGCTGCCCTGATCTAGTCCGTGCCTTGGCCTCTCCACAGGCTCTTTCTTCTCCATCAACATTTTCTGGGGCCACACCTCAGCATCCATGGAGCCTCTTTCCCATTGTCCCTGCTGTGCCCACAAGTGAACTGTGATGCCACAACCTCTGCTCCTGACCCATCCCCTTGTTCCCACAGGGTCCAGGTATTTCACTCTGGAGACAGGACGCAGGTGGGACTGGCAGGGACCTCCATCATGACGGACGCCAAGCAGTGCCCAGTCCAGTACAAGCCCAGATCTGAGTCCCTTCTTTTTCTTGTGCCAAGGGCAGATGTACTCTGTGCCCACCCACACACACACTGTCACGCACAGGTGGGAGCACAAACTGGCCTGGAGACATGCACACACGGATAGAACTGCAAAGACCATGGGGTGCACACTCATGTAGCATTAGCGGTAGCCATGTTCCCGCGTGGACACCCTGGAGCCAGCTCCGCCCAGGCAGCCGCGCCCCCACCTGCAGGAAGGCTTCCCTGCCAGGTGCAGTTATCGCTCCAAACAAACCCCCAGCTGATAAGGAGACTGCCTTTGAACGGGAGCCCTTCCCTCCTCTGTGATCAGATAAGCAGGCCAGGAAGAAAGAGAAAATCCCCCCCTTTCTCCTCCTCAGACTCCTGCTGCTCCACACAGGGGCTGCCTGGGGGCCTGCAGCCCCCCTCCTGCCACGCCCCCTCTCAATCATGCCTCGGATCACAGGATCACAGGCACCCTGACAGGCAGCTCCTCCGGTTTGGGTTTCAATCGGGGGAGCTGCAGCCTCAGGCAGCCAAGCTGGGCCCCTCCACCTGGGTCTGAGGGGCCACTGGGCCTCTGTTGTAAGGACCCTGCCTCAAGGGTCCTGGCTGTTGGGACCCCCAAGCCTTGGAGTATCCCACTGCAGGCAGGCCCACCCCATCTCAGGCCACTATCTGAGACCTGTGGTTTGGTTTGGGTTTTTTTTTTTGTCTCGATAGCCCCGGCTTGCAGGGTCCCCATTGAAACTAGATTATGGGATCCTCCACCTAGGACCCTGGCTTGTAAGGTCCTACTCACAGGGGACTCACTAGTTTGTGGGATTCCTCAGAGCAGACTCGGCCTGTTGAACTCGCAGCTCAGACCCTGGTCTGTGGGATCCTCATCTCAGAGATGCTGGGGACAGGGACCCTGTTCTCAGAGGCTCTAATCTCTGTTCATGTTCCTGAATCTGGGTCTGTGGGACCCCTGTCCTCCCTGCAGCGAGAACTGAGTCAGCCTCAGGAGAGGAGCGGGGGCCCAGGGGAGAGGGGTCAGGCAGTGGGTTACAGGGCAGTGTTCCCACGGCCCTGCCTGGGGCTAAGGCGTAATTAGAGGTCTCAGGTGTGTGTGTTGTGGGGGGTGGGCTCCAAGGGCCTTCGTTTTGTTTATCCTTCACAAAGACCCCCAACAGGAGGCCACTGTCCCCTTGAGACAACCCTGCAGTCTCAGCTCTAGGCTGACCCCCGCCCCCTGTGCCCCACCCCCTGCACCTGCCAGTTGCCTGCTGAGGAGGATGGCAGCCCTCGGGGTCTGGGGATGGATAGGCCAGGCTGCTCTGCCTGGGGCAGCTTAGAGCCACCCCCAGTCCCTCCTTCCAGGTGCCTCCCCCACTCAGCTGACTCAACAGAAAACCCCATGATTTATTTATGCCCAGGAGCAGCCTCTGCCCAGGATGGAGGAGGATCAGTCAGCCCCAGCGAGGAGAGAAGGAGGGAGAGAGATGGGGAGAGAGATGGGGAGAGAGAGATGGGGAGGGAGAGGGGGGCAGGCCCTTCTCCTCCACCCTGGAGCCCCATCCAGGCCCTGTCCCCATGTCCCCACATCCTACGGAGTCCTTCCCCATCATCGCCTCATCTGGGCCTTAGCAGACCCAATTACTTATAATAAACAATTCCGTTTATCTTTATCAGAATCATTATCTAAATTGGCTACATGACACATACTGTTCGCTAAGTGCGCCCCGGGGAGGAGGGGCCATAAAAGCTGGGTTCTGCACTCCGTAATTATCCCTCTATGGGCCATAAACCATTACACTGGTGTTTAAAATAGGTATGCCGAGCAGTTTCCCTGCCCGAGGAGGGCTGCCCAGGGCACCCACAGAAAGGATGCCCGGCAAGTTTTGCTGCGGCCAACAACTTCCAGCTGTTTGGAGGCTCCCAGTGAGCTCCTGCCTGCCCCGGTCACACTGGCCTCAGGAAGGGTGAGGGACTGGCCTGAGCGGTGGGCAGTGCCGACGGGCCAGGAGCGAGGGGGCCACCGGGCCTGCCTGGGGCTTTCCCGCTGCCCTCCCGGCATCATTAACATCCTCTTTCCAGGACGACTGGCTCTTCTCCCTGACCACTGCTGACTCGGGTTTCCCTCGCTGTTTGCAGAAGCGCCTCCACCGCCCGTGGGGCTGGCCTCCCCTTTATCGTCCCCAGGGAGGGCCACATCAGCATTTCACCCATGATTAAAACAAAACAAGGCCGCCCCCTCGGAGCTCCTGCCTGCCTCTCAGCTGACCGGCCAGAGCTGCGGCTCTGGTCTCAGCTTCCCAGAGGCCTCCGCTCCCTCTGGCCCCTGGAAAAGATGACCGAGGTCTGTGACCCTACAAATGGCCCACATCCCTGGCAGCCAAGTCCCTTGCTTGACGTGCCAGGACATGCTGCCAACTTCGGGGCAGGGCAGGAAGCTCCTTATCTGAAGTCTCCTATGCCCAGCCCTCCTCAGTGGGCTCAGGAGTCCCCAGCGTGTAGGACCAACAGAGACAAAAGGCTGCTGAACAGAGGGGCTCCTGGCCGCTGCCTCTGCTGGGGGTTGTAGGAGAGGATGAACAGGGGCTCACCAAGCTGAGAAGGGGAAGAAGGAACATTCTCAACAGCAGGCACAGCAGGTGCCAAGCTTTGCAAGCAGGGATGAAACTGATGTTTGAGAACAGTACAAAATTTGGTGTGCTTGCAACAGTGGCTCTCTGCCAGGCTCGGTGGCTCACACCTGTAATCCTAGCACTTTGGGAGGCAGAGGCGGGTGGATCGCTTGAGCTCAGGCGTTTGAGACTAGCCTGGGAAACATGGCGAAACCTGGTCTCTACAAAAAAATATAAAAATTAGCCAGGCATGGTGGCATATGCCTATAGTCCCAGCTACTCAGGAGGCTGAGATGGGGAGGATCACTTGAGCCCGAGAGGCAGAGATGGCAGTAAGCCAAGACTACGCCACTGCACTCCAGCCTGGGGGACAAAGCAAGACCCTGTCTCAAAAAAATAAGAATAAGGCTGGGCGTGGTGGCTCACGCCTGTAATCCCAGCACTTTGGGAGGCCGAGGCGGGCGGATCACGAGGTCAGGAGATCGAGACCATCCTGGCTAACATAGTGAAACCCCGTCTCTACTAAAAAATACAAAAAATTAGCCGGGTGTGGTGGCGGGCGCCTGTAGTCCCAGCTACTTGGGAGGCTGAGGCGGGAGAATGGCGTGAACCTGGGAGGCGGAGCTTGCAGTGAGCCGAGACTGCGCCACTGCAATCCAGCCTGGGCGACAGAGCGAGACTCTGTCTCAAAAAAAAAAAAAAAAAAAAGAATAAAACAACGGAGGTTCTCAAGATAAGGTTCCCCCATCAGTGGCCTCAGCATCACCTGGGATTTTGTTAGATATGCAAATTCTTGGGCCCCAGCCCAGACTCACTAAATCAGAAACTGGTGAAGTAGGGGTGGCAATCCATAGTTGAACAGGCTTGCCAGGGGATTCTGAGGCCTGCTCGAGTTGGAGAACTCTGGTTCTAGAGCACACAAGGGACGGGGCTGGGAGGACACAGGGAGAAAAAGCAGAAGAGATGCCTCTGGAAGATTCCTAGAGGTCTTGAGTCCCTGAAAGGGTGGTAAGAGCATGGAAGGCTTTTAAGCAAGCGAGTAACAGTATCAGACCTTGAAAAGTTCACTCTGACTTCAGGGCCAGGGAGGCAGACAGCAGGCACTGAGGCTAGGAAGAGGCTGATGCAGTTGTTCAGAGAGGGATGGGGAGGCCTGGGATAGGGGAGGCGAAGGGGACAGAGAGAAAGGGACAGATTTGAGTGATGGTCAGGGGATCAAATGTTCAGCCTGTGGGTGAGGGAGAGGGAGGACTAAGGAAGACACAGGTAGCTTAGATGTAAGAACCTGGGAAGATGGTAGGTGCCTCTCACCAAGACAGGGAGCAGGCAAGCAGGCCAGGTTCTAGATGGGCAGGTGTGAGGACCCTGACTTCAGATCATGCTGCCTCTAAAGGACCACCAGAGCCTCCCATGTGGCATGGCTCGATCTGGGTGGACCTCTGCCTCTGGGAGTTGCCCATGTGCAGAGGAGGCTGCAAGCCATTGCCTCCCTCCACCCAATTATCTGAACCCAACTTCCAGTCCCTACTGTCACAGCCTCCTCAGTCCTGGTAACCTCTATGGTCCTAGGCAGCCTTGTCACCCCTGGTGCCTCCAACGGGCAGCCCAGCATCCCCCAGATTCCAGCCCTCACCTTCACCTGAAGAGTCATCACCCACGCACCTGTCCATCGATCTATCCATCCAGCTTGCTGTGCCACCAACATGCCCAATCTCTGTGCTCCTTGCTTTATACTAATGATCGTCCTCAGTCCTCTCATGCCCCCTGAGAGGGATAATTAACACCACTTTACAGATGAGAAAATCAAGACTGGGAGAAGCCAAGTCACCTGCCCTGGGTAGCACAGCTCACAGGAGGGAGGAGTTGAGATTTGAAGCCAGATCCTGCCCCCAACACTCCATCAAGACGGTGCTTGCATTTTGCTCTAGCACAGAGCCTGGCCTGGTTCTCCCAGGGCAGGAAGGAGCCAGTGCCAGGGTGGGCAGACCTGCAGGCCTGGGACCTGCCTTTGAGGGAGGCCAGGGAGACTCGAAGCCTCCTTAATGCACCCATAACTCATTCCCTGGGTTCACTAATGTTCCTGGCTATTAGTGCTGAGCACAGCTAAGCAAACTACAAAATATTCCTCCGACTCAACAATCAATTTCCATATTGTTACAAATGGAGTCCACACCTGCCTTGGTTCATTTTTCTTCCAGGCCCTTTTTTCTCCCTTCCCTTTTCCCAGTTCAGTGAGGAAGTCATTACTGGGTGTTATGAATTTCACAATGTGCTGAAAAAATAAAAATGTATAGTGCATAGAGTCAGGGCCTTTCCCATCACCCAGGGAGCTGCCAGGGTCAGCAGAGCAGAGGGGGAGGGCACAGATGGCAGCTCCCTGGGGACAGGAGGATGGAGGGTTGGGGGCAGATGTCAGATCTCTGGGGAGAGAGGTCTGTGTCCCTGTGAACTCACCCAGTCCATGCCTGGAACTGCCACGGGCTGGCTGCTCTTGAGGCTTCGGATTTCCCGAAGGACACAGTGTGGGCTTGCGGAGTTGGACCTGGGGTTATGCTAACATCCCTGGGCTTCCCCAAGAAGCTAGCAACCTCATGCTTGGGCCAGGGCTCCACACTGCCCTGTGCAGGAGCCATCAGTTCCAAGGGTCCTCCCTGCGTGGCTTCCTGGAAGGAACTGCTGGGTCATGGATTTCCCCTGGAAGCACACAACACTTCGGCAACCTGAGCCACTGACCATTCTTAAACCAGGCAGGTTTGAGTGAAAGTCAAGGGGTCAAAAGGCCAGGATGCAAACCCCACTGTCCATCATCAGGAGACTAGTTAAATGAATGCTGTGCCAGGGCACAGTGAGGAGGAGCTGAAGGCGCCAAGGTGAAAGGAACGGGGAAGTGAAAAATGCAAGCTGCCAAACAGTGTGTGCGGCACAGTCCTGGTGTGTCCCAAAGTTATGCATGTAGAACAGAATGTAAATGTGTAGAACAATGTCCAGAGGAATTTATTCCACCTTCTAAGGGAGCTTATCTTCAGGGACTGGGCTTAGCTGGAATAGGGGGAAGGATCTTTTATTTCTTTGCTTATATAGTCTGTATTATTTGAATTTTTCCTAGCATTTTTTTTTTTTCTTCTTGAGATGGAGTCTCACTCTGTTGCTCAGGCTGGAGTGCAGCGGCTACTCACAGGGGCCCTCATAGCACACTGCAGACTTGAACTCCTGGGCTCAAGTGATCCGCCAGCCTCAGTCTCCTGAGTAGCTGGGAACAGGTGTGCACCATACTGCTTTTGTAATAATTTTTAAGAGGCTATTTGATCAAAAGAGTCATCTCATTTGTGTCCTCTTACATAAGACCTTCCCTGATCCACCAAAGCAAAATGTGTTAGTCTTTCCTTTTAGCAACCCCTTGAACCTTAACGCTAGAGCACCTATCACACTGTCTGTGTGTTCCACTCCCCTACCCCCTTGTTAGACTGAGACCTCAGTGTTAGGAGCCGGTTGTTCAATGTACCTTAGCGATTCCAGAGCCAGCACAAGGAGCAGAGGGTGAGCGTGAACAGGAACCTTGTCTGCTGTGTCTCAGTGAAAGGGCAGGGTCTGCACAGGGCAGGAGCTTGACAAAAATTTGCTGACTGGACCAAGAGTCTGTTTCTGGGAACATGGTCTCTGGCAGACTCTGCTCATCCGCCAGAAGTAGAACCCAGGGGCTGAGGGGCTCATCTTACAGGTGTGCAACCTGGCTCTGGCCCCATGGGAGAGGGGCAGGCTGTACCTGGCCACCTGGCCAATCAATCTGTCCCTTGGACTATGGGCCCCCGAGGGCAGGTGATGGCTGTAGGTTTCACTGTTGTGTCTTTATTTGCCTAACATGGGGTCTGTATGAAGTGGATCCTCAGTGACTACTGCATGGATGGAAAGACAGATGGGGGGAGGGAGGAAGGGATGGATGGATGGATGGATGGATGGATGGATGGCTGGCTGGATGGATGGATGGATGGACGGATGAACAGGAAGACTGATGGACAGGTAGGCAGATGAGTGGATAGATGAGTGGATGTGTAGGTAGATGGATGGATATGTAGGTGGCTGGATGAGTAGGTGGGTGGATAGAGAAATGAGAGTGGGAGGGGTCAGCACACACCTTCCTGCTTTTTTAAGACATGCAGACTTCCCTCTTGTCATCCGTGTTTTACCCTGACATGTCACTTCATATCACCATAGAGCAAAAAGGTTTTCTGAGAGGAGGAAGAGAGTTTAGCCCAACATTCTGCCCTGATTACACTGCCAAGAAGGCAGGGATCTCAGACCTCAAATGAGAAGTGAGCCAGGATTCCAACCCTTTCCCCTGGTTTAATAATCGGCTCAGGAAGTATTTCTCAAGTGCCTAATAGGTGGCAGATACGGTACCAAGCACGCTCTGTGAGCCAGAGCAGGCCCTACCCGCACTGGACTTCTATCTCAGGGGCACGGTGGGGCTGTTTCCCTGACCGCCCTCCCTCAGTGGCTTCTCCCCCACCCCATCCTCCGCAAAGCAGTTTGGGTTCCAGAGCCCTCTTGCTGGAAATCCCCTGTGGTTCCCTTTGGACTCGAGAGTCAACTCCAACTCTTACACATGGAACTCATGAATTCCGAGGACAGAGCCCACTTCCTCACTAGCTCCTCCTGGAATGGTTCTCCGGAGACATCATCCCCTGCCCTCCCTCCTTGTGTGCTGCTTGCCAGCACCATCTCTGACTTAAGGGATCTACACTGTTGACTTCTCCTCCAAGGATCTTGTTCCCCCAGCAGGCTGCCCTGTGTGGTTGTGTAGGTTGTTCACTAAGCAAGATGCTCCTCAGAGGGGTGAGTGGGTTGAAATTCAGTCTGTGCTCAGCTTGGGAACGATGTCCCTTGCAGGAAGGGGTGGGTTAGAGATGGCCCTGCTCCCTGCCTGGCCCGAGGGCAGACCTCAAGCGCAGCAGGGATTTGGGATCCACGTATGTCTCCCTCACAAGACTGACAAGACTGGGTGCTCCTCAAGGACAGGCTCCGGGTCTGAGTACTCCCCATGTCCCTCTGCAGGGCTGACGGGGCCAGGGGAGGTGCCAGGGAAGAGGTCTGCCAGGGATCAAGCGTAGAGTTCTGGAGAAAGGTGCGCACCTGGTGTGGGAGAGGTGGTCTCTGGGAGGTGGGATCCCTGGTCTGAGCGATGCTCTTCCACAGGGACCTCCAGCGGGGCAGGGAAGCAGCAGGGGCAACCCAGCTAGATGGACACGATTCAAAGCGAGCTGGAACAACGCAGCGCAGCAGGACGCCTATGCCGCTGGGCCAGGTGGGACAGAGGAGCCGAGTGCCTCCATAGGGTGGGGGCTCTATCAAGGCAGACTGACAGCAGGTGGGCTGGGACGGCAGGAGAAGCCCCCAGGCCCTCCGTCCTTGTCAGCGCTTGGCAGGAATTCTAAGGAACTCAACATAATTGCTGAAAGGGCCTGTCTTGGTTGAGAGAATCGCAGGTGAAACACGCCTGTCTCCACCAGCTCCCGCCTAAGGAAGCTGCAGCCAGGAACTTCCCTCAGCTTCAACCCCCGACTACATAGCCTGCGAGGGTTGTGGTCCCATTTTACAGACGAGGAAGCCGAGGCTCAGGGAGGGGCAGTGACACGGCCAGAAGTGGCAAAGTAGAGTTCTTACTCGGCTGAGCCGGAGGGCAAAGCTATTCTCTTCCCCGTGCAGTTTCATGGAGGGGCCATTCTGAGCATTTCACTCTATAATCCCACAATGCAGGGGGCCACGGGGCTTTGCAGAATGAAACAAGGAGCCTCAGACTAGGGAACAATTGATCCCCAAAGATAACTGTCCTAAGGCCATGGGAAGGGCGGGCACTCCCTACCCCCGTCCTGGAGAAGGGAGCCAGTGATGGGGAGAAGAATAGTGTGGGAGAGAGTGAACTTCCCCCCTCCCTCTTCTGAGCCTGACCCCACCATCCTCTGTTGGCCATTAAGCTTAAATGCTGACTTGGGAGGGGCCAGTCGGTTGATCAATAGCTCACCCAACAAACAGGTTTTTCCAAACTCGCACTTTATGGATTTCTCTCCTCATCTCATTCTTTAATCCTGACAGCTGCTGAGCTGATGGGGGAGACTCTCCAGCCTGGGAAACGACTTCTGCAGATGCCCCGCCGGTGGGGGCGCAGGACACCCAGGACCCGGAGAGATCCGCACGGGCCCACCAGCCCCGTTACCTGGCAGGGTGAGATGACTCCCACCTGGCCTCCAGATGGCCTTTATCAGCCGGGCCTCTGCTCCTCTCTGCTGCTGGGCAGTGCGGGCCAGTGGCTGAGACTCCCATGGCGGAGCCGGCCAGACCTGCTTCTGGTTCTGCCCCTTTCTGGCTGTGAGACCTTGGCAAGTCATTTGACCCCGAGCTTCAGTTTCCTCATGTGCAAAGTGGGCATAAAAGTGGCGTCTACCTGGTAGGGCTACTGTGACAATTCAATGAGAAAACACAGTGCCTGGCATGCAAGAAGTGCTCCATAAAGGTTATACTGTATTGATTCAAGTTCGTCCCTTTTTAAGACCCCAGGAGCCCCTCACCCACCAACAAGTACTGAGGAAAGATAGGGGAGTCCATGGACACACCCTGTGGCCCTGTACTGACAGGTGGCCAGAGATCCCAGGATGCTCAGGACAGTCCTGGCTTATAACTGTGGTCCCAGCATAATTACTAATGACATCCCCTTTTGCTTCAAAAGTGTCCCAGCTGGGATAATGAATGATTGATACGTACACCTAATTTGCTGAGCTGCTCAGTTATGTCAGGGACAAACAGGATATCACTAAATCTTGTCAACAATCCAGGGGAGTAGAGATTGTGCTCCACAGTTACAGAGGAGGCAACGGAGGTTCAGAGAGGTTTTGTGACTTGCCCAAGGACACACAGCAGGAAGTGACTGAGCGAGGGTCACACTGCTGAGTCTGCATGACCCACTGCACCATGCCGTCCCCATTCATCTGTTCTGCTGGCTCTATCAAAGGTGCATTGAGCCTCAAAGTCAGAGAGTTGGCACTCCCAGGGGCAGATAGAGGCCCTGAGACCCCCAGTTCCTCCTGCAGCTGTCTGGAATGTACCCAGCTCCTCACCCCACCACAGGCAGGTTACTGAGAGCTGATCCAGCTACCTGGAGAACTGCCCCCCGGCCTCCACCCCTAGCCCCCAGCTGTGCACACAAGTCAACCTGACCCGGGATAACAAGCTGTGAAGATCTTATCAGGTCCCTGATGGCTCATACTGACACCAGCAAGCTGTCCCCCTGCCCACGGCAGCCTCAGCTCCTCCCAGGCTGGGGAATCCTGTTTTCTTTCCTAAGTGGAACATCAGATTACTCAGGTCTGATTTCACTGACTGGGGGTGGGAAGAGGGCGCAGTCCACTTAACACCTAGACTCAGGGTGAGGCCGATTCCCGATTTCCCAGGCTGCCAATCCATCATCCCTGGACGGGGTCCCAGTCCACACCCAGGAATGATGGGGTTTCAATCTGTTTTCCCTTCCACCCCAGGGTGGCAATTTCTGAAAGAGCAGAAAGCCAGTCTGTCTCATGCCTCCAAGACAAGGAGAACGATCTGAGATGATCAACAGAAGCGTTTCTTCCCCCTTGTTTCACTCCGTTCACTCAGCAGACCCTCCCCAGTGTCTATGTTATGGCAGTAGAGACCCACCCTCGAGGAATGCCCGCACAGTGAGGGAGACGGTGGCAAAACCACATGACAAGGGCTGGGGCAGCTGGGGGTGCCCAGAGGAGTCAGGGCCAGCCCCTCCAGGCAACTGAGGCGGCTCTTCAGCGGATGACCTGGGAGAAGCAGAGTTTGCCCAGTGAAGAGAAGGGAAAAAGCGTTCTTGGTGGAGGGAACAGTGTAGACAGGGAAAGTGGGAGTTCGGTGGCGCTGAAGCTCTGGTGATAGCACTGAGGGCGGGTGGAAGAAAGACGGTGAACCACCTGAAGCCCTGGCATCGGGGCTGCAATCTCTCTGGAAGGGGCCAGGAGATCTTGGAATGGCTGTGAGGAGAGGTTTGGGACACAGGCTCTGGGGACCTCGCTCACTCACGCACACATGCACTCACTGGTCCGCTCAGCCAGCTGCGTGCTCAGGAATCTTTCCCAGGCTCGGGTGTGCCAGGCCCTGTTGTAGCAGCAGCAGGCAGACTGTGAGCAGGACAGACCCTGCTCCAGCCTCCTAGACTGACCAGGGACAACATATGAGCACAGATTGCCTTGGCATTAGGTGCCAGGAGACACACCACAGAGCTGTGGGGTGGAAGAACTGTTCCAGGTGGCGGGAAGTGGTTGTTGGGGGAAGCTGTGAGTTCTAGCTAGGACCCCAGCAGGAATGGGTCTGCTCTGAGGCTGTTGCGTCATCTGTAAAATGGGGATAAGCTGGTCCCTATCTCAGAGTTCTGAGAGAATGTGGGTGAAGTGCTCTGCCCAGGGCCTCACTGGGGTAGGGGCACATCAGCTGTGACCACAACCGCTCATGAGTGAGTGGCAAGAGGCTGGGGAGGGGCTGGTGCTGTGGACAGCAGCTGTGTGGAAGGTGGATTGGATCCAGCAGAAACGTGGGAGAGATGGTGAGACTGGAATCCTCCAGGAGGAGGGAGAAGACAGCCCCCGTGGGCACAGGATTCCCTTGAAGACAGGACCTCCCCAGTGCAGCTCAGCAAGCAGCCTGGTGGGTTCTGGGGGTGGGACTGGCTCAAGGACAGAAACTTGAGCTGCTGAACAGGAGTGGGAAGAGGCAAGATGGGGAGGAACCCAGCTGGGTGGGGGTGGTCTCCCCCTGAGCAGGCGCGCCTAGCCCAGCCCAGCCCAGCTCAGGCCCGAGAAGACCATACTATCAGGCACCACGGCTGAGTGCAGGGCCCATGAAGATACGCATACATGGGTTCATGTCCTGTTCCTGCTATTAGCTATGACCTCAGGCAGGTGACATAAAATTCTCAGAGCCTCAGTCTGTGCCTCCGTAAGACGAGGATACTGATGGTACCTATGCTTCCTGAGGATGCAGAGAGGTGATGCTTGCCAGCACTTAGCACAGTGCTCAGCACAGGGTAAGTGTTCAGTCAACGGCAGCTTGAATTATGACTACAATCTCAGAGGCCTGGACTTCAGACTCCTCTGCGCTCCAGGAAAGGGGGCTTTCCAGACCAGAACTTGGGGCCCACAGACCAGAGGAGCCTGCACAGACCTCCCCAGAAGGCCCACGGCTGTTTCCCACAGCTCCCTCCACATGCCCCCATGCCAGGCTGCCTGCCCAGCTCTGTGCCCCATGGAGAAACTCAATGTACTTGTCTTGGACCATTTCCGCTGGTCACTTCCAGGCAGGTCACTTGGAAGCGCTTCCGGAGTCTCTCTCAACTTCTTTTCTCCAGAGGCTGTTTTAGAAAGTCCAGAACAATTGCTGGTAGTCCAGCCCAAGCTGTCCTGCTATATGGCTCTCCGAGTGTCCCCTCTGACCCCACCCTGCTATCTGAGGGCAGAAGGCCACCCCTGGCTGGCCACCCAGCCTGCAGACTCTCTGTCAGGAAAGCAGGAAGCTTAGCTTGGGGGAACTGCCCAAAGAGATGGCAGCCTCCAGCTTGCTCTGGGACACCAGCATCCTCTCTGCCCTCAGTCCAGCCTGAAAAAAGGACCAGCACAGCCTCCAGGAACTGAGCTCTGGGATTGTAACCAGCCCTGGTCTATCCTGGCCACGCTCCCACACCTACCCTTCCCAAGGAGGCCAGGACAAGAAGGAGAGATGCAGCTAGGGACAGAGGCAGAGACACCCCTGGCCTGGGAACTTGGGAAGAGAACACATGTGGTGAACATGGTGAGACCCCACAAGGACTTGTCACATACATGACAGGCATGTCACAGAATCACCCCCATCCTCAAAGGCCCAGGACTGGTGCAGCCCCTGCCCTCAGATACAGGACACAAAAACTGGTGCCAGTGGAAGGACTGGTCTTCTCGGCTCTGCAGCTGCCCAGACTGGGTAGGACAGTCACCTGAAGCCACTTGGAGGGGTCCCATAACAAGGTCTACAGGACACAGAGCTCAGGATACCTGAGGCACAGGGCTGCCTGCTGGCCCCTCTGCCTGAACCTTGGTACCACCACCAGCACCCCCACACCTCAGCCCCAGCTCCCCAGGCCAGCCCTCAGAGGTCCCTGCTCCAGAGGCAGCAAACATCCGGGCCCCAGGGCCTAAAGGGCTCCCTCTTCAATGGACACATCTTTAAATATATACAATGGGGTGTTCTCTTTTTTCCTCCTCCCTTCTTTCTATACATTGGGCTCTAAAATCTGGGCCATCCTGCCACCCGCATTAACTGCGTTAAGGAGGAATTATAAAAAGAAATCAAATTTCCCATAGCATTTGAGCGCCATTAAAATGCCAAACAATAAACTACCAGGCTGCAAATTAGATCAGTGGAAATATCAAACACATTGAGGTATAAAATCCATAATTGCATTTAGTGGCAGCCGTCCCTGGAGAGGCCCTGCTAAAGATCATCACAGCCCCGCATATGAGAAGCTATTGACAGAAGAATAAAAATCGACAGGCCAACCAAATAAACCGCGCGGGCCTCATTAAATATTCAGCAACGGAAATTTGACTATCCTGGGCCTCTCCCCTTGGTCCCATCCTGAGCCCTCCTCTGCCCCTCCTCAGTCACTAACAGCTTGCACAGGCAGGGCCAGGGGAGAGTGTCGGCGGCAGTTGGTGGGAAGGGGCCAGGCTGCGCAATAACAGGGGGACTCCGCCGGGATTATTATTGCTGGGCGCGTGTTATTAGCTTTCACCCCAGAGTAGGTGGCCCGAAGTCTTTAATTAGGTCATTACAGGGTAATTTCCAGGGAGGTTTTAACTCCTTAGCAGCTGAAAAGCCTCCAGCCCAAGCCCAGTGGAGCTTAGGGGGAGACCCTCTAGGCCGGTAGAGGGGTGGGGCATGGGCCAGGCTTTGTTCGAGGCCCCTGGAGAATCAGATTCACCTGCTCCAGGCCAGACAGATGATGGAGGGGCAGGTTGGCTGGGAGCCCCATTACCAAGCCCTCGGGGACTGGCCCCAGGATGCAGAGGGACCCTCACCCGGCAAAGCGGGGCTCCAGCCCATCTGGGGGCCCCATCCTCTGGGGATAGCTTATGGCTCTGCTCCTGCCTCACTGTCTCTCCCTCCCCTCCTCTCTTTCCTCTCCTTTTCTCCTGTCCAATTATTCCCTTCCTTCCCCTCCCTTCCCCTCCTCTCCTACCAGCCTCTTTTCTCCTCTCCAATTCTCCTTTCCAACTCTCCTTTCCCCTCCCCTTTCCTCCTCTCCTCCTCCTTCTCTCTCCTCTCCAATTCTCCTTCCCAATTATTCCCTCCCTCCTTCCCTCCCTCCTCACCTAGAGCCCGGCGATCCGCCCCTCCCTCCGTCCGCACCTAGGAGCTGCCATGTATAATGCATGCAGTGGAAGCGCCCAATAGGATTAGGCACCTCCGCCCGTCCTGGGGAGAGAAAGTTTATGTAAATGACTGATGACAGCGCTATTGTGTGAGGAATATCAATGGAGTAATTACAGTTACATCGGGCGCCCGCGCCGCCGGCCCGTGTTAATTTTTCACCGGCTCCCCCGGGAGAGATCGGAGCGCGCTCCGAAGAGCACAGCTAATAATGGGAGCTCCGAGCCGCCGCTGCGCCACGCGCCCCGAGGTCTTTCTGAGCAGACTGCTAAGCACTGGCTGTCTCCCCGGAGAGCCGAGAACAGAGATAAAATGATTAAAAACTGCCAAGCGGGCCTGGCAATCACTCGCTCCGCTGTCAGCCCCAGACAAGACAAATCTCTGCGATTTTGCTCTTCCCTCCTCTCCCTTTGTGAGCCCCCGAGCTGGGACATGGGGGACCGGGTGGGGTCGGGGTCAGCTCCCCAGGGTGGCAGGGCCGCGGGCAGGGCAGCCAGTGGCAGCGGGGAGGGCGCTGGCCCCCTGGGCTGCAGGCTGGTGCAGAGGCTGCGGGGAGTCCTGGGGAGCCCCGGAGGTCTCGCCGTTCACCTTGCTCCTCCCAGGGAAACTCCATCCGGGCACACCTGTCAGGGCACACCTGTTGGGAGAGATGGGCAGGCGCACCTGGGAGGGCACAGCAGTGGGGCGCCCCCACAGGAGCATACCTGTCGAGACTCACCTGCCAGGGACACCAGCAGAGAGGGGCTCACCTGGGCCAGGAGCTCCTCGGACTTCGGGAACCTGCCCCCTGCCCTGGAACTGCTGCTCCCTCTCCCCATGCTTCCCCACGCAGCCTGGGCGCTTCCAGACCCTGAGATCCCAGCCTGGACAAGGTTCCCTGCCATGGGCCAAAGCAGGTCCGGGCAGGGCTGCAGAGGGGGAGGTGTGGGGTTTGTGCCTCCTCTGGAGGGTTTAGGGCCCGTGGTGGGAGGGGGCCCTGGGTGTCCATCCCTTTGGCCCTGAGGCTACAGCAGGGTCAAGTTCCTGAGAAGACAGAGAGGAGGGGAGGGGAGGAACTGCTGCTGTTTTCAGTACAGGGTTGGGGGGCGGGGGGCGGAGACGGGACAAGTACCACAGTCCCTGAATCCAGTCACCCATCATCACCCTGCCCTCCCCTGCACGTGAGAGAGGTAAGAGGAAATTCCCGCCGAAACCTGGGCTGGCTCTCAGAGTCTTGGCCAGGGACGCAGGGACGTCACAGTCCAGGAAGGGCCATCTGCTGCTCTGCCTGTCACACTCAGCCCACGTCCATACATCACACCCGCAGGGCCCACAGTGACACAGGTGCACACCCTCCCCACGCCCTGATACATTAGCCCACGATGGCCAACACCACACGGACACCCAGACTCACACAGCATCCTCAGGATGAGCCCGTATGCCACACACCACAGAATCACCCACAACCACACACACACAAATGCACACGCACACGCCTGACTGCACCAGTGCACACAGATACAGGGTACCTTGAGCTGTGCTCACAAAGTGACAGGCAGGCACCCTGAGCCACAGGCACAGAGGGTGACGTGCAGGCTCAGGGACACACCCACAGCACACACAGGGACACACACACTGACACAGGCGCCGCCCCTGCCGTATGCTCTGGCATCTGAATTCAGAAGAATAAGCCAGAGTCCCCAAGGAGGAGCTGAGCCTGCCTCTCCAGATGCTGCCGGTTCCAGAGCACAGTGCCACCACCTACCACTGCCTGTGATCAGCTCAGCTGCAGTGGGTAAGGCAGGTATGCTTGAAGCAGCGACAACTCCCTGACTGATAGCACGGGCACAAAAGCTAAGCAGAGCTTATGCTGGTGACCTCTGGCTAGGTCTGCCAGGTTGGGCCAGTCCAGACCAGGCCGACAGCTGCCTACCCTCTTGCCCAAGGCTTCCTGGGTCCCACCCAGGGAGTATGGCCAGAGAGGTGCCATCTCACCACTTGTCATGTGCACACACATCTCTAGAGACACACTCGCACATACGTGTGCCTGCATGCATGCACACAAAGACATGGACGCCTGGTGCCCACTGAGATCTGAACTGCACATATTCACTGAGTCTCTACCATGGGCCATTCCCTGTGCCGGATGCTGGGTGACAGCCCTGACCTAGAGGACAAGGTCGGGCTCTCATTCAGCGCAAATCCCTGACACCCCCTACACACACCTATGCACAGGTGTACTCACAGTCATGTGAACTAGGGTGCACAAACTTGAACACTACCTTGTAGCGCCCCTCTCCCCATGTCCACAGCCTCCATTCACTCTCTTCTCTGGCCCCCCACATCCCCTTGCAATCCACACAGCAGCCAGAGTGCATGTTCTCACCTCAAATTTGACATGACACCCCCCTGCTTAGAACCCTTTCATGGCTTCCAGGGGCCCTGGAGTAAAGGCCAGACTCTCTAGCACAGACTTCAAGACCTTTTGTGACCTGACCTCTCCAGGCCCTTGTGCATGCTGATCTTTGCCTGAAACCTGCTCTCCTGCCCTCTTTCCCTGGATAATTCCTCTGCTTTCAGCTTCAACAGCTCTTCCTCCACAAAGCCCTTTTCCATCCCCTAAGACTGGGTGAGGAGCCCTGTCCTCTGGGACCACAATGTCCTGTATTCCCTCTATCAGGGCCTTTACAAGCTACTTCCACTGGGCAGGGCTGTGTCTGCCTTGTGTCTTTAGTACCCAGGACAAGGCACGCAGCAGCTTCTCAGCAAGTATCAGAAAGGAGGAAGGGAGGAAGCTGCTTGTGGGGTCGTAGCTCCTGAGTGAGAGTGGGGCCTGCAGAAGGCTTGGGTCCAAAAGGGTCATAAAGGGGAGGGCTCCAGTATGAAGGATACCCAGGGAACTCATCGGGCTGTCTTCTAGCAGGAAGTGGCTGTCACTCCCATCATTCGTCCCCAGTGCTGGTCCCTGGGCCATGGGAGTGGGACGCCTCTCCCTGCACACCCCTGAAGGGCTGGCAGCCCACAGGGGAGGTTCTGGCTCAGCCTGCAAGTGTTCAGTTAAGCCTCAGGCCCTCCCCTCCTTTCCTTTGAGAGGCCACAGCCCATGACACCTAAGATGCACAGCCCTTGGTGCTCTTTAGTCAAGGCCCAAATCCAAACAGCTAGGTGGCCTCGGAGCAGTTACTTAACCTCTCAGAACTCGTTTCCTGAGCTGCAATTTTGTGAGACTTGGATAATAATCATCTAGCAGCTATCATTTCCTCACTCGCCGGAACCCCTGATTTGGGTTTTTAGAATAACAATTTTACAGGTGAAAAAAAACAAGCTAAATGGCAGAAAGTGATGGAACCAAGGTTGAGACCACCAGCCTCCTCCGAAACAGTTATTCCCCTAAATCTCAAAGGTCATGTGTGTGACTGTGCTGTGACATCAATCATCAGCGTGGCTGGGCGTGTCAGCCTCCACACCTTTGCCCAGGCAGTGCCCTCAGCCTGGAGTTCCCTCACCATAGCATCTCCTCCGATTGCAACTGGTTTTGCAGAAGCTTCTCGTGCTCACCTCCTCTATGTAGCTGTTCTCAGTCTTCCAAGTCCCAGCGGTCTACCTCCCCTGCCTTTGTGTAAGTCCCGGGACATCTTGCCTGCTCCCTGTGTTGGCCATGAGCGAGTGGGGTCAAGCAGCTGACTAGAAGAGGAGTGCGAGGGCTGGGGGAAGTGTGGACAGGAGCTGGAGTCAGACCTGGTGGTGAAGCTCCCCAGCCGTGTGGCCCTGGGTAAGTAGCCACTGGGTTCTGGGTGTCAGTCCCCTCATCTGTGAAATGGAAATGACAGTAACACCTGTCTCCCAGGCATGTCAGGAGGCTTCATATGGTGCTCGTGCCTGGCTGGCATGCAGCTGGTGCTAGGGCTTAGAAGCCAATCTGCAGAGCCACACTGGCACCAGCTTGAGGGTGAGAGGCCAGCCAGGGGCAGAGAGGAGAGGAGAGGGAATGGTGAGCCCTGTGCTTCTAACAGGCCACAGGCTTCCATGTCTCTGGGCTTTGGCTCACACTGTACCCCATACCTGCAAATCTCTCCTCCTCGCCTTTCCTGACTGTCCAAATGTCACCTGCCTGGTAAAAGCTCTCCCACCTCCCCAGGCAGCACCCCTTCTTCCAGGTACACCTGCAGCAGGACCCTCCCATGGATTAATCGCTACAAAATTAATCCCTACAACAACCTGGACAGTAGGAACAGCTGTACCCATTTTATAGATGACTAACTTCAGGCTCAGAGAAGTCAAAGGACTCAAGATAGTGGCTCATGGATGTGGCATTGGCCGGGGATGGGGGGCCCCAGAACCTGGCACCAGGGGCTAATGCAGGAGGCGCGCAACTGAAAATCTCCACGGGGACAGTCCCTGAACACCTACTGTGCACCAGGTCTGCTCCTGGCATCTGCCGTCCCTTGGCTAGACTCGCCCTGTTCAGCACCATGGTGGCAGCTGAGGGCACGACACGAGTGTTTTCTTCCCCATGGCTTCCTGATACCCACACAGGGTGTGGAGGGAGGAAGTTCCACATGTGGTTCTGGAATGCTTGTATGAAACTGACGCTGTCTTCAGAGACCTGCCCACTGAGGCCTCTCCATGGTCCCCCAGTCACTGCTGGGCAAGGAGGCTTTCCAGTCTCAGGCTTCACCACCGTGACTTCCAGGTGCCCTCTTGTGCCCCATCCTGCCAAAGTTGGTGCTTCTCCTCTGGGTTTCCCTGCCCGCTCCTCATCCCAGGTAGGCCAGGCTGGGACTCTCTTGCTCATTTGGGGTCCTGGCGTCATTCCAGTCCTGCCTGGAGCAGGGGTCCTTCCGGTTGGATGAGCGAGCTGGGCTTCCTTCTTCTCTCCCTCCTGCCTTCCCCAAACATTCACTGAGTACCTATTGTGCCAGGTGCATCCCTAAGGTATCAAAAGCGGGAACCACAGGGGGAACGAGGCATCTCAGAGGTCAGCTGGCAGAGGGGTCACACAAAGCTGTGTGAACTTGGACTGCCAACTACCCTTGCTGTGCCTCAGTCTCCATATCGCTGAAATGGGGATAAAAACAGACTCTGCCTCACAGGCTATGAGGCTTACGGTTGACTGAAATAATGTGATCCTTAAATCAGTCTGCACAGGGTAAAGGCTCTGGAAATAACAATCAAACCCTCTTCTTCCATCATGCTGTATAATTATGTGCCTGCTGTATAACCATGTCAGGAGTGGGCAGTCCTTTCGGAGGAGGGGAGAGCTACAGGGAGGATGTGCTGGTGGGCTCCGTGGCCTCTGCCCACTCCCCGTCTCCCAGAGGGTACTAATTTTGCCCCTCTATCCCCTAGCCTGGCCCCCATGTCCCAAGGTTTCAGGAAGGAGAAGAACGCTGCCCCAGCTAGTCCCCAGGATCGGCCAGGTGTCCTCCCAGTTGTCTTGTGGAGCCAGAATGCTGCAACCCACCCACCCATGCCAGGCAATAAGCCAGGCCCAGGGAGCTTCATTCATCAAGACGGACAGGTAACCACAGTTCATTCATTCATGCACAATGACATGACACACGGACACACCTACCAAGTACCAGGCCCTGTGCCAGGCTCGGAGGTGCCCTGGGCAGAGGTTCTCAGACCTCAGCATGCAAGCCTTCCCCCAGGGGCCATCTGGGAATGCAGATTCATGGGCTTCACCTCGAGGGTTGGAGTTCTTTCACAGACCTAGGATTCTGCATGTTTAACACGTGCTGCAGGACAGACCCAAGCCTGGAGGACAGGGGTGGGGCTCACAGCCAGAGAGACTCCATGAAACCGGTGACTCTTGTGCCAGGCCTTGGGAGTAGGGAGAGTTTTCCAGAAGAAAGGATGATGGGCCAGGGGATGCCTCCTGGGCAACCACCACAGCCTGAGCAAGACCTTGATGTGGGCAAGTGTCTGAGACATGCAGGAACGGCAGGTGAGCTGGGGGCTTGCCTGCAGGGCTCAGCACAGAATGAAAAGGCAGGGGCAGGGCCACTTGTTCAAAAATTAAAAATTTCAAGAGTGTGAGAGCAGAGCATTAAACCAAGCTAAGGGCCCTTCTGGGTGTGGGGCCCAATGGGGCTGCACAGGTCAAGCCGGCTCTTCCAGGGACCCAGCTAAGGACCAGACCAGGTCACCCCTGCTGGGACCAGACCAGAGTGCTTAGGACCCCAAGGCCTTAACCAGGCAGCCGAGTACCTGGGTTCCAGCCACCCCAGCTCCAAGCCCCAGGCCTCTGTGACCTTCCCTGTGCCCTGTTCCCTCTCCGATTCCCGCAACTACCCTCACCTCCAAGGTGGCAACAGCCTCCTCCTACCGATCTAATCCCAGGCACATGTTGTCAGCATCAGCTCCATAAAGTGCCTCTCCAGTTCCTGTCACTCCCCTGTCCAATAACCTTCAATGGCTCCCTCCTGCCCACAGGATAAAATCCAAATGCCAGAGCATAGCTGCGGGCTCCTGCCCTGCTCTGCAGCCTCCAGTCCCAGAAGCCCCTCCACCAGACTCACTGTCCCAGCCCACCCATTTAACCCCCAATATTCCCGCTGCCAGGGCCCCCTCCTGGAATGCCCTCCCCAAATCCTCCCAAGCTGCAGCCTCCCATCTTACGGGCACCTGCCCGTGGTAAGCTGGCACACACTCTTGCTGCCTTCTTGTGTGACTAATGAGGCCCCTGCCCACAACCCTTCCCTCTAAGAAAAACGGCTCCAATGGACTGGTATGGCTCTTTGAACACAGCATCTCATCTCACTCTTCCCACAACCTGGAAGGTAGGTTCTTTTTGTGCATTTTGCTTGCGAGGGAGTGGAGACTCTGAGAAGCTAAGGAATTCGTCAAAGGTCACACAGCTAGAAAGAGGCCAAGCCCAGAGTCCAGCCCAGCTCCTGACCCTTATACTTTCTTTCAGTATGAACTGAGCACCTACCGTTCCCTGTTCTAGCTGAGACTCGATACATATGGTCAAAGGCGGCCCCCTTTGAGGCCCGGCACAAAGGACTGTGGGAACATCAGTAACAAAATCAGCAGGAACCACTCACCTAACGAGGACTGGCAACTGCTCCCTCTGTGAATCATCCTTACCCGGAGGCAGGGGTCTGATCCTCAGTAAACTTTGAAGAAACGGAGGCACAGAGAAGTTAAAGCCTCTAACCTAAGGTCACACAGCGGCAAGTGGTAAAACCTGAGGTTCCAACGCACTGGTGAAAAATCTGGTTAAGTTCTCGGCCTCCCAAGGAAATCAGTTCTGGGGTCACAAAATCCAAGAGCCAATATCTGCAGGCACACAAGAGTGTGCTGGCCTGATTTCTGCTCAACTCTGCCCTCGCCCCCATCCCCAACTCACCCCACCCATCCAGGTAGCCTAGGAGCTCTCTGAGGGCAGGGTAGGCCTGCCCCATCCTGGCCTAGCTGAGCGAGCACCTGGCTAGGAAGCTGAGCAACTCAAAAGGCCTCCCAGCTGGACTCCTGGGAATCAGCAACCCAGACCTAATAGACATTAGGTCTCTTACCTAATACCTCTTCTTCTTCCTGACCTCCAGCCACGAGCACTCCCCAAGCAGAGCACAGGGTTGGGTCCCTGATACTCCCTGTGCCCCAAGGCAAGATGTTTCCTTTTACAAATCATTATTAGTACTATCATTACTGTTATTTTAATTTAAATCTTTTGACGTTCAGGCAGATGTTTCTCTGCAGCCGTAAGGGCATGTCTGTGGGAGGATGGCACCTCGGGGACTGGCCTGAACTCTTGCCACGTGGGACAGCCCAACCAGTGGGCGGCCAGCTCCATCCTCCTCCAGGGGTCTGTCGCTGCTCACTTATCAGGCTGACATCCCACAGGGGGGCCACTGCCCTGCCTGCCCCTTCCGCTCCACGCCTGCCGACTGGAACCAGAGCTGGAGGGGTGGGCAGGCGGGGGCACGTGGGAGGGGGCTGAGCCCTCACCACAGGCCCCTTTGCAGTTCAAAGTGACACATTCAGGCAGCCGTCCCTTCAAAGGCCAGACAACGCCTGCCCTGAATTGCTGCACCGGCAGCCCGGAGCCAGGAAAGCACTGCAGGGGTAAAGGTGGCCCTGTGAGGGCTGGCCACGCTCCCATCCATGGGATGGACTTCCACTATCCTGGGCAGGAGGGCAGACCCTGACCGGCCCCATCCTGTGGTGTAATCCTTGGAAAATCACCTTCCCTCTCTGAATCTCGCTGCTTTCACTATGTATTGGCAAAGTACTGAGAAGGCACTCAGGGGTGGTCATGCATAAAGCTGACAACACTGATGACGAAGATGATGATTCACAGCCTCTCTCTGAGAGGCACCGCCCCAAAGACAGGCCACCTGAGTGTGGTTCCCATCAGCTGCTCACTAGCTGTGTGACCTAGGGCGAGACACTTAGGTTCTCTGTGCTTTAGTTTCCTCTTCTGTAAAACGGGGCTCGGAAGGGATGATGCCATGCCTGTTTGGCACCAGACAGGTCACAGATAACAACCCTTTCCCCAGGGCTGAAATGTGCCCTGCCTACTGCCAGGAGAGTTGGTCAGGCCAAGTCAGACCCACTGAGAAGGCTCAGTGCAGGTGCTCCCTCAAGCCTGGGTTCCCGGGAGCTGAGAAGTGGTTCCAAGGGCAGGTTGTGGCACCCGTAGATGCTAACTCTGTGCTGCATAGACCCCCACTGGCTGTGTGGCCCTAGGTGTGTGGCTTCACCCCTCTGAGCCCCAATTCTGTCACCTGGAAACCCAGGCAAACAAGAGTGCTTTTTTTTGTTGTTGTTGTTGTTGAGACGGAGTCTCGCTCTGTCGCCCAGGTTGGAGTGCAGTGGCGCAATCTCGGCTCACTGCAAGCTCCGCCTCCCGGGTTCACGCCATTCTCCTGCCTCAGCCTCCCGAGTAGCTGGGACTACAGGCGCCTGCCACCATGCCTGCTAATTTTTTTTTGTATTTTTAGTGGAGACGGGGTTTCATCGTGTTAACCAGGATGATCTTGATCTCCTGACCTCGTGATCCGGCTGCCTCGGTCTCCCAAAGTGCTGGGATTACAGGCGTGAGCCACTGCGCCCGGCCAACAATAGTGCTTTTAGGAAGTCTCATCAAGATCTAGGGTGCCATCTGAAGCTGGCAATGATCAGCTTGCCATTGGGGAAATCACTGCACCCAAGTCAAGCTTCGATGTTGGCAAAATGGGAAATAATATTAATAAAACCTGCCCCTAGAGCAGTAAGAAGATTCAGTGAGCGAATCCCCATCTAAGCCTTACCACAAGCAGCATGAAATGAACACCGGCCATTCATTAGGAGCCATTTCTTCAACAAACAACATTGAGTTGCAATACCAGGCCACCACCGGGGCACCAATCCCAGTCAGAGGCCAGACTCCACCCTCCCAAAAGGCTGCTGAAAGTTTTCTCATGACACAGTGCCTGGGTTCCATTTATCAGCTGTGTGGCCTCGGGCAAGTTACTTAACTTCTCTGTGCCTTGGTTGTCTTACCTGTAAATGAAAATAATAACGGAAGCCATGTCGTAGTGTCATTAAAGAATGCAAAGTGCTGAGAGCACTGCCTGATGGATCACAAGTGCTAAACAAGCATCAGCTGGGGTTATTATTGCTGCTGCTGTTGTGCACGCTCCAGGTCTTCCCTGCCCTTCAGAAAGCATCGTGCAGCTGGGCTTCCTTCTGCGGCTCACAAACTTGGGAAGTGTTAGCTCCTGAGAGGTGCCCCAAGTACCCTGCAGAATGGAGGCTTCTGTGGGCTTCCTCTCTGGTCTGTTTCCCTAGCAGCTGGAACGCTTGGAAAAAAAGCACCCAGCCTGCTGGGCTTGTCAAAGCAGGGCTGGCTTTACTAGAACCAGGTTTGGATGGTAATTTTGTGGTCATAACAACTATTTTCCTTACATACTGCTATAGAAAGGGGAACCCCTGCTTTTTTTTTTTTCTTTAACCTAATTGAAGATACTATCAAGTGTAAATACGCTGGAGTTTTTAATAAAAACACGATGGAGAAAAATATTCAAAGCTCAATAATCAGAAGCAATTTGCGTCGCTAGCAGAGATGTGTCATTCCTCCCACACCCCCCTCCCCGCTTGGCTGTGCTCTGTGCGGGACTGGCTTTGGGGATGGCAACTTTAGACCTATGGCAAAAATAATGAACAGCAGTGAGGCTTAGAGATAGCCTGAAAAATATCCTGGAAAAGAAAAACATATGCCAAAGAGTGTGGTGTAAAAGTCATATTTCATGCCTGACTTTAGAGAATGTTAATAAGGATTAGAACCATACTCCAACAGAACAACTATCAGTCAAGGCGGGGTAATTAATTTCGCTTCAGATCTCTGTTTGGGAAAATGAAAGCGGTAAGTGTTGTTTCGCAGCATAGGGATTCCATCGCACTAGAACAACCCAAAGAACTTCCAAAGCCATGTCCTGAACCCAGCTGAGACCTGGCTGTTGCTGGTGGCCTCTCCTGATCTGTCGCCTTGTAGATTTGGGGACCTTTTCCGAATCATAACAATATCAAACTCTTTTTTCCCCCAGGATTGGCTAATAAATATGATTAAGATAACACGACCCAAACCACATGTCCTCTGCTTGGCCTGCAACATGTGGAGGGCAGATGTGTCTTCCGTGCACAGATGACCCAGCCGGCTGCTCCCCCGAGGCAGGGACCCTGGGAGACGGAGTCTCAAGAGGTCCCAGCAGTCCACTGGCCCTCTGAGTACCCAGCCAGGCCTCTGGCCTTCCCATGACCCACTATAGAGAGAAAGGGCCAAGCCCAGGGTGTCTGGGAGTCAGAGACAAGAAAGATGGTGGGATGTGGCACTGTCCTCACCTGGTTTTTGTCCCCCAAGGTCCCAGTTTAGTAGACAGAATTCCCAAGTCACGTGACCCCATGTTATCCAGAAAACTCTCAAAATACTTTCATTGTCCAGGTCCACTTGTCACCCCCTCTTAAAGAGCTGGGATTGAAGAACCTTCCCGTCCCTGAGACCTGGGCCCAGGGAAGACAGAGTAGGCCAGTGTTAAAGCCAGAGTCTGGGAGAGGGTTCTCGAAAGGACTGTGGAGTTGCCACACAGCCCCCAAGCCTGGTAGCATGCAGGTTGGGATTTCCGCCTCTTTTCTGCTACCACAGGACAAGTCGTGGCTGCACTTGGACCTTGGTCTTCCCCTTTCTACTGGGATCTTGAAGAGCCCTTCAGCTGGGATATCCTAAAGCAGCCCAAGGTCCCTGTGAGTGTGGCCCTGCTGTACTCAACTGAGGTCACTGGAGGTCACGCAGGAGGCCAGGCCCTGGAAATCAGGCCAGGGAGGCCTGGGCCTGCTGAGGTTGACAGCCCTGCTCCAGCTCTGGGGAAAGAAGGGGAGCAGGCTCAGAGGCCAGGGCTGGTCAGGGAAGAGCCCCTCCCACCCTGACCAAGCAGGGCTCTCAGCACCAAGGCAAGGCTCTGGGCCAAGGCATGAGTGAGCCTCCTTCTCTGCTTTCCCTTGGGGACAGGAGGGAGAAAATAGAAGAGTCCCTCAAAGTTAGCTCAAGCCAAGCAGAAGGGCTCCAGCTGCCAGGAAGAAGCAGGGCATTCATTCTATCTAGAATCAATGAAGTCAGAAGTAAGCAGGCTGAGGGCAGGGCAGGGCACCTCTCTGAGTAAAAAAGGGAAGAACGGTACCTAGGGGAGGGGCACTATATCGTGGATGAGCCTCAGCTGCCTGCAGGGCAGGGACAGGGTAACCTGGCCACTGGGAGGAGGCTAGAGGGTCTCTCTCCTGCTGGTCCCTGCTCAGAGGTCACTCTGGAGACCAGGCACATCAGGCTCCTCCTGAGCCCAGTAAGATCAGGACGACCTGGCCGAGGAACCCTCTGACACTAGTCTCCGAGGCCTCCTTTCCACTGGGGCCGACTGGGCGTGGACTGTTGCGTCCAGACCCTAATCAACGCTCAGGCGGGGGCCTCCCCCAAGACCAAGGCCTCTTCCCTGCGGAGGAGCCCGGACGGACGGGCGGACGCTGCGGTCCCGGTCGGGCTGATAGGAACCATCTGCGTTGTCTTAGGCCGCCCTTCGGCCCACTGTCCCTCTGAACTCGGCCGGTTCCCGCGGGCCGTTTGATGCTCGCAGGGTCACAGACCCCCGCACACAAATCACCGCCGCGGGGCTGGGGGTGGGGCGGAGGCGCTGAAACCTAATCCGCAGAGTTTGCTCCGCCGCCGCCTCCTCGCTCCTTCCCTCTCTCGCTCGACGCCCCCCCAACCCCCCCTTTCCAAACAAGGCTTATTTTTCTTGCCAAAAAAACAAAGTTGGTATCAAGTGTTTTGAGGGAGAAAGTCTCTCCCCCACCCCTGACCTGGAAGGAAGGGCTGGTTGCCGAATGAGCCGGGATTGCAGAGGGGTCTCCAGGAGAGGACAGGCGGGAGGTGAGCTCGGGGCTTCTGGCTCCGTCGGTCCCCTTCCCTGCTGTCGCCTGCCCGTCCCATACTTAATGGCAGCGAATCTCATGGTCTCCGGCCCTGCCCTATCCCTCTAGTCGTCCTGCCCAGAAAGGGTTTCCTCCATCGGAGCTCCCTGTCCCTACGCTGTCAGAGATGGAAGCATCACTTCCTGCTCCTTCTCCCTCCCTATAAAACAGCCCTTGCCTGTCGCTTTTATGAGGTGACACCCTGCTCTCAGCCCGATCCTCCCTGCGCCCGGAGTCTGGGCTGGGCGCGCAGGAGACTGCGTGCACTCTGGCGTCCCCGACCGCTGCCAGGGCGCACGGGGACTCAAGAGCGGATCCTCTACGAGCTCTAATAGGAGGCCAAGGAGCGGGGACATCAGAGACAAATTCCTCCGAAGTCCCCCCTCTGGTTCCGCTGACTGGAGCCTTTGGGCTGAAACCCCAGGAGCTCCCCACCCCTGTGTCCATGAGGGGAGCAAAACGGAGCCCCCGGGGGCACGCAGGCTTCGTTTGCTGGGTGTTGGTTTTGCTTTTGGTTTTTTCAGCCGGTGCAGCGACCCGGAACAGCGCGGCCGCTTCTCCGACGCCCGCGGCTCCCCACTGCGCCCAGAGGCGAGCGCCGCGGCTAAAGCCCGAGCCTCGGCGCCCGCTGCGCCTGCCGGAGTTCTGCTTGTCCGAGCAGGCAGCGGGGCTCAGGCACGGCGGCGACGTCGAAGGGCCAGTCGGCAGACGGGGCTGGGTCTCCGCGGCCAGGGCGCCGCAGGAAAGCCCTGCAAACGGTGGGACGAAGGTGGTGGCGGCGGCGGCGGAGGTGGCGAGAAAGGCGCCACGGGCCTGGCGGAGAAGCGGGTTTCCGCGGGGGTCGAACAAAGGAATTCGCCCTCGGAAGAAAGGGGCCGAGCATGCAGCCGGGAATGGCCAACCCTGGAGACCTGCAGGAGTGCGAGCGCTGCGACATTAGTCCCAGGGATCCAACGAAATCTGCCCCGCTGAGGGCCCCAGCCTGGCATCTCCATTCGGCCTCTCTTCTGGTCAATCCCGCTTTAATGGGGGTGTGGTGGGTGTGCACCCAGAGTGCCACCTTTCCTGGGAAAAGGGGACAGAGCAGGACCCGTGCTCTCGGTCAGAGAAGGCAAAAACATCCCACTAACCCTCCCCCCATTCATCATCTAGTCGTGGGGTCATTGTCCCCATTTTCCAGACGCTGCCAATTAAGGCACCCGCAAAACCACCCCTTCCCCCGCCCCCGCAGCAACGCTCCGGCTCCTGAGGCCCAAGCGCACTCGGAAACGGAAAGCGTCAGTGGGCTACAGGGCCGGAGCCCCCTCTTCCCGCGGCCCTCGGAAGGGGTGGAGGGGACACGGTTGTAAGGTGCTCGGCTTCTTTTCTGTGCTTGACATGAATAAGGGGATTAGGACTGCAAGTTTCCGTCGTTCACTCCGTGGGACAAAGGGCCCCGCGGTTTGAGCGGCACAGCCTCTGATTAAACGACAGAGCCCTGTCACTCAGCACCATCCTAGGTACTTGTGTTCGTGACATAATCTTATTAGAAGATAAAACCGGCGAAATCCTTTTCATAATGAAAAGTTACATTTAATGGCCGGACTCGCCCCCCACCTCCCTCCCCGGAGCCTGCTCGCCTTTCCCCGTTGCTGTTGGATATGGCTCGCCTATAATTGGCATTTAAAGCACCAAGTCCGGGAGAAAAACGGGGTTTAGGGTTTTTGTAATCCCCCTAAACTGTCTTTGTTCGAAATCTCCACAGATACAAGTCTGTTAAGAGTAAATATTTGTGGATTGATACAACCACATTTCCCCCCTGCAAACCAAATCCAAAAAAAAAAAAAAAAAACCCGCCGCTCGCCGCCCTCGGGCTGGGGCGCAGGAGGGAGGGGGCTGGGGTCTGCCCTAGCGTCCACGCCGGGAACTCAGGAACTCAGCTTTCGGGCCGCCTGGTTGCCTCCAGGAGCTGAGGGACTTTGCACATTTCTCAGGCGGGAAAAGGGTCTTAGATTCTCCCCCGCAACCCCTAATTTTCTGTTCTCTCAATAAACAAACCTCCCTAACTTGCTGCTTTCGGCCAGCCCGAGGGGGTCGGCGGGAGGGCTTGGGGAGGGGCGAGGGCTGTGCTCAACAAGAAATGAAAATGCCAACTCTCCCCGCCAGCCTTATTCCCTCCAGCGGGAGCCTGCAGTGGCTCCTAGGAGAATCACTGGCTCCTTCTGGACCGCGGAAGGCCCCACCCGGTAGGGCACCCCGAGCCCAGCCCAGGTGAGTCCCCAAGCCACCAAGGGTCCCCGAAACGCTGAGGAGCCCGAAGGCTGCTGTAGGGCCCCGGACTCCAGGCTCCAGCCCAGCCAGTCTCAGGATCGGATTCCTCCATAAATCAGCGGCCGGGTGAAAGGGCTACGCTTTAGAAAGGACAGGACCGTGTGCGTGTATTAGAGCGCGCGGTTCCCAAATCCGGGCTAAACCCTTGGTGACACCGAAATTCATCAACCGCCGCTGGCGCCCGCGACTCGGCTGCGGAGCCCAGGAGCCTATGCTTGGTGTCATCCCACTCCCAGGAAAGGAGAACGTGGTGCACGAACCGCCGAGAGTTGGGCCTGGAGGGATGGGCGGGTGGAGGCCGCTGAAAGCCGCCCCATCCGCGTGTCCGGACGTCGAAGGAAGCTCTCCCGCCCAGGGGAAGGCAATTATTCTAACCTTTTTCTTCCTCTGACCAGGGCTGGCCCTACAGGGGGCAATCCGCACGGAGAAGGTCAGTGACACTCTGCCTCCCAGCCCTGGGGTAGCGACTCCTCCTCCCCACCCTTGCCAGGCTGGGCGTTCTGGGGGAGATTGGCAACAGTGTAGAGCCTGCACCTTCCGGAAGGTCGGCATAGGAGGACTTAGAGAACCCATCCGGCTTTGGGAGTTGGACCCGCCTGGGGGGAAATCTGCTACAGGGTAACTCTGGGCCGGGAAAAATCTGCTACAGAGTAACTCTGGGCCTGGGGGAAGTTGTTCAAGCTGCTCAGCCTCAGTTTCCTCCCCGCACAGAGCTGGGACGGTACAGTCAGTGAATTTCACAGGGGCTCAACAAACGCCAATGCCTTGCCCTTCTAGATACACGACTGCGTCCTGCCTCCCTGTTCAGTAAGGCTGTGCTCCTGCAAATTCACATCTACACTGACCATGCTCAGGAGCCTCTTGGAAAAAATGGGACCTACGTGTCTCAGTAGTAATGAGGGGCCATCCACAGGCTGGCCTTGGCTCCGAGGAGCAGCCCCTGGCATCCAGACGGGCCCCATTCCCTTTTCAAGGTAAAAAAAATAAATAAATAAAAACACAGGCCCCCAACCTGGGTGAGGAGCAGAAGGGTGGGCAAGACCCCTCTGGGAGGCCTGTTCAGGAGGCTGCACTTTCTGGGCCTCCCACACAGGACAGACAATGCATTCCTGCCAGACGGGGCTGCCTTGGGCTCATTTCCCAGCAGGAAGGAAGAAAACATACATTGACTGCATGCCCAACACCGGCTGGCATCTGGGTTTGTTCCACTTTATTCTCAGAGCAACCCTGTAAGATTGGAATTACCATCCCCTTTTCACAGAGAAGGGAACTGAGGCTGAGGAAGAGCTGTCAGTCCTTCCCTAAAGGCCCTTGGCCTTTGTCACTAGAAGATGGAGACATTCTGGATCCCCATTCTGTAACTGCCAACAAGCTTGCTCTTCCTTTGAGAAAGTGTGCCCCACTGCAGGACCCCTCCATTTGGAGGAGGTCACCCCAGAGCACCTTGATCCTCTGGAACCCCAAAGGCCTGGGCAGCTCAGTCCTGGTCCGGTGCCCACACCCAACAGCCCAGTAACTATAGCAATCCAGGAGTCACATGACAAGAGTCAGAGAGTCCCCTCGGAAGGCAGGAGGCGGGAGAAGGGGGAAGAGCAGTCACACCCAACTTGTCCCGTCCCAACCCAGTGCTGCTCCTCCCCTCCTGTCACTGCTGCTGAAGCTCCTCAGGAGGTGCTTGGGGGAGGGACCCCTGGCGGCCCTGTGTCCAAGCATGCTCAGCTCATCTTCAGCTACCCAGCAGCTCGGTGGCCTCCTCATTCCTGCCAGACCCAGTGGGCATCGCTCTTGCTCTGGGTGGCCGTTACAACCTTCCCCAGCTAGCCACCTCCCCACAGTTCCCAGGAAAGCCTCTCTCACCGCACTGGCCTGGCCAGGAAGCAAACATCTTTGTTTCTTCTGGAACCGGGCTCCAGGAACCGGGTTTTTCCTTCAGCAACACTTCCCCCCAGTTCACCAAGTGCCAAGGCCAGCCAGGTGCTCTGCCATCAGCCAGGACATTCGTCCAGGGTTGGTCTGAGCCAGGCTCCCAATTGAGACAAAGCCTCCCTACAAATGTACCCACACATCCCCAGATCCCCAGCCCCTCATCCTCCCTTTGGGGCCCTAAGGTCAGCAGGGCAGGTCCAGCGGCTGCCAGTCAAGATGCTGAGCAGAAATGGATACAGTATTATCCAGGGAATAACAAAGGAAGGGCCCACGTGGAAATTTATTTGTACTGATCAGGCGAAGCAAAGGTAAAGGGCAGAGAGGAAGTGCTGTCAGCCGGCCTGAAACCCAAGAAAGTTGCCATTGCGAGCACAGTGGCCCCTTATGCCCCACCACTCCCCACCGCAGCAGTAGTTAAAGCAAACACAGGCCCTTCACTGCTCCGTCAGTTACACCTTCCCCCCAAAATTACACAAACTTTGAAACATTTTTCTGAGAGAAGATGGATGCTTCAGGAGACTTGAGGTCAAGGCTAGGCTGTTTAAAGTATATTATTAACAAATAAACATTTACTGCAAAAAAAAAAAAAAAAAGAGAGAGCGAGAGAGAAAAACCCTATAGGCCACCGGGGAACCAAATCATGTTGCTTTTGGCATCAAATGACAGGAGACATTTATGACATGAATGGAGAACACCAGCCGATTGATGAAATGGCAAACGTCTGCCACTTTGCTTCCTCTACCTTCGTGAATCAACTTTTTCAAATATGGTTTTCAGCCTTAGCCCTCTCTCACTACCACCGTCTCTCCACTTCTGACTGCAGTGGCAATAAATATATATAATTTTGGTTTTGCTCTTTGCTGCCATCAGCACAGAATCTGGTTGGAGAGGGCCAGAGGAACTTCCGGCTGGGTC
The DNA here is from genome assembly GCF_024542745.1 of Macaca thibetana thibetana. NCBI lineage: Eukaryota > Metazoa > Chordata > Mammalia > Primates > Cercopithecidae > Macaca > Macaca thibetana. The sequence continues at coordinate 11,976,092 of NC_065592.1, forward strand.
AGCCAGAGAGCCAGGGTCCTCGGGCACCCCCAAGTGACTGACAGCTCACATGCGGCTCCTTGTATGAGTGGACTATCCCTCCCTTCCTCCCTCCCCTGGCTGAGGCTTGATTGTGGTGTCCAACAAATTGGAAGTTATAACTCATGTTGGTGAGAGTATCCTCCATCCTTCAGCCTAACTGATGCCAAAGTAGGACTGGTTTTTTTCCCCTTCCTTTTCTTTATTTTTTAGAAACTTCAGAGCCGCAGGACAAAGGCGGCTCCTTGGAGAAGCATCGCCAGCCACCCATGGGTGGAAACCTCACAAGGCCACAGAGCCTGAGCTGAGGGGACTTCTGAGCTCCTGGAATGGTGTTTCTCCACATTTTAAACCTCATCTTCCTTCTGAGAAATACACAAATCCCCGGATCTCTCCCCCACCTACCCCCTTCTCCACTGGCTGAGCTTTATTTTCTGTGGCTTCAATCACAAAACAATAAGTACAAACAGTTCTTCAAATGTGAATTATTAAGCTTTTCCAAGCTATATGCAGGCCCTGGAGATGCCAATTGTTTCCTGGTGGAAATACTGTTGCTCTGGACCACCCTGTCTGTCCCCCAAGGAGAAAGAGCCCAGCACACCCGGCCACCCTGTTGCAGCCCTTTCTGATAATGCAGTTGGCATCTGTGCACACCCACGCAATCAGGTTTTCTACCTCTCTTGAGGTGCAGGAGAGGATAATGGATTCCCCAGAGAATGAGGTGCAGGAGAGGATAACGGATCCCCCAGAGAATGGAATATTTATTGGAGTTCCACCAGGTGCCTGTGTAATCCTCATAACCACCCCGCAAAGTCACATCATCATCCCCAGTTTGTTGATGAAGCCCTGGCTCAGAGATGGGCAACCACTTAGCGAAGATCACACAGCTGCTAAGATTTGGGGCTGGGAGGTGAACTCAGGTCTGACTCGGAGTCTAAAGCTCTTTTCATGGCTGAAGAAGACAAGACTTTCACAGTGTCCTATGAAAGGAAAGGCAATGGCTTCCCCAGGGTGCTCCTCATCCTTCCTGAATGGAGAGGCTCAGGGTAAACCTTGTGTACCATGGAACCTGGGTATAGAACCTGTTGGCAGTGTGGTGTGTGTCCTCGGAGACAAGGTATTCCCTGCCATGCTCATGGTGAGAACAGTAACAGCAATAACTTCCAGAGTATTAATAACAAGCCAGGCAAGATGCCAAGTCCTTTGGGGTACCTTATCTCAAGTCCTTATAAGAATACGTGCCCCCAGCAGATTAAGTCCCCATTTCAGAGGAGGATCAGGTAGGTGCCAGGGCCATGTGGTCTCTTAAGTCTGGCTCCAATGGACAGGGCAGGAGAGAGCTGACAGTCACCAATCACATACCCCAGAGGAGATCCTCCCAGCCTACTTACCCCACTCAAGAAAAATAGGGCAAACAAATGAGGCCACACCAGCCCAGCGCCCGGGGAGTTGAGGGTGAGCCAGGAGTCACTGTGAATAATGTCTCCGTTCAGCAGCAGGGGACTGCAGCCCCAGGAAGGCCTGTGCTTACCCCATTGCACACAGCCAAGGTGCTGGGGTTAAATGGAGAGGTACCCTCCAAAGGGCCAGAGAGTCCCCAGACTTGGGCTGCCAGGGTGGGCCCTTTGGGCCTCGGCCCCCAGAGACAGCACCATAGAAGCCTTTTTGTAAGGCAAAGTCCTGGCTCCTCCTCCCAAGCAGACAGTTTCCAGGACAGGCGCTCTGCAGCCCTGAGTGAGTTTGATGGTTGGGGCAGGGGGGCTCGCTGGTTGGGGTACACACGGAGGAAGGGGTGCTGCTTGAAGTGGCACCCTGCAGGGGAGCCTATGGGAGGCCTTCCAGGCTGGGAGAAGTAGCCAGAGAAGGCCAGAGGCTGACTGCTCTCCCCCTGGGCCACACCCGAACGCGGGAGTTGGATGGGGAGTGTGGGGGGAGAGGTGAGCCTCCCAGGAAGGTCTTTCCCGGGCTAAACACTTCCAAGGAAAGGAATGTGCAGGGCAGAGCGGTTGGGCCACTGGAGCCACAGCCAGCTGGGGGAAATTTTTTAAAAACTCACCCCAGGACTCAAGAGGGCTTTTTGTGAAACTCAATCAAAGCCTGGATGCTCCCCTTCTGACAAGCTGGGCACATCCTACCTGGGCAGGCGAGCCCAAAGGGCCCCCGGCGGGCCCGGCGGAGCCCTGGAAGTCTGTGCCGCCGAGAGGCTCGGCCGCCCGGGCAGGCCCTGCGGGCGGAAGGGCGCCGCGGCCCCGCCGCCGAGGTAGGAGTGCGGCCCGGGCCGCAGCCCCGCGTCTCGCCGTGCACAAAGGCGCCCGCTTGCACCCCAGGGTCGCCAAACCTGGGAGCTGTCTTACAAGCGATTAGACTCCATTTTGTGACAGATTTTTGGACTCTCCCACCGACCCTCCCCCCTTCCGGAGCCTCCTCCAGGAATTCTCCACCTCTTCAGGATAAAAACCCTTTCCAGACGAGCGACAGACGGCAAGAAAAGAGAGTTACATAATTCTATTTGGCCAAGCCGCCAAGAAAAAAAACATGGGAGGGGAGAACGTGCCTTATTTTTCATTTGTTCTCCGGTGGAGGACGGTGAGAGGTGTTCCTGATTTGGGGGAGGCTGCGTTTCCTCTCCGTTTCCTAACCGGTTTTCTGTCCGAAAAGACTGCTTTTTTGTTGTTGTTGTTGTTGAAGGATCCCCCAAAAATCACTCATGGGGAAAAAGCAGACTTTTGGAGTTAAGAGTGAAAATGCCCAAACTCCACGGCCGGCGCTCTCTTCTGCCCGCCAAGGATGTACAAAAGGATTTTTATCAAATTCAGCTCAATGTGCCCCAGTGTCAATTAATTACCCCCGTGGTGCGTAAAAGAACTTGGCACTTCTGGGAGTCTGGGATCTTTGAGAACAAATCGAAAGGAGGAAGAGACACTTACTAAAAACGGCAACCTCTTTTTAAGGATGGAACCCTGCAACTCAACTAGGGTTGAGGACACATTTTTCAGAAGTTGTGTTTGGTTGGGGGGTTGTTAATTTCCCAATACCGCTGACGCACAGACTCGACAAAATCAAGAAGGCACGTTTCTGTGCCCGCTTGCCTGGATTCTTGTCTGAAAAGCATTTACACACAAATGAAATAAATATGCATCTGCAATTCTCAAAGAAAAAAAGAAATGTAAATAAAAAAATTTTTATTGTGCAAAGAACATCCCTTTCCAGTGAGCTGCTGCCTGCCTGGAGCGGCGCTCCATCTCCCTGTGAAACGACTCACTGGGTATTTGTCCCCAAGATTGTCTTGATAACAACCACCCCACAACCCCACCCCCAGCACATCCTGCCGGCCGGCCTAACACAGATACCTAATTGGCATTATTGGAAAAAACGGAATGAGGGAGGAGGAGTGAACTGTCCACAGCTAGAATAATGCACTCCCCACCCCAGGCTTCAGCCCCACAGGATCCAGACTGAGTGAGGTCTGCCGACCTGAGATTTGCCCTGTGCCAAAAACCATTCCCAACACACCGGACTGCACTGAAGAAGCCGGCTCTTAGGTGACTTTCTTTTTCTTTTTAAAACAAATATACTTTGGACAAAGCAGTCACAAATGTTTAACGTTTAATTGTTTTGTAAGATGAGGTGGTGAGCCGCTCATCTCTAAGGTAACATCCAGCTGAAATTTCATGACTTTACCATTCTGTGCCTGAAGAACCAGGGGGTATCCTTTCTTTTTTAAAAATAGAAGCTCCATAAATAATTATGGCGAGTGGGGGGAGGGCAGACTACGTACAAGCGATTGGAAAGTCTTTTCAACATATTTTGTTTTTTTTTTTTCTCTTAAGCCGTGCAAATGATTTGGAGGCCTGTTTCTAGTTTCCTGGGCCCCCTTTCCCCCGTGTTGTCGTCCAGGCTGGTGGCTGAGCTGGGTGTAAGTGGCACTGCCAGAGCTCGGGGTCAGGCAAGCAGAGTGTGGCCAGGGGTGCAGGGCGTGGTGGGGAGGGGGTTGGAGGCTGGTGCACCCGGCAGAGGGGCTCCTCTAGCCGGCCCAGAGCCCACAGCCACATCTACCCCAAACTATTTTCCCCATTCAATTTGTGCTGCTCTATGCTTGGGCTGTGGCTGAACCTACTGGCCGCCTCTCCCTCTCCGGGAACTAGAATCATATTAGTCCAGAGCACAGCACAAAGCCGACTGACGGCAGTGTGCCTAAATCTGGGGTGCTTCCTACTGAGAGGAAGGCCTCAGCTGCACTCTGGGACCAGCAAAACAGCAGACCCTCTGAATGGACTCCAATCTCTACCCAAAGATCCCTCAGCTGGAAGAAAGAGCTAGGTGCAAAAAGCAGCTCAGGCTCAGCCCCCAGACCACCAGGCACAGCCAGAACCTTTTGGGGTAAAATCCGACGCACTCTCGAGGGCTCTGGCCTGCACTATTTCCAGGCCTCAGTTTAACAGTTGGGCTGAGCTGCTTTCCACTAGGCCCTGGATTTGGGGACAATCCCTGGGCAGAGCACGTAGGTTGCACTCACCAGGAGGCGCCGGCAGCCCAGCTTTTCTTTCCCTGGAGGCTTGGGCATACAGAGCCCTCTCTGAGCACCAAACCACCTAAGCAGCCTACCGGCTCTGCAGCCTCATCCAGGACGGTTTTCTGCCATCATTAAAAACTTTTGCAGGCACCCACTGTGTCTGCAACAGGGCTTTGGGGATCCCCACACCCCTCTTTCAGTTGTGCCTTCTCACTGCCTCCGTCCCAATTGCATTGCCAGGCAGAAAACCCAGCAGGTCAAAAGAAAAAGCCTGCATGTACTGTTATCTGTCCCCAACCCCGGCCATACAAATCCAGTCTCAGCTAAGAACTAGTTAGCAAGAAAGGCTCAACCCACATCTCTGGCCTCAGCCCTGAGGTTTGGGTTGTACCAGGGCAGAGCGGGCCAACCCCCTCCTAATACACACTACCAGAAAGGAGGCCTTCTAGGGAGGGCTGACTGGGTCCGCTCCTCACTCCCATTGGGAGCCCCAGATTGTAACTTGCCACCTTTTGAGGTCCTCTTCCTAGAATGCTTCTCCAACCAACGAAAATTGCCAAGTGCAAAATTCCCGCATGGAACGGTTTGGGGAATATGGACATTCTTTTCTCTCCATCAGGGACTAAAAGTGCAGCAGGGAGCCTGACAGAAAGGGGGCCTCCCTTGCGGCTCAGGCCGTTCAGTGCCCAGCGCTCCACCTCCTGGCTCCTGGTTCCTGGCTCCAGGCTCCAGGAATCCCAAACCCCCACACACCAGGCCCTTGAAGCAGTCTGCCAGGCCTGGCTCCCTAAAGCACTGTTTTCCTCTGGAAATAAATTTTGGGTTCCCAATTCAGGCCTCCGTAGGGCCAGACCCTACATCCCAGGACCCAGGCACCAAATCCCTCAGCCGGCCCAGCGCAGGATTCCGGGACAACCGATGGCAACTGCGGGCCGTCCGGAGGCTCCCAGGACCCCATCAGTGCCGGCTGGGCTGGGTTGGTCCGCACCAGCCCCAAGACGCGCAGCTCTCGGAACCCTTGGAACTGCCTGGCCCAGTCGCGCACAGAGCCGGCGGCAGAGCGGGCCAGGGCCGGGCCCGGCAGGGGGCTGACCGGGCTCGAGTGCCGGGCGGTGGCGGGGAAGGAGGACGAGAAGCGCTTACTGTTGGTAGTCTTGTTTGCAGTACAGTTTCCGATCCCGGAAGTAGCAGCTGGTGGTGAGGGCTTGCTGACACGCCGCGCACTGCAAACACTCCTCGTGCCAGGACGACTCGTTGACTCGCATCAGGAAGCGGTCGGAGATGGGCCGCTGGCAGCCCTCGCAGACGGCGGGATGCGGGCAGTCGGAGCCTGCAGCGCACAGGGCGAAAGCCCGGCCGTCAGCGCCGCCCGGCCCAGCCCCGGCGTCCCGGTCGCACGGGGCCCACAGCCCCCGGCCCCGAGGGCTCGGGCCGCCCGGGATCACCTCCTGCCGCCTGCGCTCCCCGGACTGCCGCGCCAGGGGCCGGGAGGCCCCGGCTAGTCCGCCCCGGTCCGCGGGCTCCGGCGTGGAGGCCGCGGGCCTCGAGCCTTGGCTCGGCGCTGCGCTCTCCCCTTCTCCGGAGAATCCGCGCTCCGTGTTAAGACAAATGAGGAGCACGGCACGGCGCAGGGTGGCCGGCTGGGACCAAGACAGGCGAGGTGAGGCTGGGACGCTCGCTGGCTGACACGCCCCACGGTGGCGTTCGTGGTCTTCTGTCCCCGATCTCCCCCAAATCTGTGGTTCCAGTGACCAGGGAGACGTTTTTCCTCTTAGAATCTCCCCCACCCCAGGTGACCTGGCGCCTCTCCCAAGCTCACCAAGGTGATTGCTAGGTCCTCCATCACCCCTGCCACCCGCCACCTACCACACCGGAGTGGCAGCTCTAGAACCTAGGCCTGTAAAGGATGGTGGGTGGCGACTGCAGCTGTCCTGTCCCCTCAGGACCCCTGCCGGAGGCGTGCTTGCGGCCCTCTGGTGATCACTCCAGTAGTCCTGTCTTTCTGCCCCCTCCCCATGTCCTGTAAACCCATTTCCTTTATCTGTTGGCCCGGACGCCCCTGTCCCACGCCCGAGACCATTCGGGCGTTCCGACCCCGCACTCACCCAGCAGCACCCCCAGAGTGGCGGGCCCGGGGCGCAAGGCGTGCTCCTCCATCTTGATGCCGTCCAACATCTTGGCGCAGTCCGTCTGCCCGCGAGGGAAGCACCTCTCCAGCGACTCGGGACCTGTTGCTATATCCATGGGACGCGGGGCGCGCTGCGGACCACGCCGGCCGGGCTGCTCGCCCGCCGGCCCGTCCACCCGCTCTCCGCCGCCGCGGCCCTGGAGCCGGGGAGGCGCGGCCCCCGCAGGGCAGGGGTTGCGCCGGCTCCCGGCGATCGCGGAGCGGCGACGCGCTGGCCCCGGGCCCCGGCGTCGTGCGGGCGGGCCGGGGCGGCTGCAGCCCGCGCCGCACTCTCCGGGACACTTGCAGCCACGCGCGCCGGCTTCTCTGTCACCTGCTTGTCAGTCCCGGAGCCCGGCGGCGGCGGCGGCTGCAGACCCAGCCGCGGGGAGTAGGCGGCGGCGGCGGTGGCGGTGGCGGTGGCGGCGGCGGCGGGCGGGGGAGGGGGTGGGGGTGCAGGGGCGGCCCCGCGGGCGGGGGAGGGGGCGCGCGCGGCGCAGCGGGGTCCCGGGCGGGGCGCAGCGGGCCGCGGGGCTCCGGGCGCGCTCCCCGCGCTACTCCAGTGCCATGGTGCGCCCGCGGAGCCGCCGGGTTTAGAGCTGGGGCTGGCGGCGGAGGGATACGGGCCGCCTCACCTCCCGAAACTTCCTGACATTTGAACCCCGCGGCCCGTATCCCTGCGCCGGGATGCGCCGCCGGCTCCACGTCAAATAGTGCCGTCCCGCCCCCCCCCGCGCTCCCTGGGGCTCCGCGCCCCCGGCCCGCGCCCAGCGCAGCGCCCGGCCCCAAGCGCAGGCCCCGGCGCCCTGGCCCGGCCGGCTGCCCCGTGGGCCCCTCGCAGAAGTTTTGATCGCCTTCGAAACAAATCCCTCTGCTCCACCCCCTTGAAAAATTGATTTGGGAGTTTGGGAGCGAAGGCTTTCTTTTTTCTCCCCTGCCTTCTTTATTATTAATATTTTGTAAAGCTCCAGCGCTACGAGAAGTGGCCCCGAGCGAGGCCAGACTGCACGGACGGCGGGGAGCGCGGCGGCTCCGCCAGGGGACGGCGCCGGCCCGGAGTGGACACTCGGGGACCCCCGACTGTCGGCCGAGGTAAGTCGCGGGGGCTGAGTCGGCGTCCCCCGGGCGGCGGCGCCTGCTCGGGGCGGCTTGATCCGCGGAGCGGGCCGGCTCCCGGGAACGAAGGATGGGGGCTGGCAGAAGGTGAGGACGGCTGGTCCTGAACTCGTCCAAGGGGGCCTCAGGCCCAGGAACGGGGAGTGGGCCCAGAGTGTGGGTGAGGGGTCTGGAAAAGCTCCGGGCCTGGCAGAGATTGGGTGGAGGACTGAGCCGATGGGAGGTTGGGGCCCCGGGATCGAGAATGGGGGACACTGGGCCGACAAGGAAGGTCAGGCCTGGGTTCAGGCGACCGAGAGTTTAGAGGACAACTAAGGCTGGAAAAGGGGTCCCCGGGCAGGGGCGGGAGACATGGGCAAGACCCGGGCTTCCTAGGGTTTGCAGTGAGGGGCGCTGGGAGGGAGTGGTGGCCCCAGGGTAGCGGCTCTAAAGAGATTAGGTTGGCTGCCAAGATCGGCGTCCTTTGGTGGCCCGGGTGCCCGGCCAGGGGTCGCTGGGACGCGCGGATCAAGGACAGTGCCCTGACCAGCCTGGGCAAAGTGGGCCTCGGCAACTGGACGCTAAAGGCCGGCGAGATGGAGCTGCCGACTCCCGCGCCAGCCGGGCCTGGCACCCGCGTCCGGTGCGAGAGGCCACTGCGTCGGACCGGCTGTCTGCGGCCCGTGGTCCCCACCGACGCGCGTCTCACCGGGGAGCAGGGGGGCGAGTGCGGCCCGGGGTAGCAGCGAACTGACCCCCGCGATTCGCTGCGGGGCGGCCCCGGCCCCTCCCGGAGCAAGGCAGCGGCGCGGAGCCGGGCGGGGGCGGAGGGCATGGGGGGGCGGGTCCCCTGACCTCGCTGGAGGCGAAAGGGCGGATCGGATTTGGAACCTGCGGGAGGCTTGGGTCAGAAGTGGCTCCCTGCGCCGCGGGGCCCCGCGGAGGGGCCCGGCTTTGTGGAGGATTAGAGGCTCCCGCCCCACCCTACCTGCGTGTGTGTCGGTGGGTATCTGTGTGTGTCTGTGCGTGTCGGGCCCCCGCCCCTGCGGCTCTTGCCTCCGTGTGCACCTTGGCTCTGCACACACGGTATGTGTGTCCCCGCAACCTTCCAGACTCCCAGGGGGTGAATCTGTGGATCTTTGTCTGAGTTCCCTGCACCCGTGTGTGTGTGTGAATGTGTGGGTCCTTCGTGCCTGTGTCTGGTGTGTGTGTCTGCATCAGTCCGTGCAGGGGCCTAAGTCTTTGTGCGTGTCTCAACCTCTGTATTGTGTCTGCGATCCTTTTCTGTAGGGGTGTCTCTGTCACCTTTGCGTATCTGTGCGTATCTCTGGGGTTCTGAATGCTTCTGTGTGCTAACGTGTCTCCCAGCGTGTGTGTGGGGGGGGCGGGGTGGGGGGCTTTGTGCCTTCTTGTGTTTCTGGGCGCCTTTGTGTGTCTAGGTCGGGGAGAGTGGACGAGTAAATGTGGAGTTTCTCTCCCACATCTTGGTCTCCTCTTTGCTTAACCTAGAAACCCCAGGCCTGGACCCGCGAAGTTGGGCCTGGGCCTGGGCCGTCTTCTCCGGGCATCTGGGGCGCGGGCGCGGCTGCTGCAGGGAGAAGCCGGGCGGGCAAGGCTTCGGCGCTCAGAGCCAGAGCCCCGAAGCGCCGAGCCCGGCTCGGGGCCGGCTGGCGGACCAGGCACTTTCTGCCCTCTGCTGGCCGCGGTCAGTCCCTGCAACCGGGGCTGGGCGACCACCTCCAGGCGACAGTCCTCGTTCCAGGCCCAGACCCTCTCCCTCTGCTTTAGGGTGCACATGGGAATCCTCTCCAGTCACAGGCCCTGCACCCCCAACTCCTGGCGCAGGGTTCCATCCCCTCCTCACCTTCCGTGTGACTGGCCTCTCCTACCCTACAGCTCTCCTTTCCCCCTCCTTGGCTGAATGAGGGCCCCTGCGACCTGGCCTCCCAGGCTTCTCTAACCCTTGTGTTGGCGTCCAGTGCCGATCCGGGGCCGCTGACTGTGCCTAGAGGCGCATTCCCCCGGCAACTCGAAGTCCTGATCTCACGGCAGGAGGACTTGTGGGCAGTCCCACTCCGTGCCGCGTCTGGTCTGTCCTGGGGCGCATGGATTCTCAGCGCCTCTCCCGCGCTCCTGCCAGTCATATCCCACGCCACCAAGGCGGATATAGGGCGGTCTGCCGCGTTGCGGCCCGCGCCCAGGTAGGGGTGCTGGCTGGATGGACGCCAGAGCCTGGCTGCCTTCTCTGATCCCGGGTGGGGCTGCTGAGTCCACACCCCTTGGGCCCCTCTCCATGCGTTCCCCGCTGTCCATTCATTCCCCCTACACACACACACACACACACACACACACACACACACACACACACACACACCCTCCCTATAGGCCCCGTTCCTTGCCCTTTGTCACTCCTCATGTCCCGTTCTCCCTGCTGAGTTGGCCAGTCTCGGGTCCTTCGCACGCAGACGCGCAGAGGCCCCAGGTCTCTCCAGCACAATCGGGGCTCCTGCGCCTCTTCACGGCTTTCGTTGCCGAAGAAGCGGCCGACCGGACGGCACAGCAGGGGCCGAGGCCCAGAGCCGGCTCCTGCCCGCAGGCGGCGAACGGCACCTTGCTCCGCCAGGCTACCGCGGGTGCGACCTGGGACCCGCAGATTCTCCCGGGCGCCTCCGGCCTACGACGCGGGGGCCGCTGGCTCCGCGCAGGCGGCTCCGGGATGCTCTCCCGCTCGGATTTCAGCGGCAGAAAGAGCCTCGGATTCTCTCCACCTGGGGAAAGACTGAGTCGGAGGCTCCGAATCACTGGAAGAAGCCAGAATGGAAAAGGAGGCTCTGGGCCGGGGGTCCCGGCTCCTTCCAGTCTGCGGACGCCCCGGCTCCATTGAGCCGTGCCCTAGCCCCTCTCCTCTGCGCTACCCTCTTCCCTCGGGCACGGCTCTAGGATTTGCCCTCCCCCACCCCACCCAGCCCTGTCCATCCCGCCCCGGGCTGTCTGGACTGTTTTGTGCTTCTGACCAGAGCCAAAGCCACACTGCCCCCTCCCAGTTTACCATCCCAGGTGGAGGCACGGATCTGGGGCAGCGCAGGGTGCAGTCCTGGCCAGGTTCGGAGGAGTAGGAAGACAAGGACCAGGAGCTGCGAGTGTCTCTCCACTCTGCCCGGAGAGGCAGGGCTGCAGAAAGCCTGGGTCGTCCCACGCTGCTCCGGCGCCATCAGCCCTGTCGAGCCTCAGATCCTCGAGAGGCGATCAGACTGGGTGGACCAGAGCCGTCCCAAGCAGTGGGCCGGGTTGGGGGCTGATATTCCTGGGAGGTGGCCCCGGGTCTAGGGTCCAGGGAGAACCACACTGACTCCGGAAGTGGAGCGGGAACACCCAGAAACAGCGCTGGAAACTTTCCAGCCAGCAGTGACCATGTTATGCTTTTTGGACCCCAGCGTGGCTGGACCCCCAGAGCACTTGGGCCAAAGGGTCAGGCCCCTTCTCAGCTAGAGATGGCCATGTGTGATCGTCACAGAGTAACAGGGCCACCTTGCCGCAGCGCGGTGCAAGTGTCTGTGGTCTTGCTGTGCCGGTGGGAGACCTCACAGCGACCTTGAACCCAGGTGGAGGCCCACACAGAAGAGTGAGGGGATGGGGCTCAGCTGGGGTCCTTTGAGTCAGGACTGGGAACTGGTTCTCCCTCCCATTGGGGTTTTCCAGCCTGATGGGAGAGGGGCTGCAGGGAGACAAGATTTGTGGCAGAATTTGCTGGTGAGGCAGAGCTCGGGCTCTGAGGCTGCACACAAGTGTGTGTGTGTGCGCGCGCGCAGCCGGGAGACAGCCAGCCCCAGAAAAGCTCCTAAGTCCTTCCTGCAGCTTCCCCTTCAGTGGGTAGGGGTTCTGGCCACAGACCCATGACTTTCCAGCACAAGATCTGGGTCGTTAGTCATGGGATTCCTCCACCGTGGGTCAGGAGACTGGGCTCCCTTAGAGCCCAGGCTGCTATCAGCTCTCAGGATTGGAGCTCTGAGGGAGACGGTGCCCTGGCTGGGTGGCCCAGGGCTGAGGTCTGGCAGTGGCTAGGAGTGGTCAAGAGCAGGTCTTGGGGAGCCACCCAGATCTGGTTCAGGATCTGGCCGTGGGACTTCAGGAAGGTCCTGTCCTACTCTCCGCACTTCAGCTTCCTCATCTGTCCTACAGGGTTGTGGAGAGGCTGAAATGTAAGTGGTCACCACAGCACCCAGCACCTACCAGGCCTCTATACATATTTGGTAAATAATTGGATGGACACTTTGGGAGGCTGAGGTGGGTGGATCATGAGGTCAGGAGTTCAAGATCAGCCTGGACAACATGGTGAAACCCCATCTCTGGTGAAAATACAAAAATTAGCTGGGCATGGTGGCACGTGTCTGTAATTCCAGCTACTTGGGAAGCTGAGGCAGGAGAATTGCTTGAATCCGGGAGGCAGAGGTTGCAGTGAGCTGAAATTGCACCACTGCACTCCAGCCTGGGTGACAGAGCAAGACTCTGTCTTAAGTAATAATAATAATTGGATGGAAGAGGGGCCTTGCTACCAAGACTTGGGGAAATCACAGCTCCCTCCTCCTCCTCCAACCAGGGCTTGAGGGCAAACAGACCCCTTGGGCTCAGGGCAGGTGATGCTCAGCTCCAGGCAACTGTGTGCTGGGCATGGGAGACCTCCAGGCAGTGCCCAGAGGCCTGGCACAGCCTTCACCACTGGCCCTGCTCTAAAGCCTGGGCCTGCAAGTAGCTGCTCAGAGCTGGACCCTTGCAGGCACACAGAATTAGGGGCGTTAGACCATTACATCAAAAGCAACCATGTGGGATTCTCAAGGTGTCACTTATTTTTAAAATGTATTTTCTTCAAGAATATTTGGCTTTCTTGCCAAATGGATGGGCTGGATTATTTCTGCAGCCTGTCTGGAACCGGGGGCTTCCCCAGCTGAGGACTGGAGTGAGAGCAGAGAAGGCCCAGGATTGTATTATTTGAAACCATAAAAGCCACATAAGACACTAAGAATAACTCGCAGAAAGGCATTTTCTATAAATTGGACACAGAGTCACAAACCCAGAAAGTTCCTTGGTCTCTCTCTCATACACTCGTGGCTGGGGACGGGGACCCAATGTGGGGCTGGGGCCAGTGCCCATCCTATTTTATCTTTATCTTAAATCCACTTCAAAATGCTGTGGCTCGGCGGATTGAAGGTTCGCCCCTTCCTGTAATGATTTGGTGTCTAGTAATGTTTTTATGAGTGTGCAAATGCATGCATTGGATGAGCATTTGTTTTGGTTAGTACCACTTTATGTTAGGAGGTGTGTTCATCTCCTGTTGGCCCTCAGAAAAGAAAAGAAAAATAAAACCAAGACTTTGGACCAGGCAGAGGGATGGAGCTGGGGCAATTCCACTGCCAACCACAACCCCTGTGATGTCAGGGGCTCTTGGGCACCAGTGACACTACCAGTTGAGTTTGTAGCCTCGTGGGGGTGATCAGGGCTGGCAGGTGGGCTTGGTGAAACCCAGATTCTAGGAAGCCTTTTTTGGAAATATAACTGGGTCTGCCTGTTGCTTTTTTTTTTCGTTAAAGACAGAGTCTTGCTCAGTCAACCAGGCTGGAGTGCAGTGGTGTGATCTTGGCTCACTGCAGCTTCCTCCTCCCAAGTTCAAGCGATTCTCCCACCTCAGTCTCCCAAGTAGCTGGGATTACAGGCACACGCCACCATGCCTGGATAATTTTTTTTTGTATTTTTAGTAGAGACGGGGTTTCACCATATTGGCCAGGCTGGTCTCAAACTCCCAACCTCAGGTGATCCACTTGCCTCAGCCTCACCATATTGGCCAGGCTGGTCTCAAACTCCCAACCTTAGGTGATCCACTTGCCTTGGCCTCCCAAAGTGCTGGGATTACAGGCGTGAGCCACCACACCCAGCCTGAGTCTGCCTTTTGATTACTGTCCTCTGGGCATTCTTGGTAAAGTAAAATGTATAATAAGGGTGAGTTTTAGGGGGACTTTATCATTTAAGTGACAGAGCTTGTCTGTTTCTCTAGAATGTGAGCTCAGCAGATCTGGCCGAGAGGAACTGTGGCTGTCCAGCCCGCTCTGGACAAGGCAGCAGGGTGGGGCAGGATGGGCGTTCCTCCTGTGTGGCTGAGGAAGTACCTGCCCGCTAAGGGGGTCAGGGGCCAAGAGCACCTGTGCCTGCCTCATGTCTCCAGCCCAGAGTCAGAAGGCAGCCTGCAGGTGTGTTGAGCTTGGCCCCCGTAGGTAGTCTTTCCTCCTAGCACTGCAGCCTTGATTTGTTTTAAAATTATTCTAGCATTTTTTTTTTTTTTTGAGACAGTCTCGCTCTGCCACGCAGGCTGGAGTACAGTGGCCAGATCTCAGCTCACTGCAAGCTCCGCCTCCCGGGTTTACGCCATTCTCCTGCCTCAGCCTCCCGAGTAGCTGGGACTACAGGCGCCCGCCACCTCGCCCGGCTAGTTTTTTGTATTTTTAGTAGAGACGGGGTTTCACCGTGTTAGCCAGGATGATCTCCATCTCCTGACCTCGCGATCTGCCTGTCTTGGCCTCCCAAAGTGCTGGGATTACAGGCTTGAGCCACCGCGCCCGGCGTTTATTCTAGCATTTTTATTGTAGAAAAGTGCACAAAGCATAGGATTACAAAGAGGACATTCCCATGCTACCAACACCCAGATTAAGAGAGAGAATGTTGCTGGCTTCCTGAAATCCTTCATGTCCCCTCCCAGGCACCACCCACCTCCCTCCAAGGAAACCACTATCTTGGTTTTGCCAGTTTTGAGTTTTATATAAATGGAATCATCCTATATACTTCTTACCATACTTTAATCATGAGATTTTACATGACAGTTTTGCATGGATTTTTCTCCTGAATAATCAGAGGAGGTCTGATCGCTTTGGACCCTCATTCCAGCAGCATGCTGACAAGCTGGACCTAAATTTGTCCCTCCCACCTCCATCCCAGGCAGGACACCCACTGGATTCCGTTTGCCAGGGAGCATTTGTCTTGGTCACTCTGTCAACGTTCTTCGGCTTCTCCCCTGGTCTTCAGCCCATCCCCAAAAGGGATCACTGGATGTACACTGGGGAACTGCATCCAGAACCTTCTCTCACCCCACCCCTCCATCTGCATCCAGTACCCTCTGAGGCAGAGATCAGGCGAGGAAATTGGCACCTCAGAGAGGTGAAGTCACTTGCCCAGGGCCACACAGTGTTGTAAAGGTCAGATCCTGGATTCAAACCCGACTGGCCTGACTCCAAACCCCAGGCTCTTGTCATCTCCCCACAAGGCTCCCTCGGGCATCCAGACCCAGGCGTGAACAGTCCCCTCCTGCCTCCTTCCAGTGGGGAGGAAGCTGGACTTTTTCCAAAGGAAACGCTGGGAAACACAAAGCCCCAAACAGAAAACAGGGCAGGGATGGTTCCCAGGCCCTGGCTGCCTAACCTTGGGTGATGCAAGTCTAGTCTGGGCTAGGCTGGTCTGGACTGGTGCAGCCTCCCCAGATGCGTCAAGGGAAGGTGGCATCATGCCATGCCCTGAGTGTCCACCATGGGCCAGGCACTTCATCTGTCATTCCCCAATACTCACAATGTACCTGTGAGGTTTGTATTATTATTTAGCCCCATTTTACAGATGAGAAAACTGAGGTTCAGAGAGGTTGAATGTCCTGCCTTAGACCACAGCGTCTGAGTGGCTGAACTGGGTTTGAATGCATTGAGAATGGCTTCCATGTCATGACACTGTGCTACCCTGACACTGTGCTACCCTGGCCCTGTTCTTCTCCTTGGCCTGCCTCTCTTCTCGAGTGACCTCCACTCTCCTGTGGTCGTGAAGCTGTGACCAGGTGCTTCACCTTGGGTGCTTAAAGATTCTAGAGTCTGACTGGCCTGGCTTGAGGTTTAATTGCAGGAGCCACTTGCAAAATCACCAAGTGGCTCCTGCAACTAAACCTCAAGCCAGGCCAGCCAGACTCCAGGCCTGAGGTGGATGGCCTCAGTCTGCTCATCTGGAAAGTGGGGATAATATTACTGCTTTCTATTATTTATTTATTTATCTATTTATTTAGGTTTTTGAGACAGAGTCTCACTCTGTTATCTAGGCTGGAGTGCAGTGGCATGATCTCGGCTCACTGCAACCTCCACCTCCCAGATTCAAGCCATTCTCCTGCCTCAGCCTCTTCATTAGCTGAGATTACAGGTGCCTGCCATCACACCTGGCTAATTTTTGTATTTTTAGTAGAGACGGGGTTTCGCCATATTGGCCAGGCTGGTCTTGAACTCCTGATCTCAGGTGATCCATCTGGCTCAGCCTCCCAAAGTGCTGGGATTACAGACGTGAGCCACCATGCCCGGCCTACTTTCTATTATTATTTGGAGGTTTAACAAAGTCTGTGGACTTTTGAATCTGGAAGAATTAGCAGTGGTCTGTTAGAGTGGGAAGAGGGCTCACGGATGTGCAGAGGTCCTAGAGCAGGAAAGAACTTGATCCGCTGGAGGCCCATGTGGCTGGGTCAGAGCAGGCTCTGGTGTGGCTGTAGGTGTGGACAGTGGCCTGACCACAGAGCACTGTAGGTCACAATGAGGGGTGTGGACCTAAACCTCAGGGGAACCTGAGTAGGAGCCATGGAAGAGTTGAAACAAGGCAGTGTCCCGGTCAAGTTTGGTTTTTAGGAAGATCTCTCAGGCCGCGGTGAGCGGTGAGAGGCTGAGAGGTGAGCGGTGAGAGGTCCTGGAGGCCAAGGGATGAGGCCTTTGGGTTTCAATATCCCTTTTGTATGGAATGAGGTTGGGCGGTCCACAGACCAGACCTTATCCTCCAATTTCCCATAGAGGCTGCGTTTCCAGATTCAGGGTTTCATGTTACACAGAGTTATTCTTTCTGGAATGTGTCCCCCAAGCAACCCCGCTGGACCCTCTGTGGAAGGAGGGGCTCTTCTGAGTGCAAGATTCGCATGTATGCAAAAAAGCGAACATGCCGGCCCTGCGCCTTGCTAGTGTCTGTCCCTGAAACAGACCAGCAACCAGCGGACAAAGCAGTGCCCAGGAGTTGGGCCAGGCTGCAAACATCAACAACAACAGTAATAGTAATAATAGTAACCTTTATTGATAAAGCCTCTGACCTAGAATGATCTCATGGAATCCTAGAGTAAGCCTGGGACATAGCTGTCATTACCATTGTATGGATAAAGAGACTTGTGGGAAGGAGTGCCTTGTCCAAGGTTGCTGAGTGGCAGAACAAGGCGGGTGGCCGCAGCCCTGACACTGTCACCTGTGGGCTGGGCAGCCTCAGAGGGGTGGTGAGTCAGGCATATTGTTGAGCTCTGTGGGATCTAGACAGCCCTGCAACTGTCCCCAGTGTGCAGAAAAGCCAGAAAATTCCATCTTGGCGTCCTGACCTCCACCTCCGCTCCAGCTCACACAATCTGCCCAGTTGAGTTATTCTCCCTGGAAGAGCTCGGCAATTTGGGCTTTTCCAAACCCAGCAAGAGCCTCCAAGTCTAGAATCCTCCCTGTGGCCTCTCCCTGGCCTTGTCTCTTCCTCCCTCCCCTTGGCTCTCCACGCTACACTGAGTGCCGAGCGCATCGGCCTGGTTCTGTTTCTCAAGCTGCTCATACTCTGTCCTGCCTCCAGCCTTTCAATGGGTCATTCCCTTCACCTGGAAAGCCCTCTTCACTCCCTCTTCCTAGCTTACTCCTATTCATCCTTTCTGTCTCAATGTAAAGGTCACCTCCTCCTGGAAGCCTTCCTTTACCTCCCAGGCTAGCTTAAAGCTACCTCTTGCATTTTCTCAGCAACCTGTGACTGTGATTTTCCATGGTGAGATGGGGTTGCATGTCATATTCTTTCTTTTCTTTCTTTCTTTCTTTTTTTTTTTGAGATGGAGTCTCACTCTGTTTCTCAGGCTGGAGTGCTGTGGCACAATCTTGGCTCACTGCAAGCTCCGCCTCCTGGGTTCATGCCATTCTTCTGCCTCAGCCTCTAGAGTAGCTGGGACTACAGGCACCCACCACCATGCCTGGCTAATTTTTTGTATTTTTTAGTAGAGACAGGGTTTCACTATGTTAGCCAGGATGGTCTCGATCTCCTGACCTCGTGATCCGCCCGCCTCCGCCTCCCAAAGTGCTGGGATTACAGGCGTGAGCCACCACGCCCGGCCTGCATGTCTTTTTCATTCCTCATTCTATGCCCTCGCAGTCTCAGAGAAAAACCCAGGAACGATGAGAAAGGAGTGATGGGGAGGTTGCCCTTCAGTGTCAAAGCAGTGGAAGGGGATCTATGAGACAGAGAAGGGACATGTACCCTTGTATATTACATAGTCCACGTTGTGCTGGTTCTGTAGTTGGGGATATACCTTTCCCATGTAGATCAGCCAAAGACTCAAGGCAAAAAGCAACAGGCCAGCTTCCCACTGGGACCCATTGTGGGGGCAATTGTGAGGTGACAGTCCCGAGGGGACTCTGCAAAAGGAAACCTGCATTTTCAGGATATGGGGGTACAAGAGCTTTTTAAAAAATATGTTTTCTACCATTTGTTTGAGCAGCTCTTCCCATTTATTTATTTATTTAGAGACAGCCTCCATCTGTCGCCCAGGCTGGAGTGCAGGGGCGCCATCTCAGCTCACTGCAACCTCCGCCTCCTGGGCTCAAGTGATTTTTGTACCTGGGCCTCCCGAGTAGCTGGGACTGCAGGCATGTGCCACCACGTAGTAGACATGGGGTTTTGTCATCGTGGCCAGGCTGGTCTCGAACTCCTGACCTCAAGTAATCTGTCCGCCTCGGCCTCCCAAAGTCTGGGATTACAGGCTTGAGTCATTGCACCCCGCCATCTCTTAACTTTTAAATAAAAGAATATTAACAGGTGCAACAGAGCCTGGCATGATGACTTGGGCCTGTCGTCCCAGCTACTCAGGAGGCTGAGGTGGGAGGATCTTTTGAATGCAGTTCGAGGCCAGCCTGGGCAACATGGAGAGACTCTGTCTCTGGAAAAAAAAAAAAAAGAAAGTATGTGTGTGTAGGGGGCAACAAAATACAAGCTTTTTAAACAGTAAATACTCTCTGCATTTAGGAAGTGCCCTGTTGGAGAGGAGAGAAGGCTTTGTGAGAATCTTGGAGCCCTGAGCTCTGGATACTTGTCTATATGGAGCCCGGAACAGTCCAGGACTTTCTGAGAGAGCCAAGGGTGTCTGGGGGAGAGCCTGGTGGTGATGGGAGATGATTCCATACATGCTCGAAACATGCTAAGAGCAATGAGAGGTACCTTTATATTTTCCTAATTAAAAGATACCCGCCCCAGGACTGGGCACAGTGGCTCAGGTCTGTAATCCAGCACTTTGAAAGACGGAGCTAGGAGGATAGCTTGAGGCCAGAAGTTTGAGACCAGCCTGGGAAACATAGAAAGACCTCATCTCTACAAAAATTTAAAAGTTAGCCAGGCATGGGGGCATGTATGTATAGTCCTAGCTACTCAAGAGGCTGAAGTGGGAGGATTGCTTGAGGCCAGGAGTTTGAGGTTACCACTGCACTCCAGGCTGGGCAACAGAGCCAGACCTTGTCTCTGGAAACAAAACAAAACAAAAAAACCCAAGTATTTTTTGGCCAATTTAAGTATATAAAAAACCCTCACAAACTCAAGACAATGAAACTGTCACATACCTACTTAAAAACTACATTTACGAGTTTGCTACTACCTGCAAAATTACAATTTTTATTGTAATTTTGGATGTTTATAGCAATAACCTGAAAAATAGGCTTAAAATAAGATCATATAAATAAACATTGGTTTTTCTTTTCTTTTCTTTTCTTTTTTTTTTTTTTTTTTTTTTGAGACAGTCTTACTCTGTCGCCCAGGCAGGAGTGCAGCGGCATGATCTCGGCTCACTGCAACCTCTGCCTCCTGGGTTCAAGCAGTTCTTCTGCCTCAGCCTCCAGAGTAGCAGGGATTACAGGCACCCACCACCATGCCTGGCTAATATTTTGTATTTTTAGTAGAGACAGGGTTTCACCATGTTGTCTAGGCTGATCTCGAACTCCTGGTCTCAAGCGATCCGCTCGCCTCAACCTCCCAAAATGCTGGAATTACAGGTGTGAGCCACCGCGCCCAGCCTTGAATATTGCCTTTTCCTGTAGTTTCTGAAACAATTTAATTTCAAACCCTTCACCTGCATTTTTTTTGTTAATCTTGGTGAAGTATACATAACATGAAATTTACCATCATCACCATTTGTATGTGTACTGTTCAATGACAGTAAGTGCATTCCCATTGTTATACAACCATCACCACCATTTATCTCCCGTACTCTTTTCATTTTGTAAAACGAACTGTATGCATTAAAGAATAACTTCCCAGCTGCCCTGACCCTAGTCCCTGGCAGCTACCATTCTGCTTTTTCTGTCTCTGCATTTGACTACTCTTAGGTACCTCATGGAGGTGGAATTGTATATATTTGTGCATGTGTGACTGGCTTATTTCACCTAACATAATGTCTTCAAGGGTCATCCATGTTGTAGCATGTATCAGAATTTCCCTCCTTTTTAAGGCTGAATAGTTTATTATGTGTATATATCTCAGATTTTGTTTATTCATCTGCCAGTGGACCCTTGAGTTGCTTCTGTTGCTTCATTATTGTGAATAATGCTGCAGTGAACGTGGGTGTGCAAATATCTCTTTGAGTCCCTGCCTTCAGTTATCTTGTGTATATACCCAGCAGTGGTTTGCTAGACCTATAGTAATTCTATTTTTAAGTTTTTTAAGTAACTGCTGTACTATTTTCCATAGTGGTTGCACCATTTTATATTCCTTTCAATAGTGCACAGGGTTCCAATTTCTCCACATTCTGTTTTTTTGTTTGTTTGTTTGTTTGTTTGTTTTAAATAGTAGCCATCCTAGTAGGTGTGAGGTAGTATTGCATTGTGGTTTTGATTTGCATTTCCCTAATGATTAGTGAAGTTGAACATCTTTTTTATGTTCTTATTGGCCATTTGTATATCTTCTTTGGAGGATATCTATCCAAGCCCTTTCCCTATTCTTTACTCTTTATTTATTTTGAGATGGAGCCCTGCTCTGTTGCCCAGACTGGAGGGCAGTGGCATGATCTCAGCTCACTGCAACCTCTGCCTCCCAGGTTCAGGCGAATTCTCCTGCCTCAGCCTCCGGAGTAGCTGGGATTATAACTGTGCACCACCACGTCCAGCTAATTTTTGTATTTTTAGTAGAGATGGGGTTTCACCATGTTGGCCAGGCTGGTCTCGAACTCCTGACCTCAGGTGATCTGCCCACCTCAGCCTCCCAAAGCGCTGCGATTACAGGCATGAACCACCATGCCCAGCCCCCTTTCTCCATTCTTTAATTGGGTTGTTTGGTTTTTTTGTGGTTGAGTTGTAGGAGTTCTTTATATATTCTGGATATTAACTCCTTATCAGGTATATGGTTTGCCAATATTTTCTCCCATTTCATGGGTTACCATTTCACTTTGTTGATTGTATCTTTTGATGCACAGAAATTTTACATTTTGACAAAGTTCAATTTATTTTTTCATTTGTTGCTTGTGCTCTACCTGCTCTGTGTGTGTGTTTGTGTGTGTGTGTGTGTGTGTGTGTGTGTGTGTGTGAGAGAGAGAGAGAGAGAGAGAGAGGGACAGGGTCTTACTCTGTCTCCCAGGCTTGAGTACAGGGGTATGATCTTGCCTCACTGCAGCCTTGAACTCCTGGGCTCAAGCAATCATCCCATCTCAGTCTCCAGAGTAGCTGGGACTACAGGTGAGTGCCACCACACTGGCTAATTTTTGTATTTTTAGTCGAGACAGAGTTTTGTCATGTTGCCCAGGCTGGTCTTGAACTTCTGGGCTCAAGCAATCTAACGGCTTCATCCTCCCAAAGCGCTGGGATTACAGGTGTGACTCACCTTGCCTGGCCTCTATCTGCATTTTTGAATCTGTGTCCTTTGTCATTACCAGGCCACTTTTTGAGATGTCCATCATTTTCTAGCGCACCTATCTCCAGTTCTCTAGGTTGTTTGTTACAACTTCTTACAGGGTGCTAAAATTATCCCAAGCCAAAAATAACTGTTTGCTGAACATTAGGCTACTAGGTTACTTTTATTCTTCTGGTAGTTATAAATTCATAATCTGCACACCTTTTTTATTGTGTTATACAATGGGCAGTAAAAGGCTTGTTTGCAACAATATCCATCCCCTGTGTGCACGAGACCACACTCCCTGGAGAAATTCTAAAGCTACAACAAAATTACTTTATCTTTCTTTTAGCCCATTTGTCAGGTTACTGCCATTAACATCCAAATTGAGCATCTAGTGAGGCCATTTCAGACTAATGCATCTTTCCCAAATAGCATTCTATTGGTCAAAATGAAGTAATTGGGAATGTGTCCCATAATACAGCATACTCTCTAAGCAGTCAAATCTAAGGAATAATTTTTGGAGAAAAGCCCTACTTTATATTCTGTCTAGGCTCTAATAACCGTAACAATAACAGCAATAGAAATAACCACCATATGTTGGATATCACTGCAGCCTGGCACTGAGCTCACCGCTTCACACATACTCTTACACTGAATCCACAAAACAGCCTGATGAGGAAGATTCTCATTGATATGGTTTGGCTCTCTGTCCTCTCCCAAATCTCATCTCCAGTTGTAATCCCCATGGGTCGAGTGAGGGGCCTGTAATCCCTATATGTCGAGGGAGGGAGGTGATTGGATCATGGGGGAAGTTTCCCTCATGCTGTTCTTCTGACAGTGAGTGAGTTCTCAGGAGATCTGATGGTTTTATAGTGTTTGGAAGTTCCTCCCTCACTCTTCTCACTCCTGCCGCCTTGTGGTGAAGGTGCCTGCCTCCCCTTCGCCTTCCACCATGATTGTGTTTCCTGAGGCCTTCTCAGTCATAAGAAACTGTGAGTCAGTTAAACTTCTTTTGTTTATAAATGATCAAGTCTCAGGTATTTCTTTATAGCAGTGTGAAAACAGACTAATACACTCATATTGTTCCCAACCTACAAATGGGGAAATTGAGGCTCAGGCAGGTAAAAGGCACGTGCCCACCAGCCACGCAAGTACTGATGGGTAGATCTGGAATTTGAACCCATGTTTCTCAGAGACCAGGCTCTTGTTTGTTTGTTTGTTTGTTTGTTTATTTTTGAGACAGAGTCTTGCTCTGTCACCTAGGCTGGAGTACAGTAGTGTGATCTTGGCTCACTACAACCTCTGCCTCCCAGGTTCAAGCGATTCTCCTGCCTCAGCCTCCCGTGTAGCTGGGATTACAGGTGCCCACCACCATGCCTGGATAATTTTGTATTTTTAGTAGAGATGGGGTTTTACCTTGTTGGCCAGGCTGATCTTGAACTCCTGACCTCAGGTGATCCGTCCGCCTCAGCCTCCCAAAGTGCTAGGATTACAGGCATGAGCCACTGTGCCCAGCCTATTTATTTATTTATGTTTATAGACATGGAGTCTTGCTATGTTGCCCAGGCTGGCCTTGAATTCCTGGGCTCAAGTGATCTTCTCGCCTAAGCCTCCCAAGTAGCAAGCTCTTAATCATCACATGACTCTGCCTTTATCTATAAGATTTATGCCTGCCGTGAGTGCCCTAGCACCACACATGCCCCAGAGAGAAGCCTGCCCAGGTAGCTGGGTTTGCAGTGCTCCTACCTTGAACCTGCCAAGTCAGCTGCAGTGCTGGGGCCCAGACCCAGCCTTGTTCCCTCTGCCCCATGGTTGCTGGTCCTTCCTGGGATGCAGGCTGATCCAATGAAGGCACATCCCATGTGGCTCCTCCTCACCCCTTCTCAGGCAGCTTGGAACTAACTCACCAACACACTTGGAAGGAAGGAAAGAATACTGGGAAGAAAGCTGCCACTCACTCTGGCCACATGTTACACACAGCGATGACAACATAAAAACATCCGAGGCACAAGAGATCCTGGTTGCCTCTGGCTTTGTTTTGGAAAAGGAGCTTTCCAAAATGTTTACTTCTGGTAAGCTTTTTTTTTTTTTTTTTTTTTTTAAATCATGGAATATTTCAAACATATATAACAGTAGAATAATGCACTGGTTACTCAGCCTCAGAGTGACAACTCAAGCCCAGTCTTGTTTCCTCTACTTCCCACCCCGATACCCTTATCTCATTGGGTTATTTTAAAGCAAATCCTGGCCGGGCGCGGTGGCTCAAGCCTGTAATCCCAGCACTTTGGGAGGCCGAGGCGGGCGGATCACGAGGTCAGGAGATCGAGACCATCCTGGCTAATGCGGTGAAACCCCGTCTCTACTAAAAAAAAATACAAAAAACTAGCCGGGCGAGGTGGCGGGCGCCTGTAGTCCCAGCTACTCGGGAGGCTGAGGCAGGAGAATGGCGCAAACCCGGGAGGCGGAGCTTGCAGTGAGCTGAGATCCGGCCACTGCACTCCAGCCTGGGCGACAGAGCGAGGCTCTGTCTCAAAAAAAAAAAAAAAAAGCAAATCCTAGGCACCATAACGTTTCAACCATGACTATTTTGGTATATATTTCTAAAAGATAAGGGAGTCTTTAAGAGGTAATAATAGCCATAATACCATTATCACTCCTAGAGAAATTGTCATCAAATTGATCTAGTCAGCATCTACAATTTCCCTGATTGTCTCATACATGTTGTGTTTTAAGTCTCTAATCTATAGTTTCTAGATACCCAGAAACTAACTCTAGATTAGTTTAAGTCTCTAATCTATAGTTTCTCTCTCCCCACATCTCTGTCTCTCTCTCCACCTCTCCACCCTTGCCATTTATTAATATTTGTGGAAGAAACCCATTGTTTGTCCAGCAGCGTTTCTCCCAATCTGGATTCTGCTGCTTGTATTCCTGTGGGGTCCTTTAACATGTTTCTCTGTCTTCGGAATTTCCTGTAATTAGATCTAGAGGCTTGATCAGATTCAGGTTCAATTTTTGGCAGCAATACTTCATAGGAGGTATTGTGCTGTGTCCTTTTGTCAGGAGACCCTTAATGTCTTGTGATCTCTGTTTTTGGGTGAAGTTTGTAGTTGTGGATGTTCACTGCCTAGATTCATTATTTCATTAAGGATTGCAAAATGATGATGCTTTTTTTTTTTTGAGACGGGGTTTTGTTCTGTTGCCTTGGCTGGAATGCAGTGGTGCGATCTTGGCTCACTGCAACCTTAATCTCCTGGGCTCAAGTGATCCTCTCACCTCAGCCTCCCAAGTAGCTGGGACTACAGGCATGTGCCACCACACCCAGCTAATTTGATGTTCTAATCCTATCTTCCTTCTTCATTTATTAGCTGGAATACTTGAAAAAGGGCGTCTCCTCGTTAGCTCTTTAGTTACCCCAAGGCACAGTATGCTCTCTTCCAGTATATACACTATAAACAATGAAAGACTTAGTTCTTTAATGGTTTTCAAATAATGAGTTTGTTTCCTAGCATCCTAAGAGGCTTTTTTAAATTGATTTTTTAAAAAATATCATTATGGGGCCGAGCTTGGTGATTTACACTTGTAATCCCAGCACTTCGGGAGGTTGAGTCGGGAGGATCACTTAAGCCCAGAAGTTCGGGACCAGCCTGGACAACATGGCAAGACCCTGTCTCTACAGAAAATACAAAAATTAGCCATGGAGTGCATGCCTGTAGTCCCAGCTACTTTGGGAGCTGAGGTAGGAGGATTACTTGAGCACAGAGGTCAAGCCTGGGCAACAGAATAAGACCCACGCCCAACTCTCTCAAAAAAAGAGTGTCATTATGAATAAAGGGACTTAATGTTATTTGATGTGTTTCAGCCCCCTGTGATTCTTATTCTTATTGGTGCTCAAATGATCCTATTCAGCCAGAGAGAACCTCTTTGGATTGGTTCTTGATGTCTTTGACCCCAGCTGGCTTTGTTGGCTTCCTTGTTTTCTGGAACAGCAAGTTCCCCCAGACTCATCTTGTACATTTTCTACCCCAAACCTGGAATGAGCCGTCTCTCTAAGGAGTCCTGGTTCCTTTCAGTGAGGAACATTATTTAGAAAGCACAATCTTGTTTTATGCAATGCCTATTACTATTGGGTTGGTCATTGTTTCTGGGCATTTTGAGTGAATAGAGCTCAGAAATACATTTTTTAAAAGGTAAAATGCGTCATAAATTATGCTTACCCAAACTTGGAAGCAGCCAAGATGTCCTTCAACAGGTGACTGGGTAAACAAACTGTGGTACAGCCAGACCATGGAATATTATGCAGCACTAAAAAGGAAGAGTTACCAAGCCATGAAAAGACACAGGAGAACCTTAAATGTTAGGTGGAAGAAGCCAGTCTGTAAAGGCTACAAAGATGATTCCAACTATACGAAAAACCAACACTATCAAGACAGTAAAAGATCCATGGGGCCAGGCACGGTGGCTCACGCCTGTAATCCCAGCACCGTGGGAGGCCAAGGAGGGCAGATCACGAGGTCAGTAGATTAAGACCATCCTGGCTAACATGGTGAAACCCCATCTCTCCTAAAAAAATACAAAAAATTTAGCCGGGCATGGTGGCTGGTGCCTGTAGTTCCAGCTACTCAGGAGGCTGAGGCAGAAGAATGGCGTGAGCCTGGGAGGCGGAACTTGCAGTGAGCCGAGATCACGCCACTGCACTCCAGCCTGGGCAACAAAGCAAGACTCCGTCTCAAAAAAAAAAAAAAAAAAAAAAAAAAAAAAATCCATGGATTCCCCGTGTTTGGGGGAGGGAGGGCTGGAGAGGGGGAACACAGGGGATTTCTTTAGAGTAGTGAAACTGCTCTGTATGATATTATAATAGTAGATATATGTCATTATACATTTGTTCAAACCCATAGAATGTAAATTAAGAGTGAACTTGAATGTAAACTATGGACTTTAGTCAACATCTCATTATTGATGTATCAGTTGTAACAAATGTATGCCATTATGCAATGTCACTGGTCTGATTTTTAAAAAAGAGCACGCCATTACTGACAGATGTTCACAATAGGGGAAACTGGGAGGGGGTGGGGGAGATGAAGGGAACTCTCTATTTTCTGCTGAAATTTTCTGTAAACCTAAAACTGCTAAAAAAAATAAAGTCTACTAATGTACTTAAAAAATCATGAGTTCATATTGACATTTCTAATTGAAATTCAGGTTTACCATGTTTTTACTTAGCCTCGTCTGTTCTTTCTCCCATGAGAAACACCCTTTCTTTTCAGTTCCCAGTGAAAGATAAACTCATCTGTTGAGTCTCATTTGAACTTCACCCACTCAGATAAGAATGCCAGTACCATCATGTCTTAGTCCATCTGGGTTGCTGTAACGAAATACCTTAGACTGGATAATTTATAAACAACAAAAACTTATTGCTCACAGTTGTGGACGCTGGAAGTTCAAGATCAAGGCCCAGCAGATTTGGTATCTGGTGAGGGTTTGCTCTCTGCTTCAAAGATGGCACCTTCAGCTGGGCACCTTGGCTCATGCCTGTAATCCCAGCGCTTTGGGAGGCTGAAGCAGGTGGGTCACTTGAGGTCAGGAATTTGAGACCAGCCTGGGCAACATGGTGAAACCCCATCTCTAGTTTAAAAAAAAAAAAAACACACACACACACACACAAAAATTAGCCCAGCATGGTGGTGCGCACCTGCAATCCCAGCTACTCAGGAGTCTGAGGCACGAGAATTGCTTGAGCCCGGGAGGTGGAGGTTCTAGTGAACTGACATTGCGCCACTGCACTCCACCCTGGGCAACAGAGTGAGGTCTTGTCTCAAAAAAACAAAAACAAAAGCGAAAAACAAAGATGGCGCCTTCTAGCTGTGTCCTCACATGGTGTAAGGGCAAAGGGACGAACAAGCTCCCCCCAGAAGGGCACTAATCTGATTCATGAGGGCAGAGTCCTTATGACCTCATCACCTCCTAAAGGCCCCACATAGAAAATTTTGGGGTGACACATTCAGACCACAGCACCCCAACACTATGATTATTATTTTTTTTCTTTTGTAGTTTATGTCTTTATTTTTGCTTTTTCTTTAGGGAATGTCTTATTAGGGAGGGACAGTCAAAATGACTGCGTTTTAGTGACCTGGGGTAATTCTCTGTGTGGTGATGTCACCAACTTGCCGTAAGTTAGCTTTTTGGGTTTGTTTTGCTTTTGATATTTGAAGTTTCTTTTCCAAGTATTTCACATTATTTAATGATTATATTAAATATTTGCCTGGTTTCCAAGTCAGGTCTACAAAGCAAGAAATATTATGAAAGGTCTGTCTCCCCCTCCACCCTGTTTCCTTCCTTCTCTCCCTTTAGAGAAATGTTGCTGCTTCAAGTTTTTGTTTTGTCTCTCCATTTTCAAATTTAATGCCTCTACTTTTCTTAGATAAATGGGAGTATAAGTTACATAGTCTTCTCCCAAATTATAAACCACATTTTTTCAAGTCAAGCTCCCGATGCTTACAGAGGAAGGCCTGACCTCAGACGTTGCACATCATCATCATCTACCCAATTTGAAACAAGTTATTTCTGCTTTTTGTCAAGGGTCTATTACTATTTCTAGGCATTGCTTTTGTTTTGTTTTGTTCTGTTCTGTTCTGTTTGGAGACAAGAGTTTCTCTCTGTTGCCCAGGCTGCAGCGCAGTGGCACAGTCTCAGCTCACTGCCACCTCCCCCTCCTGGGCTCAAGCGATTCTTGTGCCTCAGCCTCCCAAGTAGCTGGGATTACAGGAGTGTGCCACCACACCCAGCTAATTTTTGTATTTTTTGGTAGAGACAGGATTCTACCCTGTTGGTCAGGCTGGTATCACACTGCTGACCTCAAGTGATCTGCCTGCCTCGGCCTCCTAAAGTGCTGGGATTTCAGGCGTGAGCCACCGTGCCTGGCCAAGGCATTGTTAATTGAGCTTTCAAACAACCCCAATGGGATAGGTATTATCTCTGGTTTTTGTAGAAGAGGAAACTGGGGCTCAATGAGCTGAGATTTGAACAAGTGTCTCCCTGATTTCACTTACTTGTTCATAAATATTTCTGCAGCACCTGTTTCAGACCCCATCCTAGGTACTAGGATACAGAAATGACCCACAGAGGGTCCTGTCCTCCTGGAGCTCACATCTAGTGGGGTCATCATGTCTGAGCAGACAACTGTGGTATGGGACTGTCCATCTGCCCACCTCCTGCGAGGCAGCTCCTCAAAGGAATCTGCATCTGATCCACTCTGGGCGAGAGCCCAGCACAGCTAAAATCAGCAGATGTTTGTTGAATGAATAAGTAAATAAATAAAGTTAAAAAAAAAACCCACAAAGCTTGAAGTTGTTAATTGAAGTGTGGTGCCTCTGAAACTAGCAAACTTTTGTAAAAAGTTTTAATAACATTTAAATTATGAATATAATATACTTTATTATAGAAAAATTGGAAAGCATAGAAAAGCACAAATGAGAAAATAAAAATAATCCATAATACCAGCCCTCAGAATTAGCTTTTTTTTTTTTTTTTTTTTTTTTTTTTTTTTGAGTTGGAGTCTCACTCTGTCACCCAGGTTGGAGTGCAATGGCGCCATCTCTGGCTCAATACAACCTCCGCCTCCCGGGTTCAAGCAGTTCTCCTGCCTCAGCCTCCCAAGTACCTGGGATTACAGGCGCCCACCACCACGTCCAGCTATTTTTGTGTTTTTAGTAGAGACAAGGTTTCACCATATTGGACAGGCTGGTCTCAAACTCCTGACCTCGTGATCCGCCTGCCTTGGCCTCCCAAAGTGCTGGGATTACAGGCTTGAGCCACCATGCCGGGCTTTTATTTTTTTAATATTTATTTATTTATTTTGAGACAGAGTCTTACTCTGTCACCCAGGCTGGAGTGCAATGGCGCAATCTCAGCTCACTGCAACCTCTGTCTCCCAGGTTCAAGCGATTCTCCTGCCTCAGCCTCCTGAGTAGCTGGGATTACAGGGAAACACCACCATGCCTGGCAAATTTTTTGTATTTTTAATAGAGATGGGGCTTCACTATGTTGGCCAGGCTGTTCTCGAACTCCTGACCTTAAGTGATCAACCCACTTCTGCCTCCCAAAGTGCTGAGATTACAGGTGTGAGCCACTGTGCCTGGACTTATTTTGGTCTTTTTTCTGTAGAAACATCCTTTAAGAAAAAAATTTGGATCATACCATCTACATAGCTCTGTTGTTTGCAATGAGAAAAATCTGTAACAATGCATCATGACCATTTTCCTAAGCAAATATCCCATTAAAGCTAAGCGTCTACTTAGAGATTGGATTTATTTTTTGCCAGTGATGACATCCTTCCCCACATAAAATACTTATGAACTCAAGATTAAGGCTGAAATCACAATGGAAAGAATAGCAGGCTTTGAGGCTGCACGCTGTGCTTCAGTCTCAATTACACAGTCCTTCCCCAGCAAACGCCAGGGAAATTCGACGAAGACATCCGCCGGGGGGATCAGTCTTCCTTGGCCCCTTTAATATTATGAGTTGTATTATCAGCACAACTGCTTTCTGCAGTTCCGAACTTTGCAGGTACCACTAAAATTTCCTCTTGGCTGCAGAGAGGAACTATCATACAGTCATTAGAGCATGTGATTAAGGGCTGGCTCTGGAGTGGGACCTCCACCTAAGTCCTGCTCCACCTGAGATGGTTGTGTGACCTTGGCAAGGGACTTCACTCTGTGGACTCCAGATTCCTCATCTGTAACTCAGGGCAGCTACTGTACCCACCTCTTCAGGGAGTCATGAGGAATCAATAGCACAGTGCCTAACACATAAGCCACCCATAAATATCAGCTATTGTTATGACAACTTGTGTGTTTGGAGCTTCTGCTCTTATTTTCTGAGCTGCGCTTGCCATTCGCTGGTGTCAGGGCTGCTCTTGGCAGCTTGTCTTGATGGGAAGATAATCCAGGCCTTATGAAGTACCTGGATGACTGCCATCATCTTGCCTGGAGGCACTGGGCATGGGCATCTCAAGCATGCTCTGACCCCACCTGCACCTTAAGCAGCCACGCACCACAATTCCACAGACAGAGGCTTATGATTTTATTTTATTTGTTAACAAGTTCATTTATGACATGATTACATTCATTATGATGATTACTATATATATAATCAGGGGAGGCAAGATCATGTCATAAATAAGTTTATGGTCTTTGGAGTTAGACAATATGGGTTCAAATCCCAGCCCTCTTACTTAATTTTTTTTTTTGCAACACAGAGTCTCACTGTGTTGCCCAGGTTGGAGTGTAGTGGATCATGGCTCACTGCAGCCTTGACTTCCCAGGCTTAAGCCATCCTCCCATCTCAGCCTCCCAAGTAGCTGGGACCACAGATGGCATGTGCCACCACGCTCGGCTAGTTTTTTTGTATTTCTGGTAGAGGCAGTGTCTCGTCATAATGCCCAGGCTGGTCTCGAACTCCAGAGCTGAAGTGATCCACCAGCCTCAGCCTCCCAAAGTGCTGGTATTACAGACGTGAGCCACTGCACCAAGCTATTTATTTGACTTTGAACAATTTCCCATCTCTGAGCTTATCAGTTTCCTCATCAGTAAGTTGGAGATCATAATTGTGAATGGCTTTATTTTCCCCCATCTAGCATCCATTACCATGATTTTGCTTTTCCTTTGGGAGAACCAATTCTCTCCCACCCTGAACCGTGATTCAATCCTGGGCTCTGAGTGGGGCATGTGACCCAGGCTTAAGCCAATCAGAACACTCGAGCATCTGACCGCAGAGATTCGTCTGTGGGTGGTCATGTGACTCAAGCCAGTCCAATAGGAGGAATCTCCAGGCTTTTGCTTGAAACACTTCTTTTCTATGGCCTTGCTGGTCTGAGGGTGTTAGAGCTGCTGCTAGAAAGCCATCTTGCTTCCAAGTGGGACTGGTTGTCTGAGAATGGAGCTGCAATAGAGGAGGTAGAACCAAGAGAGCCCACAGTATGTGCATAACTTTTGAGCTCCTGCATGAAACTGATCATGATTTTCTATTGATACAAGCTGATTAATTTTCTTTCTTTGCTTAAGCCAATTTGAATTGGGTATTCTGTCACTTTCAGCTGAAACAGTCCTGGCTAATAAAACAATAGTATGTATTTCCTAGAGTTAAAAGAAGTAGACAAGGAAACATATAAATCTAAAGCCCTTGGTACACAATGCCCTTGGCACAAAGTAAGTGCTTAATAAATGGGAGTTGTTTATATTCGTTGTTATAAATTTAACTGTAGAAAAACAAGAAAGTACAGGTAAAACAAAAAGACAATCAGGAAAAACATTGCTTTTTTTTTTTTTGAGACAGGGTCTTGCTCTGTCACCCAGGCTAGAGTGCAGTGGCGTGAGGCTCACTGCAGCCTTGAACTCCCAGGCTCAAGTGATCTTCCCATCTCAGCCTCCCAAGTGGCTGAGACCACAGGCACGCACCATCATGTCTGACTTTTTTTAATTATTATTTTTTGTAGAGACAAGGCCTCACTATATTGCCCAGGCTGGTCTCAAACAATCTTCATGTCTTGGTCTCCCAAAGTTGTGGGATTACAGGTGTGAGCCACCATGCCTGGCCCAGGCTATTCTTAATCTCACCTTTTAGAGGTAGGTAAATATTTTGAAATATTTTTATTCCGGACATTTTCCTATATATGTGTATTTATATAAGTGCCAAAATAGGATTGCTCTGTAATACTGTTCTGTAGCCTGTTTCACTTGGATATAAATCAAGCACATTATAAAGATATATCTGCACAGCACAGCCATTCATAATGGTTGCATAGCATTCCATGTTTTTGTTGGCTCTTCAGATGATCTCTAAATTATTTTTGTACAAATAACTTTGTGATGGCATTCTCATCATCAATCTATATCTTTGTGGAATATATATATATATACTTTTTTTTTTTTTGGAGACAGTCTCACTCTGTTGCCCAGGCTGGAGTACAGTGGTGCGATCGCGGCCGACTGCAACTTGAACTCCTGGTCTCAAGCAATCCTCCTGCCTCAGCCTCCTGAGTAACTAGGACTACCGGTGCATGCCACTACGCTCAGGTAATTTTTAAATTTTTTTCTGTAATTTTAAAATTTTTAATTTTTTTAATTTTTTTGTGGAGATGAGGTCTCACTGTGTTGTCCAGGCTGGTCTCGAACTCCTGAGCTCAAGTGATCCTCCAATCTCAGTCTCCCAGAGTGCTGGGATTACAGATGTGAACCACTGCTTGCCAGATTTTATAATTGTCTAATGATAAGTTTCTAAGGGTAGGAGGGCCGAATCTGGAAGTTTTAAAGATGGAAAAACCTACATTGTAATTTTTATTGAAATGTTTAATATTTGAATAAAGTACATTATTAAGGATTTAAATGTCTTTCCCAGAAAGTGGGGAGCCCCGCCCTGTGGGCTTTAAATCTTGTTCCACTTCAGACACTTTCACAGTTCTGACGTCATGAATATTGTGTGTGACCACCCAGCACAGGAGGGGCTGTGATTGCCAGAACGCTGACATCAACAGCCTGTGAGGACACCAAGCTGGATGTGGCTCGCTCTGAACATCTGCCTCTCCTCTCAGGAGACCTAGCTCCTTGCAGAGCCTCATTCTTCTAGGTGTTTCAGGGCGATCCCAGTGGTAAGACAACATGCACCCATAGATGAGTCCTGGTTGCCTCTTGATTTTGAAAGGAAAAAGTAAAATTGCATTTATTTCCAAATGACATGCTTATCTAGGTAGAAAATCCATCGTAACCTACAGAAAAGCAACTAGAACTAATAGGCAGGTTTAGTGAGGTTGCCAGATACAGGATCAATATACAAAAATCAACCGTATTTCTATCTTCTGGTGATGAACCATCATTAATTCAGTTTTTTTAAACAGTGTGATTGAGGTTTTCATATAAGTTCTGGTTACATTTTACACCCCCTCTTTCCTCCCTCATCCATGCTGCCGTTGCACTGCCAGACAAAGTTCACCACCACGACCACTGGTCATGCCAGAACTCGCAGCTTCTGACTGCCTCTGAGCCTCCTTGGCCTCTTAGGGACAAGCAATGCTGCTTCTGTCATGATGGCTGCCACTAATCCACATGGCTCCACTTGGCCTGCTGTCCACGTGGAGCTGCTCCTCCCTGTGGACTTCCTGTGCTCTGATGACCTTGGAGGAAACGGCAAGGCCACTGGCTCACACTTGGTTAGGGGCCCCACAGCAAGATGGCTTGGGCACACGAAGGGCTAGAGTTTAGAGAAACGGGGCTTCCTTCTGCACAGCCCCTCTTCTCTCCACACTGTCAGGAGACCTGTGTCCACACTGCTGTCAAGACTGCCATCTGTCCCCCAGAGCACCACCTTGTGTCCACACTGCCCTCAGCTCCCCAGCCTGGGCTGAGCCCAACTCGCTGTTGCTGGCTCTGTTCTCCTGGGGTAGATCCTTTCTCAGGGGCTTTCTGCTCCTCCTCAGAACCCTGCCTTGTCACCCAGCTCTCTTGTCCTCCTAGGCTGGCACGTATCTGAGCCCCCTGTTGTTGTGCCTCACGTTTGACCCCAGTAGGCTGCCCAGTCCTTGACCAGATCGTCCATTCCCTGACAGATGCAGAAATGGAGACTCAGGGGGCCCCGACCTGTCCAAGGCCCCAGCAAATAATGACGGAGCTGGAGTTTGAACCCATTCCTCCCTGATATGCCAAGTTTCATGCTGGTTCTGCCATGTCCTCCAGGGCCAGCTCACTTCCCGCCAGCTCCCAAAATCTGGGATCTGTCAGACTTTGCATGGGGAGGCTGGTGGGCAAAGGGGTGTGAGATGGATGAATGCGCCCTGTGGTACTTTGTGCAAGGATAACCCCTCTCCGCATCCCTGGCCTTTAATCCATGCATCCTCCATCCCTAGTGCCACCCGAGAGCCTGAAAATGCTGCCCCCAGGCCCAGCTTCCTGCCCCCAAGGCTCCTGAGCCTGGAGCCCTCCACCTGCCTCAGCAGGGCGGTGTTGGTCTGGGGCTGGGTTTTGACAGGCAGCTGAGCTCACCACGCTCCAGGCCCGGCCCCCTCCGTCCCCCACCCCCATCCCAGCTGGTTCCAGAAGGGAAGCAGGGGTGGGGGCAACTTCACAGGGAAACTTTTGTTCTTGCCTAGAACAGACATGGGCTGGGGACCGAGCTTCCCCTTGGCTGCCACGGAGACCGGGGCCACTTGAGTTCATGTTTATTTTCACAGTGTGGATTCCATGGAGATAATCGGCCCGGACAGGGAAGCCCTGGGAAGCAGGCTTTGGCCTCCGTGGAGTGCCTACTACGTGCTAGGCCGAAGACAGACAGAAGCCAGTGGAATCTACAAGACAGTCCTGGGGACTAGATGCTGTGCCGTACTTGCCTGAAAAAGAGGCAGCCAAGGTTCAGAGAAGGGAAGCCACTTGCCCAGGGTCACACAGCAGGTTAGCAGAGAGCTGGAAGGGGAGGCTACCTGCTCCTGGGGGTCTTCCTACTTTGTGCCTGAGTTACAAGCAGAGTAATGCACTCTCCCTGAGGCTTCATGGAGAAAGTGCTGCCCAGAGCTCCAAATGGGTCAGGGTTCCTGGAGCAGGATGGACCAGAGCATAGGCGGCTCTTCCAAGACAGAGGCTCTAACCTAAGCTGAGGCCTTGGGCAAACAGTGTAATTCTCTGAGCCACAGACTCCTCTGTGAAACGGGGCTATTAATAGTATTTGTTTCATCACAGGGCTGGCATACAGTAAGAACTGAACGATAACCAGTGCTAATGTTATTATTATTACTGTTGCTAATATTATTATTACTGTTGCTGATGTTATTGTTATTACTGCCATTCTTCTATTTCACCCAGTCCCAAGCCCTTGGGCTCATCGTGGGCCCCAGGAGTCTCCAATAAGATCCATCAGTGCCTTTCCGAGTGGAAGCTTTTTCTGCTGAATCCGTGAGGGATGGGAGAGGAGGGCCGGTCGTGTCTGAATCACTGCTGCTGGCTGCCCCTGAGGAACATCCCCGGGGCAAAGAATCACCCCAGCCCTCCTTGGAGGCCTACTGCCCCTCACTCTGAGCCCTGCCAGCCCTGGTCCCAGTCCTCCCCCAAAATCCACCCTCCATGTTTTTTATTGATTTTTCTGGATTTGCTTTTCCCATCAGTTTATTTCATGTCTGAAATATACCTCGAAGCCCCACTGCATCCAACTCACTAAGCTGGACTTGCCAGGTCAATGATGAACACGCCAGTGAGACCAGTGTCTATGCAGGAGGACCCAAGGAAACGGCCGAATCAAAACCCAAACATGGAACCAATAAAATCCTTAACCTGACACTACAAACTTCCCACAGACTTCAGAGAAATACCTCAAGAAGGGCACGACCTTTTAGTTTCTCCCCAAGGCTACCTCCTCCTCCAGCGGGGTCTTTCTAAAATACAGATTTGACCTTGTCACTTCCCGGCTTCAAAAACCCTTCAATAGCCCCTCAGTATTTATTATTCTTATTCACTAACATTTATCGAGGTCCTCTGCTCGCTGGATCCTTCGCTGAATGCCTTTCGTGTGTTTGTTCCCGTGGGGCAGGGACCACTGCCCTCCCGGTGTCAGGGATGAGGGAATGGCGAGGTGGGGACACCGTTCAGGGTCACACAGCTGGCGAGTGGGATGCAAACCCAGGTTGGTCTGGATCTGAAGCTCATCCGCCTTCCACCTATCTGCTGCCTGGCCAGATGCCTCAGCCTGCCCTTGGGGATCCCCCACGACCTGGGACTGATGTCCCCCGGCCTCACTTCACATCATGCCTCCCTCTGCCTTGTCTGGGTTGACCCTCTCGCTCATCACTTCTGCCCTTCAGTCTCAATGTGGAAGCTCCAGCATCCCCAGTGGCCTTCAGACCTCAACCCGATGTCCTCCCTGCCTCCGGTAATCTGACTCAGACTTGAACTTCTGAATCACAGCAGCTCTTCACGTCTCCCATTTTGAAATGAAAACCCTCCCTGGACCCCAAGCCTCCTGCTGGTTACCGTCTTCCATCTCTCTTTCCATTTCCTGGCAAGCCTTTAAAAGACGGGTGTGTGGCCCCTGCACTTGTCCACTTCCTCACCACCCCCACCTCTCAGCAGCTTGCTACCATCTCTCACCTGAAACGGCGGCTGGCTCGGCTGCCCCCACCCTGTGGGTTGTCTGGTCCCTTTGCCAGGCTTTTTGGCTTCATCCTATACCCTTAACGTTCCTCTTCCCTGGCTCACCACCTACCCCCTGGCTCCTCCTTCTCCAGCTACATTTTGGCATTTCTTCTTTTCTGTGTCCCCATACTGGTGTACCCCAGCATTCCAACCCAACCTCCATGGTCAGCTGCCTCCTGGTGTCCTCACTGGGACACTCCCCAGACCCCAGCGGCCTTCTCCCCATCAGGTCTCCTCATGGGCCCCATCTCCCTGGGAGGCATCACCGTCAGCCACCAGCCAGGTGTGACGCCCAGTCGTGCTGCAGACTTCCTCTTCTCATTCTCCACTCCTCCTCCTGCAAGTCCGGTGCCAAGTCCTGTCCATTCTACCTGTGTATCTCGGGACTCCCCTCGTCGGCACCCCCATTCTGGCTGCCATATTCTCTTACTCCTCTCTGGTCTCCCATCTCTAACCACCCCCCTTCCAAGTTCTGCTCCCTGCTGGGCACAGAGTGACCTTTCTCAAAAGCAAGTGTGATCTTGGCACGTCCCTTCTGTGGCTCCTTGTCACTCTCATGAAAAAACCCACCTCAATAAAGCCCATTGTAATCTGGTCCCTGCCACTTCTCAGTCCTACTGTCTCACTGTGGCATCTTGGATTGGTTCATTAACCTCTCTTGCCGGTCTCTGATGCTCTAGAGCAGAATGAGCTACTGGCACTCCAGGCTTTCATGCCTGCTGCTTTTTTTTTTTTTTTAAATTTTTTGACAGAGTCTTGCTCTGTTGCTCTGGCTGGAGTACAGTGGTGCAATCTCAGCTTAGTGCAGCCTCCACCTCTTGGGTTCAAGTGATTCTCCTGCCTCAGCCTCCTGAGTAGCCAGGTTTACAGGCATGCACCACCATGCCCGCTGATTTTTGCATTTTTAGTAGAGATGGGTTTTAACCATATTGGCCAGGCTGATCTCGAACTCCTGACCTTAAGTGATCCACACCTCGGCTTCCCAAAGTGCTGGGATTACAGGCGTAAGCCACCGCACCTGGCCTTCATGCCTAGTGCTTTTATGTGAGCCTCTCCTTCTGTCTCCAATACCCTTCCTCTCTGGCCTTCCAGGCTGACTGCTGTCCCTCCTCAAGTCTTCATGCAAATACCACCTGCCCTTGATTCCCCCTGGAAGACTTAGGGCCCCTTCTCCTGCAGTCCTTTCAGAGCTTATACAGGCACCCATTAAAGTGAGTATTTATGATATTGTAACAGTCTTGTCATATCTGTCTGCTGCCCCTTCCCCCCACTGAACTGGAAGTTTCTGGAAGGTAGGACTCAGGGAGGATTTCCTTCTGGGTCTTTTTGTGCTCAGCTCAGGGGTTGGCATGGAGGAAAGGCTCAAAAAATATTTGTAGAATTGCCTTCAATTCAGAAAAAAAAAAAAAAAAAAAAAAAAAAAAGGCGGGGGAGCCGGGTGCGGTGGCTCATGCCTGTAGTTCCAGCACTTTGGGAGCTGGAGGCAGGTGGATCACCTGAGGTCAGAAGTTTGAGACCAGTCTTGCCAACATGGCAAAACCCCGTCTCTACTAAAATTTAAAAAATTAGCCAGGCATGGTGGCACACACCTGTAGTCCCAGCTACTTGGGAGGCTGAGGCAGAAGAATCGCTTGAACCCGGGAGCAGACGTTGAGGTGACCGAGAACTGAACTGAAAGTTTGAAGGGCCCCCTGAGTGGGCTGGAAGGACGAATAGCCAAGGGCTGGTCAGTTGAGGCTTCAAACCAGAGACAAACTTGGGATCTCCTGGGCAGTATCACTCAACATCCTCCTCTTCAACACACATCCTGGGGTGCAGAGTTCTGCGAACTCTGGAACTAGAACCCAGCTTCCAGTGTCCTGGATGAATTGAGGTCAACCTTACCTGAGGCTTTTGGAGCCAGACAGGACTGGCTTTAAATCTCTACTCAGGAGGCTGAGGCAGGAGGATCACTTGAGCCCAGGAGTTCAAGTCTGCAGTGAGCTATGATTGCACCACTGCACTCCAGCCTCGGCTATACTGCGAGATCCTGCCTCAGGAAAAAAAAAAAAAAAAAAAAAAAAAAAAAATCAGCTCTTCTTCCCAGCTGTGTGGCCTTGAATAAGTTTCTTCACTTCTCTGAACCTGTTTTTCCTCTTGCAACTTAAGAATGATAATTTACGCCTGCAGAGCTGTGTGGATTCAATGAGGTAGGTTCCGTGGAGTAGCTGACCCACAGGGGGCACCTCGTGGGTGCTCAGGAATTGCTCATTCATATGGTCCCACAGCCTCAGTGCCTCCCTGCACGGCCCACCCCCTGGCCTTTCACCACCCCCAGGGAGATCTGGCTGGCCAGAGGTAATTGCTGATGAGGACACTCGGGTTCAGAGAGATCAGGCTTTTTACCCAAGGTCACACAGCCAGTGAGTGATGCTGGGATTTGAATTGAGCCAATCTCTTAACCATAGGTCTACTCTGTGTGTCCTTCCCAGGCCAGGCTCACCTACGCATTCCCGGTTTAGGTGAACTCGGAGCGTCCTGAACTCAGAGCGGCCTCTCTCACAGCTCTGGGAGCCAGGCAGGCTTCCCCGCTTCCCCGCCTCCCCTCTGCCCACCGCTGGATCTGTTTAAACTAGCCGAGCAGGGTGAGGTGGGGAGGCGGCGGAGAAGGTACGGAGATGTTTGTTTTCCTTGGGGGTTTATATCAACATTGGTCTTGACATTTCGCCTGTTATTATGTGTGGCTCTTTAGAGGGTGAAATAATATTTTCTTTTGCTTGAGAAAAGGACAAAGTTCAGACAGAGCTCTTGGCCCCAAATGGATTTTCCTCCTTCTCTGCTTTCCATGTGCCATAGCTACTTGGAGTTCCGGAGAGCCATTTCTGTGGGGCGGACATCCTCCCTGGGCCACGGGTGCGATCTGGGGCTGCAGACAGCCACCGTGTGCTGTAGACACGACCTGCCCTCCACAGGTTCACCCCGTGCTCTAAACACCATCTGCTTCCCAATGATGAGGTTTGTGGGACACTGGTAGCTTCCATGGGGTCACCCCCAGTGTTCTCTTGATATCTACAGGGTGTGCAGACTTGCTGTGTGCTGTGTGTGAGTCCTTCTTTCCTTAGACATACTTGGGGAGCTGTTGTTGGTACACTGGCAGTGTGTGGGTACGCTCTCTGTGCTGCTGGCACCCTGGACACGTCGAAGGGTGGCAGATACAGGTAGTACGGGTGGCTTATCACAGGCAAATCTCATAGGCACTAGGGGTACCCCGTGAGCTCCAGAGAATGTCAGTAAACATCAACCAGGTGCCTGGAGATGTAGCCATTCTCCAATATCCGTGGAGAAAGTCTTGAGGTCCAGGTACACCATGGGTGTTAGGGTTCTGTGCAGCATGTGGGAGGGCAAACACCGGCCAGTACTCTCAGGGTACGGAGACCTCTGTGTGCCCTAGAGATGCCCACTGGGTATGCCACAGATCACTGTAATGACAGTCACCTTATGGCTACAGCCCTCATCATAGTTTGTTAGGACAGCCATGGAAAGTACCACAAACTGGGTGGCTTAAGACAATAGAACTTACTCTCCGTTCCTGGTGGCCAGAAGTCCAAAATAAAAGGGACAGCAGGGTTGGTTGCTTCTAAGGCTCCAAGACAGAATCAGTTCCATGCCTTTCTCCCAGTTGCTGGGAGTTGCTGGCAGCCTTTGGTGTTTCTCGGCTTGTGGCCTTATCACTCCAATCTCCGCCTCTGTGGTCACGTGCTGCGCTCCATGTGTGTGTGTCTCTATGTCTGAATCTCCTCCTTTCTCTTATAAAGACATGAGTTTTTGAATTTGGGGCCCACCCTAATCCAGTATGACCTCATTTTAGCTTAACTAATTACATCTGCCAAAGACCCTATTTCCAAATCAAGTCACATTCTGAGATTCCAGGTGGATGTGTTTTGGGGAGATGCTGTTCAACCCAGTACATTTCCCATTGCTTGAGCTCTGACTGCAAAGAACCAAGTTAAATCCCTTATACATATGACTTCATTTAATCCTCTCACACCCTGAAGAGGCGGGTGTCATCGGCCCCATTTTATAGTCAAGCAGTTGAGGCTCAGAGGTGAAATTTCACTTGTCTGGGATATACAGCCACAGTAAGGGGGTCTAGGATTCATGCTTAGGCCTACTGGGGTCCCTCACCACACTGCCCTGACAACACCCTTGGGGACTGAGGGCACATTTCTTACATATTCTGCACCCTCTAAACCAGGGTTTCTGTTGGCATTTGGGACTGATTAATTCTTTCTTGTGAAGGGCTATCCTGTGCATTTATGATTAAGTGTCCCTGGCCTCTACCCATTACATGCCAGTGGCACCCTCCCTCCAGTTGTGACAACCCAAAGTGCCTCCAGACATTGCCAGATGTACCTTGGGGGCTAACGCTGCCCTGGGTTGGTAGCTGCTATTCTAGGCCCACTCTTCCTGGAGCAGATGTGGTCTGTGTAGGAGGACCAGAGCTTGCCTCTTTGGTCTGACAATGAAGGTTCAGGGTCGCAGACGGCAACAATAATGAAGATGATGGTGATGATAATGTACGTGCCGGGCACTCTACTTGCAGTATCTTATTTAATCCCTGCCCCAACCCCAGAGGGACCCACAGTGTGGGGCTGGTGAATGAGATCATGGAAGCTCAGCACCTGCTTAGTGCCTGAGAGGCACTTTGCAAAGGAAAGCGTTTTCCATTTTGCAAAGGAAAGCCCATGTCCTCAACACCCCCAACCTGCTCCTGGGGCCTGGGAATCCTTCCTGGGATTGCCCCGTTGATTAAAACGTTCAAGGCAATCCAAGTTCCTGGGGAGGAAGATCTGCTTCTGGATTGCTCATACTGCTCGGTGACTGGTGGACTTCAATACGTGCTTCTCTGTTCGCCTTCACCACCTTTAAGGGCAAGCTTCCACCTGGGTGGATCCCAAACGGTAACATCCTAGTTGTATTATTTATTATTTTTCTTTTTAGATGGAGTCTTGCTCTGTAGCCCAGGTTGTAGTGCAGTGGCACGATCTCGGCTCACTGCAACCTCTATCTCTCGGGTTCAAGCGATTCTCCTGCCTCAGCCTTCCGAGTAGCTGGGATTATAGGCACATGCCACCATGCCTGGATAATTTTTTTTTTTTTTTTGTATTTTTAGTAGAGATGTGGCTTCACCATGTTGGCCAGGCTGTCTTGAACTCCTGATCTCAGGTGATCTACCCACTTCGGCCTCCCAAAGTGCTGGGATTACAAGTGTGAGCCACTGCGCTTGGCCAATTTTAAAATATTTTATTTATTTATTTATTTATTTATTTATTTATTTATTTATTTATTTTGAGATGGGGTCTTGCTCTGTTGCCCAGGCTGGAGTGCAGTGGCACTCTCTTGGCTCACTGCAGCCTCAACTGCCTGGGCTCAAGTGATCCTCCTACTTCAGCCTCCCAAGTAGCTGAGACTACAGGTACGTACCACCATGCCTGGCTAATTTTTTTTTGTATTTTTATTTTTATTTATTTTTTATTTTTTATGTTTTTGAGATAGAGTCTTGCTCTGTCACCCAGACTGCAGTGCAGTGGTGTGATCTCGGCTCACTGCAACCTCCACCTCCTGGGTTCAAGTGATTCTTCTGCCTCAGCCTCCTGAGTAGCTGGGACTACAGACACATGCCACCACACCGGGCTAATTTTTGTATTTTTCGTAGAGACAGGGTTTCGCCATGTTGGCTAGGCTGGTCTCGAACTCCTGACCTCAGGCAATCCACCTGCCTCGGCCTCCCAAAATGCTGGGATTACAGGTGTGAGCCACTGCACCTGGCCATTTTTTGTATTTTTAGTAGATACATGGTTTCACCATGTTGGCTAGGCTGAGCTTGAACTTCTGACCTCAGGTGATCCACCTGCCTTGACCTCCCAAAGTGCTGGCATTACAAGTGTGAGCCACTGCACTTGGCCAATTTATACATATATATATATGCATTTTTTTTTTTTTTTTGAGATGAGGTCTTGCTCTATCGCCCAGGCTGTAGTGCAGTGGCACTATCTTGGCTCACTACAGCCTCAACTACCTGGGCTCAAGTGATCCTCCCACCTCAGTCTCCCAAGAAGCTGAGACTACAGGTATTTGCCACCACCTGTAGGTAATTTTTTAATTTTTTGTTTTATGTTGCCCAGGCTGGTCTCGAACTTCTGGGCTCAAGCAATCCTCCTGTCTTGGCTTCCCAAAATGCTGGGATTGTAGGCATGAACCACTGTGCCAGACCATATCCTAGTTTTAGAAAGAGCAGCTTCTCTACCCAGAATACAGACCTGTCACCTTATTAGGTCATCTCTTCTAAATATGTCTGATCCCAGCTGACAAATAGAGAAGCTGGGTTGCTCAGTCTAATGTTCTGAGCAGACCGGGCAGTTTGGTCAGGGCTTTAACAAATACTTACTGCACACCAAGTTCACACCAGGCCAGGTTTTAGGCATTGGGGATGGAGCTCTCAAGGAGCCTGCAGCCTAGCTGGGCAGAGAGGAAAACAGAAGCCGATGAACAAATGAACAAGATCCTTAGGTGCATAGAAGACACAGCCAAAAAAGTGAGCCAGGCACTGAGATGGGGAAATGGGGGCTAGGTCTGGAAGCAGGCGGCCCAGGAGGGCCTCTGCTTAGCCTGTGCTCCCCAGAAAGCAGGGCCTGAGGCAAAGGTGTGAGTGCAGGCACTTCATGGGGTGTGTGATTCCAGGGAGAGTGTATTGAGAAAGGAGGCGGGCAGATTGCCTGAGGTCAGGAGTTTGAGACCAGCCTAGCCAACATGGTGAAACCCCATCTCTATGTGAAGGTGATGTGGCATCAAGCTGGCCACTGCATCTAGGGACAACTGGCTGCTCAGTCCCACAGGACAAGCTGCGGTGTCGTGTGAAGGACATCTCAGGACCATCCAATCTGGGGGAAACACTGGCACCAGCCCCTCATGATCAAAAGTTAACTCTTCTTGGCCGGGCGCAGTGGCTCATGCCTGTAATCCTCACACTTTGGGAGGCCAAGGTGGGCGGATTGCCTGAGCTCAAGAGTTTGAGACCAGCCTGGGCAACATGGCAAAAATCTATCTCTACTAAAAATACAAAAAATTAGCTGGCTGTGGTGGCAGGCGCCTGCAGTCCCAGCTACTTGGGATCCTGAGGCAGGAGAATTGCCTGGGAGGGGGAAGCTGCAGTGAGCTGAGATCGTGCCACGGCACTGCAGCCTCGGCGACAGAGTGAGACTGTCTCAAACAAAACAAAACAAACAAAACATAAGAAAAAGTTAACTCTTCTAGAATGTCGAGGTTGCATACTTGTGACCTCGGAGTGGGTTCCACTGTGCAGTGTCCCATGGTTAGCTCCAAGGCAGGAGGTGAGCGGAGCGTGGGCCCCACTCGACGGAGGCACTGTCCTGTGTCCTCTGCATGGAGCTGGCTGGATCCTATGCAGAACCACATGCCACAACAGAGACAAAGACCGGAACAGGTGGAAGATCTTGTTGGCATCCAGAGTGCTCAAGAGTGTCCAAAACAGCTCACTGACAAGGCGCCATTTGGGCTGGGACCCAAGATGAGAGTGAAGGAGCCTTGTGCCTGACCCTCTGAGCCACCTATGAGGAAATCTTCCAGAAAGAACATTGTGGTTATGGCTTTTATCCATCATTTCTTTTAAAACATTTATTTAGATTTTTTTCTTTTTTTAGAGATAGGGTCTTGCTATATTGCCCCGGGTAGTCTCAAATTCCTGGTCTCAAGCAGTTCTCCTTCCTCAGCCTTCTGAGTAGCTGGGATTACAGGCACGAGCTGCCACACCCAGCTATTGGTCTTTTCTTTTTTCTTTTCTTTCTTTTTCTTTTTTTGAGACGGAGTCTTGCTCTATTGCCCAGGCTGGAAT
Source organism: Macaca thibetana thibetana (assembly GCF_024542745.1). NCBI lineage: Eukaryota > Metazoa > Chordata > Mammalia > Primates > Cercopithecidae > Macaca > Macaca thibetana. The sequence continues at coordinate 12,020,869 of NC_065592.1, forward strand.
ACAGTGGCATGATCATGGCTCACTGCAGCCTCGACCCTCTGGGCTCAAGCAATCCTCCTGCCTCAGCCTTCTGAGTAGCTGGGACTACAGGTGCATGCTACCACACCCAGCTCATTTTTAATTTTTAGTGAATGTGGGGTTTTACCATGTTGCTCAGGCTGGTCTCAAACTCCTGGGCCCAAGTAATTCTCTTCCCTCAGCCTCTCAAAGTGCTAGGATTACAGGCCACCATGTCTGATCAACTGGTCATTTCTCAACCTTTGGGGTGACCTGGGACCAAGCCATGTGAGCTTAGCAGGTTTCAGATGCCCACAGAGAACCAACTCTGGATTCTGCAGAGTCAGAGCCAACAGGAGGTGGCCCTTAGGAAATCAAAGACCAGGGGTGCATTCCGGTTGGGATCGTAATGATTTGTTGATGATTATAGATGATTGTGGTTACTCTAGAGCAGTGCTGTCCAACAGAAATATAGAAAGTACATGTAATTTTGAATTTCTTGGAGCCACATTCAGAAATAAACAGGTGAGATTCATTTTAATAAAATATATTATTGGCTGGGTGTGGTAGATCACGCCTGTAATCCCAGCTTTGGGAGGCTGAGGTAGGTGGATCACCTGAGGTCAGGAGTTTGAGACCAGCCTCGCCAACATGATGAAACCCCGCCTCTACTAAAAACACAAAAAAGTAGCTGGACATGGTGGTAGGTGCCTATAATCCCAGCTATTCAGGAGGCTGAAGCAGAAGAATCGCTTGAACCCGGGAGGTGGAGGTTGCAGTGAGCCAAGATCGTGCCACTGCACTCCAGCCTGGGCAACAAGAGAGAAACTCTGTCTCAAAAAAAAAAAAAAATCCTTGTATATATATATATGTATAAATTGGCCAAGTGCAGTGGCTCACACTTGTAATGCCAGCACTTTGGGAGGTCAGAACAACTGGCCCATCCTCCTGGTGAAGTTGCTGAAAATCAAATGCAGAACCTTATCCTGTAATTGAATTACAGCACAATAGAACTCCCAGCCTTGAAGGGAGTTTACTGTTAAAGCAAGGGCATTGGTTGGGAAAGAATGGGATCTTGTGTTGGGATGGGGACATGTGGGAAGACTCTGGTGAACCTGGGGACATTGAGCCTCTAAAATTCTCAAATCTTCTTTGCCAGTGGAAGAATTCTCCCTATCTCCAAATTGACCTCTCTACCCCCAGTGAAGTTGGCTTCCCACTCCTAGCAATAGTGGCCTCCCCACCTCTAGGGACAGTGGCATCCTCATCCCCAGTAGTATCAACCTCTCCAGCCACATTGGTGTTGGCTGCTCCATCTCTGTCTGAGGGGATTCACCCTGCATTGCTGGAGGAGATGATAATGGCCTCCTCAGGCAGTTGCTATGCAAGACAGTGCCATCCCCACTACCCCTCTTTGCTTCTAGACCTGTAACTAGATTCAAGTATGAAGTATGCTGCATTCCAAAAGAACTACTTGAGTTTTCTAATTTAAAAAAGTCGAAATCTGGAGAACATGTATGAGGATGGATATCAAGGGTATGGGATAATGATGAAAGGAACATAAAGTTGGATCAGGCAGCATTTGTTGACATGGGCTCACTAAAGCAGAGATTCTGCATTTAATGTGGCAGCTTAGGGAGTCAGAAAGGGCTCTTACAGTTTGTTTGGTTAGTTAACTGAAACGTGGACCAAAAGATGACCCACTGTGAGTGAACTGGAAATGCTTGACCTTCTTTGGCTTAATGTAGAGGATGAAATCCAGAGTCTAGGCCGGGTACGGTGACTCACGCCTGTAATCCCAGCACTTTGGAAGGCCAAGGCAGGAAGATCACCTGAGGCCAGGAGGTTGAGACCAGCCTGGCCAACATGGTGGAACCCCATCTCTACTAAAAAAAAAAACAAAAATTAGCTGGGCGTGGTGGCATGTGCTTGTAATCCCAGCTACTCGGGAGGCTGAGGCAGGAGAATCACTTGAACCCGAGAGGCAGAGGTTTCAGTGAGCTGAGACTGTGCCACTGCACTCCAGCCTGGGCAATGGAGCAAGTCTGTGTCTCAAAAACGAAACAAAACAACAAAAAAAGAAATTCAGAGTTGTAGGGAGATGGGAATGCTGGAGTGTATTTGTCATTTAAGACCTGCTTATCTACACTGGGAGAATCTAGGATATACCTGTTATGGTTTGAATGTTTATGTCCTCTCCAAAATTTATATTGAAACTTAATATCCATTATGGTGGTATTAAGAATTGGGGTCTGTTGGGAAGTGATTAAGCCATGAAGGCTCTGTCGTCATGAATGGATTAGTGCCTTATCAAAGGGCTGGGGGAACTAGCTTAGGTTCGTTTTGCCCTTCTCACTTCCACCACGTCAGGACCAGCATTCCTCCTCTCCAACAAGGGGCACCATCTTGAAAGCAGAAAGCAGCCCTCACCAGACACCAATCTTTCCAGCACCTTGCTCTTGGACTTCCCAGCCTCTAGAGCCATGTGAAATAAGTTTCTATTCTTTACAAACTACGCTACTCTCTAGTATTTTGTTATAGCAGCGGAAACAGACAAAGACAATAACTTTCACCAGCCATTGGAGAAATATATTTCTGAGGGGAGCCCCAGTGTCTTTGAAGGATTCTGCAATCACTCTTCTTTGCAGGCCACACCTTACAGTGGGAACTACAGCCACTCAACTGGAAAACCTAATGCAGTGGGAGCAACTGGATCCTGGGGTGGCAGGGGCTGAGTGGCAGCACTCAACTGCCAAAGGCGAGGTGGGCGTGGCTACTGTGATGGGCAGCAGAGTCAAAGCAACTATCAGAATAGTCTGACTGCACAGTCCTATGACATTGGCTTGTTCATCATGGTGTCCTATAAATGAAATGGATAGGAAACCCACTAAATTCTTACTAGATGCGTATAAGAAGAAAAGTTCTGGGTCAAGTGAACAAAAGTCTTACATCATAAATACAGTGGGTCACGACTCCTTGATCAATTCCCAAATTTATACACTCAGCCAGTTTATATACTCAGAACAACCTGAATAAGGGAGGCTGAGTCCCTTTGGGGAAGGACCCTGGTACTCTACCCCAAATTTATACTGTTAACCTCTCTCCTAGCCTTTCCCAAAGGGACCTACAGCCTTTTTACCAGAGTAACTGTGCATTGGAACAAAGGAAATAATCAGATTTTCAGGGACTGCTGGATTCTGGCTCTGAACTGACACTGGCACCAGGAGACCTCACATGTCACTGTGGCCCTCCAGTTAGAGCAAAGGCTTATGGAGGTCAGGCAAGCAATAGAGCTTTAGTTCAGTTCTGTCTTACAAGTGGGTCCCCAAATCCACCCTGTGACTATTTTCCCAGTTCCAGATGCATAATTGAAATAGACATACTAGCAGCTGGCAGAATGCCTACAGTGGTTTCCTGACCTGTGAAGTTGAGGGCCATTGTGGTGGGAAAGGTCAAGTGGAAGCCATTGGAACTGCTGTACCTACAAAAATGGTAAATGAAAAGCAATACTGTATTTCTGAAGGGATTGCAGATGTTAGTGCCACCATCAAGGACTTAAAAGATGCAAGGGTGGCAATTCCCACTCATCCCCTTTCAACTCTTTTATTTGGCATGTGCAGAAGACAGACGGATCCTGGAGAATGACAGTGGATTATTGTAAGCTTAACTAAGTGGCAACTCCGATTGCAGCTGCTGTACCAGATGTCGTTTCATTTCTTGAGCAAATTAACACATCCCTTGGCACCTGGTATGTAGCTATTGATCTGGAAAATGTTTTTTTCTCCATCCCTGTCCACAAGGCCCACCAGAAGCAGTTTGTCTTCAGCTGGTGAGGCCAGCAATATACCTTCACTATCCTGTCTCAGGGGTCTACCAACTGTCCGGCTCTAGGTTATAATGAGCTCACAGGGATCTCCATCACTTTTCCGTTCCACAAGACACACTGGTCCATACGTTGATGACATTAGGCTGATTGGACCTAGCGAGCAAGAAGTAGTAACTACTCTAGACTTATTGTTAGAGTGTCAAGGCTGGGAAATAAATATTACTAAAATTTGGGGGCCTTCTACCTCAGTGCAATTTCTAGGGGTCCAGTGGTGTGGGACCTGTTGAGATATTTCTTCTCAGGCAAAAAGTTGTTGGAACTGGCCCCTCCTACAACCAAGAAAGAGGCACAATGCCTAGTGGGCCTTTTGAGATTTTGAAGGCAACATATTCCTCATTTGGATGTTTTGCTCCAGCCCGTTTACTGAGTGTCCCAAAAGCTGCTAGTTTGAGTGGGGACCAGAACAGGAGAAGGCTCTGCAACAGGTCCAGGCTGCTGTGCAAGCTGCTCTGCCACTTGGCCCATACAACTCGGCAGATCCAATGGTGCTCCAGGTGTCAATGAATGGCAGGGATGCTGTTTGGAGCCTTCGGCAGGGCCCCATGGGTGATTTGCTCCACAGGCCTTTAGGATTTTAGAGTAAGGCCTTGCCATTATGTGCAGACAATGGCTCTTTTTTTGAGAGATAGCTCTTGGCCTGGTACTGGGCCTTAGTAGAAACTAAGCTTTGGGTGGTCCCTAGACATTTGACCAGGGTCCACCAAGTTATGCGACCCCTGAGCTGCCCTTCATGAACTAGGGCACCAAGTCATAAAGTTGGGTATGCACAGCAGTGCCTCATCATCAAATGAAAGTGGTATATACACAGTCAGACCCAGGCAGGCCCTCAAGGCACAAATAAGTTACATGAAGAAGTGGCCCAAATGCCCTTGGTTCCCGCTCCTGCCATTCTGCCTTCTCTCTACCAACCTGCACCTGTGGCTCATGGGGACTTCTTGTGATCAGAGAAGCAGGAGACCCTGGCCTAGTTCATAGCTGGTTCTGCACAACATGCAGGTATCACGGGAAAGTAGGCAGCTGCAACACTGCAGCCCCTCTCTGGGACATCCCTAAAGGACAGTGGTCAAGGAAAATCTTCTCAGTGGGCAGAACTTCAGGCAGTGCTCCAGTAGTGCACTTTGCTTGGACAGAGAAATGGACAGATGTGCGATCATAAACCAATTCGTGGGCTGTAGCCAGTGGTTTGATTGGATCATCAGGGACTCGGAAGAAACACAATTGGGACATTGGTGACAAATTTGGGGAAGAGATATGTGGATAGACCTCTAAATGGGAAAAAAGTGTGACGGTATTTGTGTCCCATGTGAACGCTCACCACAGGGTGACCTCAGCAGAGGAGGTCAAGTGGATAGGATGACCTGTTCTGTGGATACCAGTCAGCGTCTGTCCCCAGCCATCCCTGTCATCATCCAATGGGCTCATGAACAAAGTGGCCATGGTGGCAGTGATGGAAGTTATGCATGGGCTCAGAAACATGGATTTCCGCTCACCAAGACTGATCTGGTATGGCCACCTCTAAGTGCTCAATCTGTCAGCAGCAGAGACTAACACTGAGCCCCTGAGATGACACCATTCCCCAGGGTGAACAGCCAGCTACTTGGTGGCAGGTTGATTACATTGGACAGCTTCTATTGTGGAAGGGACAGTGTTCTGTCTTTACTGAGGCAGACATTTACTCTGGATATAGATTTGCCTTTCCTGCAGGCAATGCTTCTGCCAAAACCACCATCCATGGACTTAACAGAGTTCCTTATCCACTGTCATGGTCTTCCACACAGCATTGCCTCTACCAAGGAACTGGTAGAAGTGCAATGGGCCCCTGCTCATGGAATTCACTGGTCTTACTATGATCCCCACTGTCCTGAAGCAGCTGGTTTGATGGACAGTGGAATGGCCTTTTGAAGACTCAAGTTACAGCACCAGCTAGATGGCGATAGCTTGCAGGGCTGGGGCAAGATTCTCCAGAAGGCTGGATATGTTCTGAACCAGTGCCTAATATATGGTCCTATTCTCCCATAGCTAGCATTTCTAGTTCCAAGAATCAAGGAGTGGAAGTGGGAGTGGCACCATTACAAGTGACTCATCAGCAAAACTTTGTTTCCTTTTCCCAGGGCTTTATGCTCTGTTGGCCTAAAGGTCTTAATTCCAGAGGGAGGAGCACTTCCACTGGGAAACACAACTATCCCATTGAACTGGAAGTTAAGATGCCACCCAACTGCTTTGGGCTCCTTATGCCTCTGGGTCAACAGAGAAAGAAGGGAGCTAGCTATGGTGTTGGCTGGGGTGATTGATCCAGATCACCAAGGGGACATTGGGCTGATGCTCCACAATGGAGGTAGAGAAGAGTATGTCTGGAATGCAGGAGACCCCTTAGGACATCTCTTAGTATTACCATGTCCTGTGATTAAGGTCAATGGAAAATGACAATAGCCCAATCTATTGGACTATGAATGGCCCAGACCCTTCAGAAATGAAGGTTTGGGTCACCCCACCAGGTAAAAAACCATGACCAGCTGAGATGCTTTCTGAAGGCAAAGGTTGTACGGAACAGGTAGTAGAAGATGGTAGTTTTCTGAGATGAAATTTCACTCTTGTTGCCCAGGCTGGAGTGCAATGGCATGATCTTGGCTCACGGCAACCTGCACCTCCTGGATTCAAGCAATTCTCCTGCCTCAGCCTCCCGAGTAGCTGGGATTACAGGCATGTGCCACCATGCTTGGGTAATTTTTGTATTTTTAGTAGAGATGGGGTTTTACCACTTTGGTCAGGCTAGTCTTGAACTCCTGACCTCAGGTGATCCGCCCGCCTCGGCCTCCTAAAGTGCTGGGATTACAGACATGAGCCACCGTGCCCAGCAGAAGATGGTAGTTATTAATGCCAGTTTAACCACGTGACCAGTTAGAGAATTGAGAACTGTAATTGTCATGAGGATTTCCTCCTTCTTTGGTTATGAATACATTTGTGTTTTTATGCATATATTAAGCAAAAGTCCTTGTTTTCTTTCCTCTCTTATTCCCTTATCATGTAACATAAGATTTATTGGCTTTGTATCACTATTCAAGTGTTGTTAATTTCACATCATACTATGGAAGTTACAGGATATCAGGAGAGGAGCAAACACCACTCAAGGACTTTATCTCCTTTTCTGGGGAAGGAAGGGATTAGAGCATTTTCGTTGTGCACAGGACAGCTATGTCATGTTCAGTGGAACCATGACCTTATTATTGTCTTTATTTAGAGATTAAGTATGGCTTCAGAAGATGTCTATGGATGCCTTGTTGACAAGGGGTGGACTTAAGATGGTTAATTTTGTGCGTCAGCTTGACTGGGCTAAGGGATGCCCAGGTAGCTGGCAAAACATTATTTCTGGGTGTTTCTGTGAGGGAGTTTCTGAGAAGGAATAGCATTTGAAAGGACGTCACTCTCACCCATGTGGGAGGGGACCACGCAGTCTGCTGAGGGATTGAATAGAACAAAACAGCAGAGGAAGACAGGATTTGCTCTCTCTTCTGGAGCAGGGACATTCATCTCCTCTTGCCTTTGGACAAGGATGCTCCTCATGCCTGAGCCTTTGGACTTGGGTTGGGGCTTACACCATTAGTCCCTTGGTTCTCGAGTCTTCCAGCTTGGACTGGAACCACACCACCAGCTTTCCTGGTCCTCCAGCTTGCAGATGACAGACGTGGGACTTCTCAGCCTCCAAACTGTGTGTGCCAATCCCTCATAATGAATCTTTCTGTATATTTATATATGGAGATCCTATTGGTTTTGTTTCTCTGGAAACACTGACTAATACAGCCCTTTACCCAGCTTCACTCCAATGGTAACATCCTGCAAACTATGGTACAGTATCACCACCAGGCAACTGACTTGATACAAGCCACAGGGTTTATTCAGATTACCCTATTTTACTTGTACTCATTCGTGTGTGTGTGGGTGTGTGTGTGTGTGAGAGAGAGAGAGAGAGAGAGAGACTGAGAGTTCTGTGTGTCTCATGTGTAGGTTCATGTATCCACCACAGTTAAGATTCAGAACAGTTCCATCACCACAAGGATCCCTCATGTCTTTTTTGTAGCTACACCCACCTTCCTCCTGTATGCCCACCCTGCCACTTCTGATGTCTGGAAACCACCAACCTATTATTTTCTAAAATGTTGTCATTTCTGGCCAGGTGCAGTGGCTCACGCCTGTAATCCCAGCACTTTGGGAGGCTGAGGCAGGTGGATCACTTGAGGTCAGGAGTTTAAGACCAGCCTGGCCAACATGGTGAAACCCCGTCCCCGTCTCTACCAAAAAATACAAATAAATTAGCTGGGTGGGGTGGTGCATGGCTGTAGTCCCAACCTCAGGAGGCTGAGGTGGGAGAATTGCTTGAAACTGGGAGGCAGAGGTTGCAGTGAGCCAAGATCACGCCACTGTGCTCCAACCTGAGTGACAGAGGGAGACCCTCTCTCAAAATAAATAAAATAAATAAAATAAAATAAAATAAAATGCTGTCATTTCAAAAGTGTGTCATATAAGTGCAATCATATAGCATGTGATCTTTTGGGATTGGCTTTCCTGTTGAGTGATATTCCACACCCCATGACTTTCAGTGGGTCCTGGTACCCTCATGGAGGGAGGGGCCACACACACATCCTCAGTGTGCACCTCACGGCCAGGGGTCTGTTTTATGCAGATTAATATTTAAATGACCAAGGGTAAGGTTAAAGTTTGGGTAAGAATGACATAAGATAATGTATGTAAAGTGTTTGGCAGAACGACTGGCAAATAATATATATCCAATAGACATTAACCAAAATAAAGTGCTCTAATGCACAAAAAGGAGGATTAAGCCCTCCCAGTCCCATATCACGGAACATAGATTTTTATCCTAGAGATGTTTCAGAGATGGGTTGTCCCGGTTGCCCGCTGGGAAGTAGAGGGACTAGATTCACGTCCTGGCCCAGCTGCCTCCAGATTCTGGATGCTGATCCATTGGCCCTGATGTCGGAGGCCACAGGCAGACCACCCATACTGGCCTGATGGGCCCCAAGACTCTTAAAGGACCTCCAGCTGCAGAGCATGCCCTGCACCCTGACCACTTCCCTTCTACCCTGGTCCGAATTGCCATCACATTCTGTCTGAAGAGACAGCAATGGCTCATGACTGGCTTCACTGCTTCTGTCTCTTAGAGTTCAAGTCAACACACATCCTACTTCTGCTCAACCAGTGCACTGAGAGTAGAAGTTCCAGCCTCATGACCATTTGCAAAGCCCCGTGTGACCTGACCTGCCCTGGTCTCTGAGCTTGCTCTGCTCTAGTGTCTCCTTTCCTGGATGTGTTGTGCAGGTGCCATCCTCAGGGCCTTTAAACTTGCTGTGCCCGCTACCTGGAAACCTCCTCCCCCAGATGTCTGTGTGGCGGCACTTCCCTTTGGCCACCCTATTTATAACCTCTTAGTGATTCCCACCCCAGCATTCCCTACCCTCCTTTCCTGCTCTGTTTTTCTCTGGAGTACCTAGCACCATCTAACCTACTGCTTATTAATGTTGTGCACTGCCTGTCTCCATCCCCCACTTTACTGGAACATGAGTTCCGCGAGGGCAGGGACATTGGTCTGTGTTGTTCACTGCTGTGTTGCTGGAACAGTGCCGGGTGCATGGCAAGGCATGGAAGTGCTCAGTGAACGCCTGCATGCGGCTGCACATGCAGCTTGGCATCCATTCTCTTGGGCACGAGTTGTACTTGCTGCAGAAACAAAACTCATGGCTACATTGGATTCCCTGGCGAAGATTTAAGTCTCAACCCATTCCATGCACTGAGCACACTTCCTGCATCATGATCGCCACGGTTACCCAAAGTCCCGAGTGGCCCTGGCTCTGGACCTCGCGCTGGTTGGTGCCCATTTCCCTAAGGACTCAGCCCTGGTCAGCTGCAAATTGGCTCGTGGGGAGAAAGAGAGCTGCTTGGACCCTTGTTTTTCAACTCAGGCCATAGGGCAGAGACCTCCCAGGGTTCCTGATGCCACTGGTCTTACCCCCTAGTTGGGTCCTTCAGACTCCATTATTCCCAGTAGAGCTGTGGAGATGGCGGGGTTGGGGGGTGGGCATATGCCAATCGAATGAGGTCCAACTGTGGGCCATGCCATCATCATTCTTAACATCAACCCATGGGATGCAGGCACCACCATTAACTTGACACTTGAGCCCCTGAGACCCGAATATCTTGTCAAGGGCTCTGCAGTAGGCGGTGGAGCTGGGGGTCCACCCGGCCGCCTGGGGCCAGCATCTGCAGTGCAGGTGGGGGTGGGGGGGCTTGGGCTGATGTCTGCAGGTCAGGGGCCACGGCAGGCTCTGAATGTCCCTGTGTCCCCAGAGCCACCTGCAGGCCATCTATGATAAGGCATGCACAGGAGGCTGGGTGGGCTGGGAGTGACGTCCAGACCTCCAGCTAGGGGGGGCCTCTAAATACTCCCTGGGACTCCACTGGGCATGGATTTCTCCGGGGCCACTCCCTTCGAGTTTTATTTGCTGCTGAAATGTAGGGGCTGGAGCGAGCCCCCACACCACAGCCTGCCCAACTAGGTGCGCCTGGACTTCCCCTCCCACTGCACAGGGATGCTGTGCATGGGAACCAGGAGCACTGTCCCTGGGCAAGGGCAGGCTGACCAGTACTGTGGGACACAGACGGGGAGAGGTTGGGATCAGCCAAACAGTGGCCCGGGACCCAGGGGACAGTACTAGGCATTCCCCTAAACAGCGGGCATGAGTTTCAACCAGACAGGGTCAGGGCACAGGGGGTTGTGGCTGGGGACATGGCTGGACAGTGGCTGGTGACAAGATAGCACTACAGATACAGCGGGACAGTGCCTGGGGATACAGCAAGTTGGGCTCTGGGGAGGCCTGACCTGGAGCTGTCCCTGGTCCCTCCCCAAGTCCCTCAGTCCTGCCCTTCCCCCGCCCTGGCTGCTGCTCCCTGCTCTGCGGCTGCCATGCCACTGTCTGATGCCTTTGAAATCTTATCTCTCATCTTGTTCTCTGTTTCCTCCCTGTCCAGGCCTCATCTGTCTCCAGCCTCCCACCCCCTCACCTGCTTCCCATCTGTGGCCCTTCCCTACTCTCCCCGCCCTGCTGGCCATCGCCTTGGCCCTTCCCTACTCTCCCCGACCTGCTGGCCATCGCCTCCATCCTGCCCTGTTATCCGGCTCCAGTTCTTCCTTACCCATCCAGGGTAAAAGTTCAGAGCCATGGGTTAGGACCCTGCCTGCTGCCTGTTGCATGCCCCACACCCTGTACCCTAGACCTGTTGGTCCTTCCTTCCCTGCACTGGAGACATAGGCTATCATCCTAGGAGGGCCCTGTCCCAGCCCTCAGGCTTCCCAGGGTCCCCAGCCAACCCCTGCTGCTCCTTGAGGCTGGGTTCCCAGGTCTCCTCCTCCAGGCAGCCTTCCTGACCCTCCCAGACCTTCCCAGAAAAGGCAATGCCACCTCCTCTGAGCTTGCCCAGCCAAGTGTGTCGCTGGCTTTTGCCTGAGTCACAGCTGCCTGGATTCTGCCTCGCTTTAGCCTGTGACCTCCCTGAGGGCAGGGACAATTCCACTTTCCTTGCCTCTGTACAGAGAGGGAAACAGGCTTGGGGGCAAGGTACACTGTCTGCCTGGAACACCCAGCCAACTCCTCACAAGTCTAGCTCCCTTGCACGCTGCAGGGCTTGGTTTCAGTGTCAGCCTTCAGCAAGGCTGTCCTGACCACTCGGCTAACGTGGCTGTCTCCCACCCCAGCCCCCACCCGTCCTCCACCCCTGCACCCTGCTTTCCTTGGATGCTTCACGTCCTACTTTACAGAGAAAACAGATCGAAATGCCAAGGGGAGCTAAGAGTGGGTCAATTGGGGCGTCCATGGTGCCTCAGGACACCAAGAGCTCCCCAGCTCCCTGCCTCCCACCAAAGCCAGGAGTCCCAGGGGTCCCAGCTGCCCCCGGGGGCCTCCATTTCATGGAATCAGTCTCCCCGTATAGCCCCAGACTGTGTGGTTTCAAGTCCCAACCTTACCATTTAGTAGCTAAGTGATCATGGCGAGCGCCTTCTCTGGGCCTCGGTGTCCACACCTGCATACTGAGGCTGGTAATGGTGCCTGTCTCAGGCGCAGTGAGAACTAGTGAGTTAATGCTCGTAAAGAACCTGACACATCATAAGTACTCAATAGCTCCTCTTGCTCCCAGACATTGCAGGCATAGCAGCAGCAAAAACGTAGCGACGATCATGAACTTGAATATGAAGATCACCTTCATAGGGTATTAATGAGAACGACTTACCAATCCTTTTCATTGCCATGAGCCTGGTCGCTCCTGAATGCTTTATAAACAGTATCTCTGGACTCCTTTCAACCCATTGGGAGGTATAGACTTTTTTTTTTTTTTTTTTTGACACGGAGTCTCATTCTGTCGCCCAGGCTGGAGTGCAGTGGGGGCGATGTCTGCTCACTGCAAGCTCCGCCGCCTCCTGGGTTAACGCCATTCTCCGGCCTCAGCCTCCCTAGAAGCTGGGACTACAGGCGCCCGCCACCACGCCCGGCTAATTTTTTTGTATTTTCAGGAGAGACGGGGTTTCACCGTGTTCACCACGATGGTCTCAATTTCCTGACCTCGTGATCCACCCGCCTTGGCCTCCCAAAGTGCTGGGATTACAGGCGTGAGCCACCGCGCCCGGCCGGGAGGTATAGACTCTTATTCCCATCTTCCTGATAAGCTGCCAAGATGCATAGGGCAGACAAGCCCAGGTCACACCACAAGTCTGCAGGCAGCAGGGTATAGAGGCCAACAGTGGGGCTTCAAGGCTGTAGGGTCCCTGGTCTGATCTAGCTCAGGTACTTCCCACTGGGTGACCTGGGGCAAGTCATACTCAGCCTTAGCTTACCTATCTGTGAAATGGGTATGAGAAGGCCTTTCCTAACCGAGCCACAGTGAGCATTCAGAGCATTCTACAGGCTTGCTTACTGAGCATTCAATGGACTGTGGCTGACAACAGAAGCTTCAGACTGAGCTTTGCCCCAACCTGTCTGGCCCCGAGTATCAGTATTCCTACCCCATGGCCCAGATTCCCAAGAATGCATGTGGTCCCTTCCTGCTCTGCCAGGGACCCTCAGGCCTCTAAAACTGTGAGCACACCCACCAGGGGTTCTGGGGACGAGGTCTACAGGCCACTTGGAAGCAAATGGGGCCTGAGCTCTTGGGCCCAGAGCCCACATTGAACTTAATTGAAGCATTTGCATCTGCAAAGTGGAAACCTAAGCAAAGAAGGGAAGGTCCCTGGCAGATTCTTCTGTTCATTCAGATTGTCTTTCTCTGCAGTGCATTGCTGGCTGATACCTCAATGACTAGATAATACAGGGCTGCCCGGGGTGGGGAGTAACCTCCTGGACATGAGCCTGCCACTGCCCTGAACCTTCTGTGGCTCCCACTGTCCACAGGAACCAGCCAGGTGCCTTAGCTAGATGGCAGCTCTGGAGCCCACACACCTGGGCCCTTTCTCTGCTGTGGGACCCTGGACAAGGGAAACTCTGAGCCTCAGTTCCTCAAATGAAAAATGGAGAAAATATTATCACTTTACAGGTTTGCCCGGAACTAAGGGATTTCCCAGGGTATGGGATTTTCAGTGCTAACACTTGGAAAGTTCCAGGCAAATTGGGACGAGCTGGTCACTTTCAAGGTTTCGAGGGTGAGAAGGAGAAAATGCACGAAAAATGCTTAGCACAGTGCTGGGGACTCGGAGGTGCTCAATCAATGGTAGTGACAACTGGGGCTGTGTGTGCACCACACTTTGTGGTTTACACAACCCTTTCCCGTCTGTTATTTCACAAGCCTCTGGCCATCCTGCCTGTTCTCCCCGCTTTAAAGATGGAGTAGGCAGCATGTCTGGGTCACACAGGGGAGGAGACAGGACGCAGGAACTCACCTCACGTCCCAAGGGTGGTTTGGCCTGGGAGAGTCGTGCTCAACAGATGATGCTTCTCTGATATGGGAGCCCACAGTCTGCTGGACATGAGGGCAGCCCTTCTCTCTATACGCATACAATTTTTTAAACTGTTAGAACAAATAAACAAAGTTGCAGGGTACAAAATCAATGCACAAGAATCAGTAGCATTTCTAGATACTAACCACAAACTATCTGAAAAGAAATCAAGAGTCAATTCCATTTATAATAGAGAGCAAAAAAAGAAACTGCTTAGGAATAAGTTTAACCAAGGAGGTGAAAGACCTGCACACTGAAAACTCTAAGACATTGATGAAATAAATCAAAGGCTGTTGTTTTAATAAGCCTTTTAATACTACAGTCAGTTGTGAGATAATGCTTGCTTTGAAAACCAAATTTGCTCTGGCACAATTAATTAATTTATTCATTTGGGAAAATTTGAGCATTACTCGAATTTCCCATTTTCTTATGCATGATTTTGTCTGCAAGAAACACTAGGAATATTTCATCCAGCTGAACTAAGTTGTAGGAATATACACAACACATACTCCCCTTCAATTGCTACTATAGCTAACTCCATTCACCATGCATGTGAACCACACCCATTCAGATCCCTTATTAGGTGCATCATATTACTCTAAAAGATGAGCAGCAATGAATATGTACACCTGGTGTTCGTTGTCACACCAACATTGGTCATTTCAGGTTTTTTTAAAATTTGCTGTTAAGTGTTTAAAATATTTATTTTCTAGTCATTATGAGTCAAATCAATGTGTGTCACTGATGAAGTATTTGAGTGTCAAGCCCCTAATCTCATTTCTGCCCTGTGATTTTTTTTTTTTTTTTTTAGGTAGAGTTTTGCTTTTGTCCAGGCTAGAGTGCAATGGCATGATCTCGGCTCATGGCAACCTCCGCCTCCCAGATTCAAGCAATTCTCCTGCCTCAGCCTCCCGAGTGGCTGGGATTGTAGGCGTGAGCCACCATGCCCGGCTAATTTTGTATTTTCAGTAGAGATGGGGTTTCTCCATGTTGGTCAGGCTTGTCTCGAACTCCCGACCTCAGGTGATCTGCCTGCCTCGGCCTCCCAAAGTGCTGGGATTGCAGGTGTGAGCCACTGCATCCGGCCTTGTGATGTGTGTTTGTTGCTAGTTTTTGTTGTTGTTGCTAGTGTGTATTTTAAAAAATTAATTGACTTAATTTTTTAGAGCAATTTTAGGTTTACAGAAAAATTGAATGGAAAACACAGAGAGTTCCCATATGCTTTGCTTCCCTTTTATTAATTAACATATTGCATTAGTGCTGCATATTTGTTACACTTGATAAGCCCATGTTGATACTTTATTAACTAAAGTCCATAGTTCACATTAGAATTCACTCTGTGTTGCAATTCTATGGGTTTTGACAAGTATATAATGACATGTATCCATCACGATAGTATCATAAAGAATTGTTTCACTTCCCTAAAAGCCCCGTAATGTATCCATCACGATAGTATCAAAAAGAATTGTTTCACTTCCCTAAAAGCCCCCGTGCTCCATCTATTAATCCTTTCCTTTCCTACCCCCATCCCCAATCCTTGGCAACCATTGAGCTTTTGCCTATCTCCACAGTTTAATCATTTCTAGAATGACATATAGTTGAAATCCTACAGTATGTAGCCTTTTCATATTGGCTTCTCCCACTTAGCAATATGCATTGAAGATTTCTCCCTGTCTTTTCATGATTTGATAGCTCATTTCTTTTTATTGCAGAATAATACTCCATTGTCTGGATATACCATATTTTATTTATCTGATCACCTACTGAAGGACATCTTGGTTTCTTCCAACTTTTAGCAATTACGAATAAAGCTGCTATAAATACCCAAGTGCAGGTTTTTGTGTGAACAGGTTTTCAACTCATTTGGGTAGACAACAAGGAGTGTGATTGCTGGATCACGTGGTAAGAGTATGCTTCGTTTTATAAGAAACTGCCAAACTGTCTTCGAAAGTGACTATAGTTTTGTATTCCCACCAGCAATGAATGAGAGTTTCCTATGCTCTGCATCCTCACCAGCATTTGTGTTGCCAGTGTTGTCTATTTTGGCCATTCTGATAGATGTGTAGTGGTGTCTCATTTTAGTTGCAGTTTCCTAATGAGGTAGGTTTGGCCTCTTTTCATATGCTTGTTTGCCATCTCTGTATCTTATTTGGTCATGTGTCTGTTCATGTCTTTTGCCCATTTTTACATTGGGCTGTTGGTTTTCTCATGTGTTGAGTTTTAAGAGATTTTTGTGTATTTTGTATGCCAGTACTTTTTCAGATATATGTTTTGCAAATATTTTCTCAAAGTCTGGCTTGTCTTTCCATTCCCTAAACAGTGTCTTTTGCAAAGCAGAAGTTTTAAAATTTAATAAAGTACAACTTATCATTAAACAATACTTTTTTTTGTATTTTTTTAGTAGAGATGGGGTTTCGTCTTGTTGGCTAGGCTGGTCTCGAACTCCTGACCTCAACTGATTCAACCTTGGCCTCCCAAAGTGCTGGGATTACAGGTGTGAGCCACCGTGCTCAGCCATATATTTTTAGTAGAGACAGCCATATATTTTCTTTTTTTCTTTCTTTTTTTTTTTTTTTTTTTTTGCTCTTCACTCATTCGCCCATTTATTCGTCCATTCATCCATGCGTTGTCCTGTCCATGGGTCCATTTCACTCCAGGGTAAAGACTAGAGGGTGGATGGAGGTGACTGGGAGTGGAAGGGCAGGCTGCGATCCTGGAGGAGGGTAAGGCCCTCGGTGCTCATTGCTGCCAGACTTCTGTCCCCAAGGACAGTGCCCCTAAGGACTCAGTGAGGTAACCCACAGAAGGGCTTAGCAGAGTTTCTGCCCTGGTAAGTGCATAGCAAGCGTCAGATAACAACACGAAGTGTATAATTCATGAGAACAATACACTTCACAAAACGTTTCCCACTCCAGGATCCCGTTAAATCCAAACAATAGTACTAATTCGGTAAGTGGTTGTGATTCTCCCTGTGTTCCAGATAAGGAAACTGAGGTCCCGGTCAGCAGAGGGAATTGCCCACAGTTGTCACAGAGATCGAGGTGGTGGTGGTGGTAGGGGGGTTGGGGGGCGGTGGTGGTAGCCGGGCTGGTGGGACTGGCTGGATAGCAGACCTCTCCTGTCCCACCTGACCACCATCCAGCCTGTTCTCTCCTGACCCTGCCCCAGAACAAACTTTATCCTACCGTCCACCAGTGCCATTCCCCACTGTCTGATTTTTTTCTTCTTTTCATTTTACTTGTTGCTAGTAGAAATCACATGATTGGATTTCTTGCTTATTATCCATGTCTCCCACAGAAATATCAGCTCCAAGAGGACAGGAACTTTGTCTTTTGTGTTTACTGACAAATCCTCAATGCCCAGGCAGGTCGTCAGAAAACACTTGCAGAATTATTTGATCCTCTCTTAACGGGACAGATGAAGCCTGGTGCCAGCTGTGATGTAGTGCCCCATTCCAGCCAGCAGATGGAAGCAGAGAACAAGGCACCTGACGCGTGGAGCCCAGGTGAAGTGCACAGGTTTGACCTTCAGGGTTGGCAAGAGATGGGGAGCTTCCGGCCGTGTGTGTTGCGGGGGGGGGGGGGGGTTATGCATCTTCTTCCACTTTCTCCCCCTAACCACTGGCCAGGCCTGAGGATCCCAATCTGATAGAAGGCAGCCTTTTCTAGTAAAATACAAAAACAGTTATCATTGATTAAGCACAAAATCAAGCCAAATACATTGTTTCATTCTCACAACAGCCCCATTATTAGTGTCATTCTGCAGACCGGAAACTGAGGTGCCATAACATGCCCCAGGTTACACAGCCAGTGGAGCACCAGGACTGGAAGGTGACCTGGGACTCATTCCCGTCA
The DNA here is from genome assembly GCF_024542745.1 of Macaca thibetana thibetana. NCBI lineage: Eukaryota > Metazoa > Chordata > Mammalia > Primates > Cercopithecidae > Macaca > Macaca thibetana. Next base: position 12,038,597 of record NC_065592.1, read on the forward strand.
CCACCACGAGATAGGGCCTCCAAGCTTCTGTTGCTCTATGGTGGACTTGGGGGGCTGCCCAGAAGGAGGTGAGCTCCTCATTGCTGAAGATGTGCAAACTGCCGGGTAGGTGCCTGCTGGAGAGGATGTACGGGCACCCAGATGCCCAAAGCCCCTCCTGGCCAGGCAGGATCCAGAACAAAATGAAGTGTGGGAACGTCTGCTTCAAAATTACTAAGAATTTCAACACAATGACAGGAGAGTATTAAACCAGGGGCAGGACCTTTCTGAGTTCCACGGTCCGTGTGACCACACAGGTCCCAGGCCCTCCAAGCCAGATCTTTTGGGACGGAGGAAGAAGTGTGAGGAACGGGTCTCAGGGTCATCTCAAGGTCAGTACCATGCTAGGGGCCTGAAGGGACGGGCCTTGTAAAGTCAGTGGGATGGAGAAGACAAGGAGTGGACCCGAGTCCCCTCCAGTCCGAGTCAGGGAGCCCGCGGAGACGTCAGCAGTCCAGCTCTGCAGGAGTTCAGGGAAACGTCCCCTGCGCACATTTCTTCTGGTAAGACAGGGCCTGCATCCCCGCACCTTTTATCTTCCCCTGCTGCCTGTGATTTATCTCTACGTGAAGGGCTGGGGCGGCCTTGGAGGCAAAGGGCCCTTCTGATGCTCCATGAATCTTTCGTTTGCCGAACTTCTGGCCACTCTCTGCGCGGCCGGGCGGGCCCACCACTTCCTCTCCGCCAAGTGAGGATTAGGGAGTCATAAAACAAGGGAGCCAAATCCCCGGCCGGCGGAGCGCACACATGGGCCTCAGATGCCGGCGGAGAGATGGAGAGATGGCGGCTGCCGGGGCTTGAGCCTCAGAGGAGGACTCTTTCTTTGGGGGCCGCTATTTCCAGGTCCCTGCTCCATGAGGGGACTTCCCGGCCAAGCCTGGGGTCAGAGCTGGTCAGGACCATTCCTAAGGGGGACAGAAGATCCCAGCTGGAGCCAGAAGTGGTCCCGGCCCACGCCAGGGGGAGAGGGGCTCCAGGCTGAACGGAGTGTGCGGGCGGCCCTCAGAAGAGGGGAGCACCCGCCATGTGCTGGGCACCGAACGCATGTCATTCTCATTCCCCCCCGGGGGTGCCATCCTGGGGCTCCTGGGGAGAAGCCCCTTGCCAAGGCCCAGAGCCAGGGAGTGGTGGGGCTGGGATCTGGACACAGATGAATAGACAACAAAGCTTTACATCAAAGAAAAATATTAAAACCATTATATTGAAAAACAGGTTATTTATTTCCTAAATGTTATCTATTTTTAAAATCCTATTATAAAAGGCATCCGGTAAACAATTCACAAGTGGTGTAAAATAAGATAATAAGGCTTTGAAGGGTCTGTCTTCCTCCCTCCCTCCCGTGTTGTCCACAGGTCCCCGGCCCCAAGAAACAACCACTGATCCCGGAAACTTATAGATTTCCAGAGAGAGTCTACAGATTGAATACCTGCTATTTCTCTTTTTCTCTTCCATATAAATGGTACCATTCTGTGCACAATACCTGCACCTTACTTTTTTTTTTGAGACGGAGTCTCTCTCTTGTCGCCCAGGCTGGAGTGCAGTGGTGCCATCTCGGCTCACTGCAGCCTCTGTCTCCCGGGTTCAAGTGATTCTCCTGCCTTAGCCTCCCAAGTAGCTGGGATTACAAGCGAGAGCCACCACACCCAGCTAATTTGTGTGTGTGTGTTTTTTTAATAGAGACAGGGTTTCACCATGTTGGCCAGGCTGGTCTCGAACTACTGACCTCAAGTGATCTGCCAGCCTCGGCCTTCCAAAGTGCTGGGATGACAGATGTGAGCCACCATGCCCAGCCTGCACCTTTTTTCTAGTTTCTTCTGTCTTCTTTCTTCTTCTTTCTTCTTTCTTCTTTTCTTCTTTCTTCTTTTTCTTTTCTTTCTTCTTTCTTCTTTCTTCTTTCTTCTTTTCTTCTTTCTTCTTTCTTCTTTCTTCTTCTTTCTTCTTCTTCTTCTTCTTTCTTCTTCTTCTTCTTCTTCTTCTTCTTCTTCTTCTTCTTCTTCTTCCCTCTTCCCTCTTCCTCTTCTTCTTCTTCCTTCTTCCTTCTTCCTTCTTCTTTCTTCTTCTTGCTTTTGAGACGGAGTCTCCCTCTTGTCACCCAGGCTGGAGTATAATGGTGCGATCTTGGCTCACTGCAGCCTCCGCTTCCCGGGTTCAAGTGATTCTCCTGCCTCCGCCTATGGAGTAGCTGGGATTACAGGTGCACGCCAATGTACCCGGCTAATTTTTTTTGTATTTTTAGTAGAGTTGGGGTTTCACCATGTTGATCAACCTGGTCTTGAACTCCTGACTTTGTGATCCGCCCACCTCGACCTCCCAAAGTGCTGGGATTACAGGCATGAGCCTCCGTGCCTGGCCAACTTCTTTATCTTAATATATCCGGGGAACTTTTCCATGTCAGAACATAAAGGGCTGCCTCATTCTTTTAAAATTTTTTATTTTTGTTTTTTTAGAGACAGGGTCTTGCTCTTTTGCCCAGGCTGGAGAGCAGTGGTGCCATCATAGCTCACTGCCGCCTCGACCTCCTGGGCTCAAGTGGTCCTCTCACCTCAGCCTCCTGATGCCTCATTCTTTTCAATGGCTATATTGTGTACCACCATAGAGATGGAGTGTATCAGTTAGCTATTGCTGGGTAACAATTCGAAAACTTAGTGGTTTCAAACTAACCATGCATCGTATCTTATGTGTCTATGGGTTTGGCTGATCTTGGCTGGGCTCACACAGGCATGTGTGATCAGCTGGCAGGTTGGCTGGGGACTGGCTGGTTGTGGGCAGCCACAGCTGGGCACCTTGGCTCTCCTCCTTGTGTCCCCCACATCCTCCAGCAGGTTGCCTGGACACAGGCCCATGGTGAGATGGGCACACCAAGCGATACTAGTGCTGCAGGGGCAAGTGGAGTTGGCTGGCAGTACCCAAACCTCTGTTTGTGTCACATCTGCAAACATCCTGTTGGTCAAAGAAAGCCACATGGTAGGGGAAGATTCAGGGTGGGAGGGGACCACACGGTTACTGGTCAAGTGTGTGAAGCTATTAACTTCAGGCCATTAGAGTCACCTGTCTCCCATATAGAGCTTAATTCACCAAGACCCTTGTCACTGAGGATGGGGGCACCAAAGTGCCCAGGCTGCATACTCCCTCCTGCCTGGGGGAGTAGCAGGCCTGGCATGGGTGAAGCGAGGCATAAGGGGCTGGTCCAGGGAAGGGCCTCTGCTGTGTAGCCACTCGACCCCTACCTGGAGCAAGTTAGGGTTCAGGACCATGCACGGTGCACCCTGCCACCTCCCAGCTTCAGAGAGTGGCTGTTATACCCCTGGGGGCAGATGGGGGCCAGAGCTAACGACTGCCTGGGTTAGCTCTGCCCATGCCAAACCAAATGAACCCAGCTGGTTTTATAGCCCTATAGTATCCCAGGGCACCCCAGGGGAAAAGGTCTTCTTCCCTCATTGCCCATTCTAAGGGGCAGTGCCCTGAGCTGAGCCCTGGAGACCCAGACCAGTGGGAGAGACACAACCCAGGTATCGTCAAAAGTTTTGGGGGATTGGATGGCTAGGTGCGGTGGTTCACGCCCGTAATACCAGCACTTTGGGAGGCTGAGGCGGGTGGATCACTTGAGGTCAGGAGTTCGAGACCAGCCTGGTCAACATGGGGAAACTCCGTCTCTACTAAAAATACAAAAAAATTAGCCGGATATGGTGGCACATGCCTATAATCTCAGCTACACAGGAGGCTGAGGCAGGATCCCAGGAGGTGGCGGTGTAGTGAGCTAAGATCGCACCACTGCATTCCAGCCTGGGTGACAGGAATGAAATTCTGTCTCAAAAAAAAAAAAAAAAAAGTTTTGAGCAATTGAAAAAGAAGAGTGACTAACCCTACCATTCTAGGATGGGCATTTGGGAAGACTTCCTGTGAGGAGGGGGGAGGGGACAAGTGCTCTGGGTTTTAAAGGATGAATAGGAGTTCATCAGCAGACCCAGGAAGAGAGGGGAGGGCATCCTAGACGGTGGACACAGCCAGTGCTAGGAGTGGAGGTACAGGAAGGGTTCAAGGGGCAGCAAAGTGCAGGTGCCCTGAGGCTGGAATGAGCACCGAGGAGAGACATGGCCAGAAGTTCTAGAAAAATATCTCCAACCTCAGAGGTATATAGATGTGCAGGCAAAATTAGTGCTTCTCCAGGCTCAGATGCAGTGACACTTCCCCCAGGAGCCTTCCCTGATCCCAGCTAGCTGGATCAGTGCCCCTGTTGAAGGCTGTTGAGTGAACAGTGTTGCAGTTATACGTGGGGTTCAATATCGCCCATGTGCTCTCCTGTTTAGTATCCATCTCTCCCCTCAGTGTCAGGCTCCCGAGGGTCGGGACCACGTCAGTCTTGTCCACCATAGCTTCCCCAGCACCACGTACAGGGCCTGGCACAAGTAGGGGCTTGCTCAGTCTATACTCAGTGAATGAATGAATGAATGAATGGGTGAACAGGGAAAGAACAGAAAGAAATGAGCCTCAATAGATAATAATATTGCATTATGGGTCATTTCCATGTTCTTTTTTTTTTTTTTTTTTTTTTTTTTTTGAGACAGACTCTTGCTCTGTCGCCCAGGCTGGAGTGCAATGGCGTGATCTCAGCTCACTGCAGCCTCCACCTCCTGTATTCAAGCCATTCTCCTGCCTCAGCCTCCCGAGTAGCTGGGATTACAGGCGCTTGCCACCATGCCTGGCTAATTTTTGTATTTTTAGTAGAGATAGGGTTTCACCACGTTGGCCAGGCTGGTCTTGAACTCCTAAGCTCCAGCGCTCCTCCTGCCTCGGCCTCCCAAAGTGCTGGGATTACAGGTGTGAGCCACCGCGCTGAGGTTTCATGTTCTTTTTATAATCTGTCCATTAATGTGTTTACCCTGATTTTATTTTATAATTAAGTAAAAACCAAATCCACATTATTATTATTATTATTATTATTGAGACAGAGTTTCACTCTTGTCGCCCAGGCTGGAGTGCAATGGTGTGATCTCTGCTCACCACAACCTCCGCCTCCTGGGTTCAAGCAATTCTCCTGCCTCAGCCTCCTGAGTAGCTGGGATTATATGCATGTGCCACCACACCTGGCTAATTTTGTAGTTTTAGTAGAGACAGGGTTTCTCCATATTGGTCAGGCTAGTCTCGAAATCCCGACCTCAGGTGATACGCCTGCCTCGACTCCCCAAAGTGCTGGGATTACAGGCATGAGCCACCAAGCCCGGCCTTATTATTATTATTTTTGAGACAGGGTCTCGCTCTGTCATCCAGGCTAGGCATCACCGCCTACTGCAGCCTCAACTTCCCAGGCTCAAGAAATCCTCCCACCTCAGCCTCCTGAGTAGCTGGGACTACAAGTACACACCACCATGCCCAACTAATTTTTAAATTTTTTGTAGAGATGGAGTTTTGCCATGTGGCCCAGGCTGGTCTTGAACTCCTGGCCTCAAGCAATCCTCCCACCTCGGCCTCCAAAAGTGCTAGGATTACAGGCATGGCAATTGCACTGGGCCCAAATCCACATTATTTTGACAAGAGAATGAGAAGTTGTTCTGGTGCCCAGTGGAGAAGAGACAAGCAAAAGGTTAGAAAAGGTGGTGGGGAGGCTGCTGGCATGCCAGGTGTGGGGTGATGTAGGAGGGGGGATTACAGGGGACTATGAGGGCCAGAGCCTCAGTTTCCTTATCTGGGAAATGGGGCTAAGGGCCAATCATGTGCTTAAATTACAACGTTCATATAAAAATTGCAGTCATTTATGGATGCTCACTCCACGCCCTTCACTGCCTTATTTGTTAATAACTCCCCCACCCCCACCCACATTCCCAGGTGAAGACCATTATCTCCATTTCCTAGCTAGGGAAACTGAGCCTGTGGTCCATTGAAATCCTAGTTCAGCCATATTCAAGCGATGTTACCCGGGCAGTTGTTCCTGAGCCTCAGATAGTTTCCCTGTCTGTAAAATGAAGACGATAACAGTCCCTACTTGGCGGGGCTTTGTGGAGGTCGTCGGATTGTGTACGTGAAGCAGGGTGGGTTGGTGTATGTGAGCTGTGTCTCATCATCAAAGCAGGGAATGCCTGCTTTGAACCAGGAAAACCTGGGAGGGGGGACCAAAGAGCTGAGGTACTGTCCTGGGACCGCAGTGCCAACAAGCGACTGAGCCAGGATCCCACCCAGGTTTCTCTGTCCCCAGAGCTGGGTCCCTGGGGTGGAGGCTCCCCTGCTTAGTGGGAGCTCTGGGTGGCAGGTGTCTCCTGGTGCATAGTGGGGCTGGGCGTGAGGGGCCCTGCCCAGAGCCCCTTGCTGGTGTTGCAGCAGGAGCAGGGGCAGGGGCAGGGGAAGGGTCAGGGATGCTGGCCCCGTCGAGGGTTTCAGGGCCCGTGTGTCCAGTGTGGCAAGCAGTTTCCCAGCAGCTGCCACGCCGCTAATGGAACTCCCTTTGTAGCAATCTGCCATGATAACAGACAGGTTTAATTAAAATGAACACACGTCCTCCTCTGCAGGAAGGCTGCGGCCAGGATGTGGGGCCTGCGATGAAAACTTAGCTCCATAAAGCCCGCACACAGGCATGGGTGCCCAGAGCTGCCTAGTTTTTTAAAAGGAGCGCACCCCGCCCCCTGCCATATCCATATTATTTATCGAGTTAATTTTGTCTACTGGCTGCAGCATGAACCAACTCCGAGCCCCTGAGCCCTGACCCTGACTTGTCTCCAACTCCCAGGCTGTGCCAGGCACAGTCTTGCCTCCTGTGGGGACAAGAGAGGCCGGGAATGCCTGCTTTGAACAAGGAAAACCTGGGAGGGGGGACCTGTCCCTGACTGTGATGTTGGACAACTGACTTAGGACTCTCAGAGCTTCTGTTTCTGCATCCAGGAATGAGGCAGAGGCTGATGCCGCCTCCGGAGGCTAAGTGAGGTCTGAACGAGGCAAGGGGAAAGGTGCCTGGCGCCTGGTGGGCACTTGGAACGTGTTGGCTGTTGTTATCGTTGGAGTGATGACCACTAGTGGTGGGACTGCTGGATGGAGCCCAGGGGGCCTTGGCGAGAGGGTGGCTGGAATGGTTGGGGAGGCCCAGGCTGGCCCTCAAACTAGTAGACATGGATACTTTAAGAGTGGAATTAAAGCTAGGCATGGTGGCTCATGCCTGTAATCCCAGTACTTTGGGAGGCCAAGAAGGGTGGATCACCTGAGGTCAGTAGTTCAAGACCAGCCTGGCCAACATGGCGAAACCCTGTTTCTACTAAAAATACAAAAATTAGTCAGGCCTGATGGCAGGCGCCTGTAATCTCAGCTACTCGGGAGGCTGAGGCAGGAGAATCACTAGAACCTGGGAGGTGGAGGTTGCAGTGAGCCGAGATTGCACCACCACGTTCCAGCCTGGGTGACAAGGTGGAGACTCTGTCTCAAAAAAAAAAAAAAAAAAAAAAAAAAAAAAAAGAGCGGAATTGAGAGTGGAGACTTTGGAATCAGAAAGACTTCCGTTTAAATCCTGGTTCTGCCACTTACTACCTGTGTGGACCTGGCTGAGTGAATTTGTCCCTCTAGGGCTCTGTTTCCTCATCTGTAAAGTGGGGATGGTAGTAGAAGCTTCCCTGTAGGGTTGCAGCCTGAGGAATCCATGAGCCAGGGCACACCTGGCACCACATGAAAGCTCAAAGGGCGTGTGCTTGGGTGCTGTGGTTGGTAAGGCTGACTCTTAAAGCTGAGTGACGAGTTGTGACTTTCTGGCCTGGCCCAGGGCACAGTTTCCCTGGAGTTCTGACGCCAGCACCCAGCAAGGCAGAAGGGACCTCCTACGTGTTGGCTCCCCGGGTACCCACCGCTGTCAGGCTGGGGATGGGGGCAGCCGCCTCGTGGCCAGATTGGTGGCCTGATAGCAGGGACTCTGAGACAAAGCTATCGGAGGCAGTGACAGGATCCTGAATGGGCTTCTCCGTGCAGGCACAGAATTGCATTCGCTTGGATTTAATTAAAAAGACTCAAATCTTTCTGATAATCCTCCCAGCAACGGCTAGAGCAGGGCCTGAAGCCAGCTCCCTGGCAACGGCGCATCCTGCCGATAAAGAACTCTTGTTGGGGGGGGCAGTGAGCCCCCTCGCCTGGCCCAACATCCGCTGCTATCAGCCCTGCCCATCGCTCAGCAAGAGAGGGACGGGGAGGCCGGAGAGGCAGCTGCTGCCGCCACCCCACCCCGAACTCCCAACCCTTGCTGTGCACGCTGGTGTGCCTCTTTGTTCATGGGTGTGCACCCTCTGCCTGGCACCCACATCTCCCCCAGAGCAGCTGCCCACCTCCTGCCGGCCGCTGCCCCCACACCATGCACCTACATGGAGGCTGGCCTGCCAACTCTGGTGCCTGTGGAATGGGCAGGTCTCTGGCTCTGCTCAGAGTCTGAATCCGATGAAAAGGGTGGCAGAGGACATTCCCTCTGCTGTGTCCCTTGTTCATGGATTTTGACTTGTCCTAAGCCCCCGCCCTACGTGTTCCTGCCACCCACTCCCATTTATATATGAGTCCCCAGCCCGGAGCTACACAGACTGCAGGGATCAAGGGATGTCTGATGACTAACTGACTGAATGAATGGATGGAGACAAGCCAGCCTGACTCGGGACAGGCTGAACCACTCTCATGTCATAGCAATCCAGGAGTCTGGTCCTGGCCCTTTAACTTCGCCCTTCCCTTGATCCCCTGCATGAAGGGTCTCAAAGCCTCCCACCCGCTCAGCCTCCTCCTTGCCGCGTCTCACTCCCAGCAGGTGAGGGCTGAGCCCTGGATGTCCTGGTGATAGGAAGCCCAGAGGAAAGGGTGACATTGGCTGGGGAGAGGTGGCTGAAGGGCCCTGGGGTCTGCGTGGCTTGCCCTGGACACTGCTTTGCAAACCCACAGACAGCATCGCTGTCTGTCCCTGGTTTTCCCATATCTACCAGACACCCTCTACCCCCAGGCTCAGCCACCCATGTGGGAGATGGGAAGATGCCCTGCAGTGGGCATGGCCAGAGAACACTCCAGGGGGACATGGTTGGTCCCCTTGGACATGACCCTACATCGGCACAGGTGCCCCTGGGGTGGGTTTGGCATCCGATTCCTCCTGAGACTCCAGTGCCCACCCCTGCTGAACGTGGGTCGTGGTGAAGGGAAGGTTGAGCAAGAGGCAAAAGGATGCAGTGGTGCAGAGGTGAGCCTGTGCCCTGGGTGAGGCAGCCCCATCCAAGGCCTAGTCTCTGCTGAAGTCTGGCTCCTGAGCTGTGTGGCAGGCCAGTGACTCGCCTTGTCTGTGCCTTGGTTTCCCCACCTGCACATTAGAGACATCTGGCCCAGGGAAGTGCTGGGTTCCATGCCAGCTCATCACCCCTGCCCTGCCCACCAGTCCACTGTGTGCCCACATCCTAGAAGTACCTCTACTCAACACATCTGTTCTCCTGACCTCTGGAGTGTCAATTACCTGAGCCCATCACAGCCTAATAGAAGGAAACAGAAGTTTGGGCTTCAGCTCCCCCAGACCAAACAGTGAGGCCTGGGCTGAGTCTTTCGCCTCCGCCTTCTTCTCCGGCACCCACCTCACCCTAGAATATGTTGCAATAGATTTCAAATTTAATTACTTAAAATATGTAACAATTCACATGGCTAGAAATTATTTCTAGACAGACCCAGATGACCCCTACCTGTAAACAGGACCCAGGTGCACCTTGGAACTTGGAGGCCGTGAAAGCTTTGGTAGGAGAGGAGAGGGGACAGAGCCCGGGTGGGACAGCAAGGGCCAGGGACGAGGGGAGGGTGGCCAGTGGCAGGCTGCAGGTGGGCCTTGTGATGAGGTGAAGGTGTGGACTTCTGTTTGGGGCCTTAAGATGCCATGGAGATTCTCACCTGAAGAACCTGGCCACCTTGCTGAGGGGAGCAGGCTGGCTCTGGATGGGGAGGGATGAGGGCAGAGGAGGGGCCAAGGGGAGGGCAGGAGGGCCCTGGTGAGGTCCCCTCTCTGCATGGCTCAGCTGCAGGGGGCATGGCACAGAGACAGGGAGCAAGATTCTGCCATGGGGACCAGGGACAGGGAAACCAAGGTACACGGGGCTTAGCAGCTGCCCCACCTGGGCCTAGAACATCCTCCTTTCCGTTCAATTCTCTGTCTCCCACCAAACTCCGAGGATCCTTCTTCCATCATCTCCAGGGCTTAGTGCCAGTGGCTGCCCTGTTCCAGACCATTCCCACCCTCCCAGCCCAACAGGCTCCCAGGGAAGGCCTCCAGGGCGGGAGCCAAGAGAGAGGACCCCGAATGGGCTTCAGAGACCACAAACTACTCCTATAGCTACTGGGTATTACTGCTATAATTATAAAAGATGACCAAGGGAAGGCAGGAGGGGAGGGAGAAGGAAGGGATGGGTGGGAAGGGGCACTCCTGTGCACTGAGCGCTTGCCCAGGACCAGCATGGGTTGGGCGTTTCCATGGACATTTCTGCCTAACTCACACAGCAACCCAGAGACACAGACACCACCTGAATGGTTTGGCTGTGCCCCACCCAAATCTCAAATTCCCGAGTGTCATGGGAGGGACCCAGTGGGAGGTAATTGAATCATGGGAGCAGGTCTTTCCTGTGCTGTTCTTGTGATAGCAAATAAGTCTCACGAGACCTGATGGTTTTATAAGGGGGAGTTTCCCTGCACACGCTCTCTCTTTCTTTGCCTGCTGCCATCCATATAAGACGTGACTTACTCCTCCTTGCCTTCCACCATGATTGTGAGGCCTCCCTAGCCTTGTGGAACTATAAGTCCATTAAACCTCTTTCTGTTGTAAATTGCCCAGTTTCAGATACGTCTTTATCAGCAGCGTGAGAAGAGGCTAATACACCATCCCTATGCCCCCTTCACAGAGGAAGAAACTGAGGTGCAGAGAGGTTGGGGGTTTGCCTGAGGGCACACGGCTGAGAAGCCAGACTTCAGCAGAGGCCAGACCTCGGATGGGGCTGCCTCACTCAGGGCACAGGCTCACCTTGGCACTACTGCATCCCTTTACCCTCTCCTTCAATCTTCCCTTCACCCCATGTTCAGCAGGGGCAGGAGCTGGGTCTCAGGAGGAATCAGATGCCAAACTCACCCCAGGGGCGCCTGTGCTGATGTAGGGTCACATCCGAGGGGGACCAACCATGCCCCCCTGGAGTGTTCTCTGGCCGTGCCCACTGCAGGGCACCCTGCCACCTCCCACATGGGTGGCTGAGCCTGGGGGTAGGGGGTGTCTGGTAGAGATGGGAAAACCAGGGACAGACAGCCATGCTCCGGGGAGCTGTGGGTTTACAGAGGCATTTCCAGGATGAGCCATGCAGACCCCAGGGCCCTTCAATCACCCCTCCTCTGGGGAGGGCAATTGTCAAAGGAAATGTCACTCATTCATCTGGTCTTCCTGTCACCAGGACATCCAGGCCTCAGCCCTCACCTGCGGGGAGTAAGATGTGATGAGGAGGGTGCTAAGAGGTTGAGAGGTTTTGAGACCCTTCATGCAGGGGATCAGGGGAAGGGCAAGGGAGGAAAGCTCGAGTTTAAGGGCCAGGACCAAGCCAGGACCCTCCTCCCCAGATTCCAAGATGAGGCTCCTGGCTGAGCTGAGGCTCTGGGCAGATTTAAAAGCCTCCAGCCATGCGCTTCTTAGGGGAGCAGGGAGGACTGGCATTATTCTAATGGGTGTGTGATGATTTCTTATTAATGTGTAAAAATCCTTTGAGAGCCAGCAGTTGCAGGGTGTGAGGGTGTGGTCAGGGTAGCACCAGCCTCCCTGGGCATCAGGAACCACATCTGTAAGAGGGGGTGGTTCTAGAGTGTTCCCCTCCAGCATCCTGTCCCCAGAACGGACTTGGAGCACCAGCTGCAGCTTTTGGGCCACAGGAGATGGGCCGAGAATAGACCTAGGAGGGTGATGGGAGTCCAGGCAGGGTGAGGAGTTGATCCGGAGACCCCAGGATTTGGGGTGCAAGACAGTGGCACGCTATTTCCAGACCCCCTTGTTTATGGGGGTGTGAGTGTGTCTCTGAAGACACACCCGGGATAGGTGTCCACGGGTAGGAATGTGTTGGGAGGCAAAGTGGGGAGGGTGTCCCAGACTGGGGAGCTGCCATGCCAAGGTGTGAGGGGCCAGGCCTGTTCCAGGAAGAGTGAGATGCTTAGTCAGGGGGCACAGGGTTCAAGGGAGACAAGTGAAATATGACTTTGGATCTTTAGACCACAGTGCACACGGCCACCTCCAGGGAGTCAACCAGCCTGGGCTAGGGCCTGGCAATGAGTGTTTTTCATAAGCTTTCAGGTCAGTCTGCTATTGTTCAGAATGGACAAGAGAGCAGTAGGCAAGGACTTGAGAGGGGGTCTTCAGTGGGGGCATGTTCTGGGAAGATGGTGGCCCCCACCTTCCACAATGTCACCAGATCCTCAATCTCGTAGCCTGTTAACCAGTTCATTAGTCATCCATTTCATAGAGAAATAATGTTTTGTTTTGTTTTGCTTTTTTTTTTTTTAAATAATGGAAACAGGAAAGTAAGACACATGATATGTATTTATTAGGGAAACTTTAGGGAAAAAACAACAAATAGAAGAACATAAAAACCATCCGTAATCGTCTCACCTAGGGACCAGGGCCATTTAAGATATGAATGTGTATACTCCAGAAATATGCACTTAAATGTATTCAACAATTATTTATTATGCCCCGACTTTGTGTGCAAGAGTGGAATGGGGCAATGGATAAGCCAGGTACAGGTGAGAAATATACACATACACATAGATATTCGTGTGTATATTTATTTCTATTTTATTTATTTATTTATTTATTTTTTGAGATGGAGTCTTGCTGTGTCGCCCAGGCTGGAGTGCAGTGGCGCGATCTCCACTCACTGCAAGCTCCGCCTCCCAGGTTCACGCCATTCTCCTGCCTCAGCCTCCCGAGTAGCTGGGACTACAGGCGCCCGCCACCTCGCCTGGCTAGTTTTTCTTATTTTTTAGTAGAGACAGGGTTTCACCGTGTTAGTCAGGATGGTCTCGATCTCCTGACCTCGTGATCCGCCCGTCTCGGCCTCCTAAAGTGCTGGTATTACAGGCGTGAGCCACCGCGCCCGGCCTATTTTATTTATTTATTTTTTGAGACGGAGTCTCACTGTGTCACTGGGCTGGAGTGTGGTGGCATGATCTCTGCTCACTACAACCTCCACCTCCCAGATTCAAGTGATTCTCCTGCCTCAGATCCCGAGTAGCTGGGATCACAGGTGCCCGCCACCACACTTGGCTAATTTTTGTATTTTTAGTAGAGATGGGGTTTCACTATGTTGGCCAGGCTGATCTGAAATTCTTGACCTCAGGTGATCTGCCTGCTTGGGCCTCCAAAGTGCTGGGATTGTAGGCATGAGCCACAGCTGCTGGCCTATTTCTTTCTTTCTTTTTTTTAAAGATGGTATCATATTATTTGCACTATTTAGTTAACTGATTATTTTTGACAGGTCTCCAATGTGAAAATAAATGCACATATATAGCATAACTTTTTTGTTTTAATTTTTTTTTTTTTTTTTTTTTTTTTTGAGACGGAGTCTGGCTCTGTCACCCGGGCTAGAGTGCAGTGGCGGGATCTCAGCTCACTGCAAGCTCCGCCCCCCGGGTTTACGCCATTCTCCTGCCTCAGCCTCCCGAGTAGCTAGGACTACAGGCGCCCGCCGCCTCGCCCGGCTAGTTTTTTGTATTTTTAGTAGAGACGGGGTTTCACCGTGTTCGCCAGGATGGTCTCGATCTCCTGACCTCGTGATCCGCCCGTCTTGGCCTCCCAAAGTGCTGGGATTACAGGCTTGAGCCACCGCGCCCGGCCCTGTTTTAATATTTTTAAATAAATAATAATACAAGCACCATATAAAACCTTAAAAAACACAAAAAGCTATATTCTCCACAATCTACTGTTAACGTTTTGGGCATGTTTTCAGAATTTTTATGAACATAAATGTTTTTATGTATATTTCACAGCTTCAAACATACTGTACATAGTGTTGGCATTTTCTTTTCTTGCCTAACTATAGTCTGGAGACGGCTCAGGTCAGCACCCAGAGATTCTTTTTAATACTGTTTAGAATGGGTGTGCAACAGTTTAACCATTTCCTTAAGTGTTTAGCTTGTGTCCAATTCTTTACCTATTTATAAACAGTGCTTCACTGAATTCTTTTGTGCATGTATCTTATTTATTTCTCCACAATACATTCCAAGAGGTGGAAATGCTAGGTCAGAGGGTCTGAGTATTTTAAGGGCTGTTCATGTATGACGCCTCTCCCAGGAGGCTGCACCAATTTATTCCACTGCTGGCAGTGCATCAGAGTGCCTCTTTCCCCACAAACTCGCTGGCACTGGGTGTTAGCATTGTTTTGAATCTTGATCAGTTTGATAAGCAAAACATACTACCTTTGTGTAGTAATTTGCCTTTCTTTGATTCTTTGCGAGGTTGGGCATCTTTCCTTACACATATGGATTTTTTTTTTTTTTTTTTGATACGGAGTCTTGCTCTGTCACACAGGCTGGAGTGCAGTGGCACGATCTCAGCTCGCTGCAACATTTTCCTCCTAGGTTCAAGCCGTTCTCCTGGCTCAGTCTCCCGAGTAGCTGGGACTACAGGCATGCACCACCACACCCGGCTAATTTTTGTATTTTTAGTGGAGATGGGGTTTCACCATGTTGGCCAGGCTGGTCTAGAACTCCTGACCTCAAGTGATCTACCTGCCTCCACCTCCCAAAGTGCTGAGATTATAGGTATGAGTCACCTCGCCTGGCCAAGTATGGATTATTTTTATTTCCTCTTTTGTGAACTGCCTGTGTCAAATTAGTACTAAATTTTAGATTGGTAAGAGATATCTATATGTAAATATAGTCCCTTTTTTCTGCCATCTATCTACCTTTCCTCTCCTCAATTTAGAATTTATCTCTTCTAGTTTGCTCATTGCAATACTTTGATATACCAAATATGTAATATTTGTATGTAAAAATAATAAAAAATTATTTAATATTTATAATGCAATAATGTAAACATAGCAATTAAAACTTTTTTCTTGTTTTCGTTTTTGGAGTCATATTTAGAAACATCTTTCCTACATTTAATATTATATAACTATTCACCAATATTTTCTTCTGGCAATTAAACAAATGTCCCCCTAAAAACTTACATCTTTAATCTGTCTGGAATTTATTTTCACATAAGGTAGGGATTTAACTTTATTTTTTCCCAATGTTTCCCCTGATGTTTCCACATTATTTATTAAGCGTTCTATTATTTCCCTATTGAGTTGAAATCTATCCTTTACTATACTCAATTTCCATTGTCTTTTGGTCTATCTTTTTTTTATTTTTTTAAATTTTGAGATGGAGTCTCACTCTGTCACCCAGGCTAAAGTGTAATGGTGCAATCTCAGCTCACTGCAACCTCCACTTACCGGGTTCAAGCGATTCTCCTGCCTCAGTCTCCCAAGTAGCTGGGATCACAGGCACCCACCACTGCACCTGGCTAATTTTTGTATATTTCATAGAGACAGGGTTTCCCCATGTTGGCCAGGCTGGTTTCGAATTCCTGACCTCAGGTGATCCTCCGGCCTTGGTCTCCCAAAGTGCTGGAATTACAGGTGTAAGCCACCGTGCCTGAACAAGTCTATCTTATTGACACATGTGTCTCTTTCTCTATCAGTATCTTCCTGATTTAATTTATATAGTTTTATAATATATTTTGTTATCTTATAGGCAAATTTATTAATCCCTCTTTTCAAAAAATTCTTGGTAATTCTAATACATTTTTATTTCCAGATGAACTTTAGAATTATTTAAGTTGAAAAATAAAATTCCACTGATATTTTGTTTGTACTGGTGTTAAATTTGTTCATTACTTTGGAGAGGATGGACATTTTTATACTAATCAATCTTCTCATACCAAAAAAAATGCTCAGTTTTAGGAAACTTCTCCCCAGTGATTTAAAAGTTTTTCTAGGCTGGGCGCAGTGGCTTATGCCTGCACTTTGGGAGGCTGAGGCGGGCGGATCACTAGGTCAGGAGTTCGAGACCAGCCTGGCCAACATGGTGAAACCTGGTCCCTACTAAAAATACAAAAATTAACTGGGCGTGGTGGCGCTTGCGTGTAATCCCAGCAACTCAGGAGGCTGAGGCAGGAGAATCGCTTGAACCCGGGAGGCAGAGGCTTCAGTGAGCTGAATCTTACCACTGCACTCCAGCCTGGGCAACAGGGTGAGACTCTGTCTCAAAAAAAAAAAAAAAAAAAAAGTTTTTGTATGTCCTCAGTAAAGTTTTTTAGTGTTATTCTTATAGGTCCTACACATTTCTGGTTATGCATTTAGATCCTTTTTTTTTTTTGAGACAGGGTTTCGCTCTGTTGCCTAGGCTGGAGTGCAGTGGTGTGATCATGGCTCACTGCAGCCTCAACCTCCTAGGCTCAAGAGATCCTCCTACCTCAGCCTCCCAAGTAGCTGAGACCATAGGTGTGCACCACCTTGTGTGACTAATTTTTTAGAAGTTTTCGTAGAGATAGGGTCTCCCTATGTTGCCCAGGCTGGTCTTTAACTCCTGGGCTCAAGCCATCTGCCCACCTCAGCCTCCCAAAGTGCTGGGATTACAGGTGCGAGCCACTGTGCCTAGCCCATTTAATACTTTTTAATGGCCTTTTAAAGTGGGATTTCCCCATTATATTTTCAAACTGCTTGTTATTAAAATATAGAAAACTTACTTATTTCTGCTTTTCTAACTACTAGCCATTTTGCCAAACCCCTTTTTAGTCTTAATAATTTCTGCATGATTATTTTGGATTTTACAGGCAAATGACATCTTCATCTGAAAATAGCGATACTTATTTTTCCAATATTGTACTTCCTGCTAGGTCACTGTCTGTCGTGATTATCTGAGCTGTGGGTTACAGTCTATGGTCCTGAAACCAGCAAAACCTCCTGTGTGGCTGAGGATCACCCTCTATACCCAGGGATGACCATAACCAGAAGAGGACAGCAGCTTCCCCTTAGACACAGTTTTGCTTTCTGTGGTTTCAGTTACCCATGGTCAACTTGGTCCAAAAATATTAAATGGAAAATTCCAGAAATAAACCATTCCTAAGTTTTATTTATTTATTTATTTATTTATTTATTTGGTTAGTTAGTTAGTTAGTTTGTTTGTTTTTTGAGATGAAGTCTCGCTCTGTCGCCCAGGCTGGAGTGCAGTGGCGTGATCTTGGCTCACTGCAACCTCTGTCTCCCAGGTTCAAGCGATTCTCCCACCTCAGCCTCCCGAGTAGCTGAATTACAGGTGCGTGCCACCATGCCAGGCTAATTTTTGTAATTTTGGTTGAGATGGGGTTTCGCCATGTTGGCCAGGCTGGTCTTGAACTCCTGGCCTCAGGTGATCTGTCTGCCTCGGCCTCCCAAAGTGCTGGGATTACAGATGTGAGCCACCAGGCCTGGCCAAATTCCTAAGTTTTAAATTGTGCAATGTTCTCAGTTGCATAATGAAACCTCTGCTCTCTCCCACCTGGGATGGGAATTATCTCTTGGTCCAGCAGATCCACAGAGCCTCCGCTACCTGCCTTCACGACCTGCCTGCTAGTCACTTTGTAGCTGTCTCAGTTATCAGATCAACGTAGTGGTTTCATGATGCTTGTGTTTAAGTCACCCTTATTTTACTTCATAATGGCCCCCAAGTGCAAGCGTACTGTGCTTGATTTGTAATTTAAACTTTATCCTAAGTATGTATGTACAGGAAAAAAAATAGTACAACTAGGGTTTGGAACTATCTGAGGTTTCAGGCATCCACTGGAGGGCTTGGACTTTATCCTCCAAGGATAAAGGGGGACTGCCATATGCAAATGTGTTTGTGTCATGAAGACAAAAGGAGGAGGACAGCGGGCCAGCATCCAGCATCCCCAGAGCAATGCTGTGTTACACAGGCGTCCTCATCAGCAGCCAGGTCTGGTGCACATACCTGCCACGATGTTCACTGTTTTTCTTTTCTTTTTTTTTGAGACAGAGTCTCCCTCTTGTTGCCCAGACTGGAGTGCAGTGGCACAATCTCAGCTCACTGCAGCCTCGACCACCCAGGTTCAAGTGATTCTTCTGCTGAGTACTTGGGATAACAGGTGTGCACCACTATGCCCAGCTAATTTTTGTATTTTTAGTAGAGATGGGGTTTCACCATGTTAACCAGGCTGGTCTCAAACTGCTGATGTCAAGTGATCTGCCCGCCTCGGCCTCCCAAAGTGCTGGGATTACAGGCGTGGCCACCATGCCTGGCCGGCGTTCACTCTTAAGTACAAAGTGTGCATAATATTTAGATTGAGAATGGGCATTACGAGAGATGGATAATACAAACAGACTTTCCTCATCTGAACCTGTATTCCTGGAATGATGTATTAGATTTTTAATGTTTTTTTTTTCTTTTTCTTTTGAGATGGGGTCAGTGGCATGATCACAGCTCACTACATCCTTGACCTCTGGGCTCGAGCGATCCTCCCACCTCAGCCTCCTGAGTAGCTGGGATTACAGGTGCACGCCACCACGCCTGGCTAATTTTTGTAGTTTTTGTAGAGACAGGGTTTTGCCATGTAGCCCAGGCTGGTCCCGACCTCCTGGGCTCAAGCGATCCACTCACCTCAGCCTCTGAAAGTGCTGGGATTATAGGCATGAGCCACTGTGCCCAGCCAATATTTTTAATGTTTCCTACTTTCTCTATGATAGCATTTGATTTTGTGTGTTTCCTCATCACTCTTTATAGATGAGATTAGTCATCTGTGGGGTTTATAAAGCTGTCTTTGTTGAGTTATGGATTAGATTTGTACTAAACTCACAAAATTATAAGTGAAACTTCTCATCTTTTGAAAAGTATAAATTACGTGTACACTATTCTTTCAGAGAACTGATAGAATCATCTGGGCCTGGTGCCATTTTAGGCTTATCTTTTAAAAACATTTGACTATGCCACGTGCTTGCAACAGTTTCTCAGTGATCACAGGATAAATTGCAACTTCTCTCGAATGACATTAAAGGTACAGCATGATTTACTCTGCCTCAGCTCTTACTATTCTTCACCTCTCTTTTGCTACCCTGGCCACCCCTAGCTTCTGGAAGTTCCCCAACCCTAGAGTGGGAGAGTCACAAGAGCAGGGACCATGTTTGTTTTATTTGGGATGGATTCTCTGGCACCCTGTAGAAGCTTACCTTTGACAAGTATTTGTGGAAGGACATTCACTCTGATAATATCACTGTATCTTTTAGCTCATGTCAACGCATGTTCACTGAGCATCTTTCTTTTCTTTCTTTTTTGTTTTGTTTTGTTTTGTTTTTTTTGAGATGGAGTCTCACTCTGTCACCCAGGCTGGAGTGCAGTGCTGTGATCTCAGCTCACTGCAATTTCCACATCCCAGATTCAAGCAATTCTCGTGTCTCAGCCTCCCGAGTAGCTGGGATTACAGGTGCATGCCACCATGCCTGGCTATTTTTTTTTTTTTTTCTACTTTTAGCACAGATAGGGTTTCACCAAGTTGGCCAGACTAGTCTTGAACTCCTGACTTCAAGTGATTCACCTGTCTTGGCCTCCCAAAGTGCTGGGATTATAGGCATGAGCCACCGCACCTGGCCTCTCTGAGCATCTCTTCTGTGCCTGATCATGTGCTGGTCCTGGGGACAAAGATTCCCAGCCTCTGTCCTCAAGTTGCTCTCTGGCTATTGGGGAAACAGGTGGGTAAACAGACCTTTCAGTGCATTGAGAGGGGCGTGCACGGGCCTATGGGAGCACACAAGAGGCCACCTGATCGAACCTGGGAAGGAGAGATTAGACGTGGCTTCCTGGAGGAGGTGAGCCTGGATTTAGTCTTACATAATGAGGAGAAGTAGGGGGTCATTCTAGGATGAGGGATACCATGAGCCAAAGAGCAGAAAGAAGAATTGTCATCTCTCATTGGAAGATAATTGTAGCCACCTCCTAGCCTGTGTCCCGGGATCTGCCCAGGACTTCCAAATCAGCACGGCAGCCAGGGTGAAGCCTTTGAAATGTGTCTGTCACATCACTCCCCTGCTGAAAACCCACTAATGGCTTCTTAGCTCACTCCAGATAAATTCCAAAGTCCTAAGCATGAACAATCAGACCCTACACAATCTGGCCTCTGTGTTTCTCTGAATTTACCTGGTCACTCCATCCCAGCCACTGCTCTTCCTTAGAAAAACAGTCTCAGCTCGGGGCCTTTGCACTGGCTGTTCCTTCTGGCCGGAGATCCACACCTTCCCTTTCTTAAGGTCTCTGCCCAAAGGTCTCCAGTGAATAAGGTTGTCCTTGACTTCCACATAACACAGCAGCTCCCACGGTGACTGTCTTGGTCTTTATCCTGCTTATTTTTCTCCTTGCTATTAGGTTGGTGCACAAGTAATTGAGCTTTTTGACATTATTTTTAATGGCAAAAAACGCATTACTTATGTACCAACCTAATAACAATGCCACCTGATATTAGACACACACAACGCACACACATACACACACACACACGCACACGCTGCTTTTTAAATTAAAATTCGTTTTAACCTACTAAAATGAAAACTTCAAGAGAACAAGGATTTTGTGTTGTCCACCCTGTAGCCCCAGTACCCGGAATAGCATCTGGAAGAATGCCGTCCCTCAATGTGAGCAGTTTGGCATGGCTGGGGCAGAGTGCACCCAAGGGATGGGCAGGCGATGGCACTGTGTACTCCTAGGCAGTAGCAGGAGGCCGGGCAGAGCCTCAGATGATGGCCGATGAGCCCGGACCTTCTGGAGGTGACCAGGACCCAGGGAAAGGTGACAGGGTCAGTTTCATGCTTGGGGATGGTGGCAATGCCCATTTGGAGGAGGGCGGGCTGGAGGGAGGGAGTGAGATGGGCAACAGTGAGAGGGAACGACCCCAGTGCAGACAAGAAATGGTGAAGGAGGCACGACGGCTGCCTGGGCTGCTGGCCTGGCTGTGGGGGATGAAGATGCCATTCTCTGACCCAGGAGGCCTCACGGAGGAGATTCTGTTTTGGGTGTCTAGGAACCTGGGCCATGGGGCTCTGGAGCTCAGGATAGAGGTCTGGACTAGTAGGAGTGGTTTAGGGGTGGGGACATGGGGAGCATGACATCACTGGTATTGTTGTCATCATCACTCAAATAATCTTCAGCAAAACAAACTTTTATTGAGTGCTTAGTGTATACCTGGCACTACACTCAGAGCTGTGGGCGGAGTTCTTTCTTGGCTTATCTCTATAACCTAGTAACATGCTGCTACACATCTCACAACCTGCTCTCTGGAGGGAAAAAGCCCTGATTTGTGGAGTTTGCCCATGTCTATGGGGTAAATACTCCTACTATGGCTGATTTCAAGCTATGAACATGATGGAGCACGTGGAGTTAGGCACAGATGTGCCACAGCCGCCATCACGTGGCATTACAGATACAGTAGGTGTGAGCTTAAGGGCATAGATGATGGGAAAGTGAAGTAAACGTACAGGAATGGATGAGTTTGGAGTGTTTATTACCTTTTATTTGAATATCATTTATTTAAGTGTACATAATTTAAATGTTTAACAAAGGCTGTGTTTAACAACCAGCTTGTAACATTAATTCTTGAAAATGTAACTAGCAGCTCTTGCAAACTGACATGGACCGATGCCCGCACATCACTGCTATAATCTCAATACAGACACAGTCATCAGGGAGGGGAAGGGAGCTCACCCGGCTGGTAAGTGGTAGAGCCGGTGTCCTTGAACAAGCAATGTTCTGTCCCTGAGCATCAGTTTCCTCACCTGTGAAATGGGGACAATAAAATATCCCTTCCGGGTGCTGTGGAGGTTTAATAAACCGATGCTTATAAAGCAACTGACATATAGTAAATGCTTCAAAAGTGGGGACCTGACCACTAGCGTATTATTGTTATTTTTATTTTTTTCATTTTTGAGACGGAGTCTCGTTCTTTCGCCCAGGCTGGAGTGTAGTGGCACAATCTTGACTCACTGCAACCTCCGCCTCCCGGGTTCAAGCGATTCTCCTGCCTCAGCCTCCTGAGTGGCTGGGATTACAGGAGCCTGCCACCACACCTGGCTAATTTTTGTATTTTTAGTAGAGATGGGGTTTCACTATGTTGGCTAGGCTGGTCTCGAACTCCTGACCTCAAGTGATCTGCCCACCTCAGCCTCCCAAAGTGCTGGGATTACAGTGTGAGCCAGCATGCCCGGCTGTGTTATTGCTATTTTAATACTAATAACAAACTCGGGTCCTGCCCTCAAGGTATTCATGGTCTAGTGGAAGGAGAGGCCAATGATAAGACATACACATATTCATAGGATTCCAATTCACGCATTAAAGGAAGGCTTCCTGGAGGAGGATGTATTTGAACTGGGCCTTGCAGGTTTGGGAGAGGGTGGGTCCACGTGAGTCAGGGTGAGGCTGTACTGGCTGTCGGCCCACAACAAAGAGAGGAGGGAGGTGGGGATGCATCTGGAACCAGGACCAGGTGAGAGTGAGAGGAGGCTGGAACCCACGAGAAGAATGCTGGATGGAGAGACGGAGTCTGCATTTTCGTCTGAGGGCAGCGGGGAGCCATGGCGGGCTGTTCAGCAGGGTATGACAGGGTCGGATTGGTCTCTTGAAACATCACTGTGACTGCAAAGGGGAGGAGGACCAGGAGGGGGCCCCAGTGGTGGTGGCAGAGGCTGTCCCGGGGGCGTGGGGATGGCAGCCCACCCATCTGGGCTCCTTCACCGGCCTGAGTGGTGCTGGGGTATCCCTTGACTCCTCCCTCCTGTACCTACTGGAGAGGGCAAGCAGGACTCCTCCCCCACTGCTCCAGCCCCAGCCCGATAGCTAATCCTGGTGACACCGGGTCCTGAGGCTGGGGCGGGGCAGCCGGGCAGCTGGCCTCAATTAGCTGGGAGCCGGGTCTGGACAGTGTCATTAGGAGAAAACCAGAGCCTGCCCATAAACTCTAATGAATGCATTAATGGAAGGCTTGTGCGCCTCAAAGGGAAAAAAAAAGCAAGTCTAAATAAAGTTATTAACACAGCCCACCTGTGTTCGGCTCTCGGCCTATATTGTTCAAATAGCCCATTAACTCCTGAAGCATCCAATCTTGAAAGTGAGCCCTGCCTCTCTGAAGCAGACGTTTAACTGCATTCATATAATTCAATTAGATTCCGCAGTCGTGGTCCAAAGGCATTCTCCCGGCTTTCATCTCAGTAATGGCCTGCAGGCTGGAGCGGGACACAGGGGGTTAAAAAGTGGGGCTCGGAACCTGCCATTTGGCCTGACTCACTCCATCACCCCGAGGGCCCTCCAAATGAGTTTCCTGGGGCGGTGCCTTCATCACTGGAGCACACTCATGGATGGGTTTCCGGGCCTGGGATTCTCACTCGGAGCCCTCTCGTGCGCTCTGGATCCAGCATCCGGCCCCCGCGCCCCTTCTCCCGCTCCATCCCCCTTGTCCAACGAGGCAGCACAGCGGAGGACCCCGACTCCACACAGCCAGCCCCATTAATAAAGAGTTAAGAAAATTCATTAGGAAGTAGGTCTTTTATAGATTCCGTTAAAGCCTTCTTCCTACTTCTGTCACTGAGAAAGGATAAAAATCCTTTTATCACTCTACAACTTGTTAATGTCCCACCCCGGGAGCACTTCATCTGTAATAAACATCTTCACAAAATATGCATCCCCAGGGAGGAGCCGTTAATTTCCTCAAGGCCTCACACATGTAAGGGATTTTATTGCCTGCAGGTGCTTCATGATATTGTGTGAGCTTCTAATAAACGTCCAGTAAACCGCAGGTAGCGCCTCGGAGAGAGATGGACCCATGCACCTGTCCACAAAGGGCCTCCACGCACCGCGCCTTCACCTTCTGTGGCCCAGCCCTGGCACGGTCAGCTCCTGAGTCCAGCCTGCCCCTGGGGACACCCGCAGGTAAGGTCCGACTCTGAAGTCCTTGACCCTCTTATGGAGCCTGGGGGACCCTGAAGGATCCTGGGGGATCCTGGGCCTCACTGCTGTTTGATGCCAGGAAAATCTCATCCTCAAACCTACACACCTTAGCAGGAATCGCAAACACGCCAAGACGTTCTCCTTTTTATTTCTTGGTTTTCTCTCCTCGTTCGTTTTGGAGGTGTGACCCCTGTTACAATCTGCTGGGAAAATGTGATTGTGAACAAATTTAACTTCCTATTTTCTTAATAACTGAGATAGAGGGAAAAGGGAACTTACCTCTCACATGAGTGTGTTTTGCGTATCTTAAGGGCAATTTTTGGGATATTAAAAATAATTGCTAGGAAAATACGTTGTAGCTCAGTCACTAGAAAAAAGATGACTAAAGGAGTAATTAGAAGTTTGCATTTAATAAAAATCTCTCTGGGATTCTTTTCAATTTTTATCACCAAGTGAATCGTGAGGTGTGTGATAGGTGTCTGTGCAGATGTGCTTTGTGGCAAGGGGGAGTCGTGGATGCCACCAAGGGCCCATTCCTAGCCCTGTGAGTTGCAGAGCAAGACTTGGGGTCTGGGGGTTCAGAGAGGCCTGTGGGGAGGAGGATGGGGGATGGCCAAGGTCAGTAGCAGGAGACCAACAAGATGGCCTCTCTAGTTCTTTCCAGAATGAGGTGCCTCTGAGAACCGGGTGTTGGGATGGGGTGATCCCTTCTAAATCAAAAACAGCTTATGCTATCTTTGGACAAAAGACAACTGGCATTTCTGGGACACCTTCACAGTGGTGGGTCTCTGAGGGACGTGACCTGAGGCCAGGATGGTGGCTGGAGCTTCTGTGAGCTTGGTTTTCATTTCAGGTCTGTAAATGCTGAGTGTGGACGGTTCAGCCCACCAGGCCTTACCTGTAGGTGCCCATGTCAGCTTGGCGCACACACCCCGCTCACGGGGTGGTGCAAAGGAACCCAAGCTAGGGAGAGAAGGGAGAGGGCCACTGGATTCAGCCCTCCTGTGGCCCTGTGACTGGCAGACACCTCTCTCTGGGGCCTCGGAAGCTTCTGGAAAGAGGAGATCCCCAAATGGATTTTGGAAGTGTTGAGGAGGAAGAGCTAACTTGGCCGTGTTTACAGGCCCCTTCTTCCCTAGGTAGGAGCAGGCTGCAGCGGAATCCAACAGGCTCAGAATCCAGGACTCTAGGGTCGAGCAAAGCCGGACAGCTGAGCCCCCGGGCGTGCACATTCCTGGCCTGGGATGACTAATAATAAAACAGCAATAGTGTCACTGAGAATACGAGCGCCGCACAGCCGTGTCACTGAGAATACGAGCGCCGCACAGCTCTCGCTGTGGATCAGGGCCAGGCTCATTAGGACCTTATCTCTGGAATCTTCCTAACTACCTCTTTACAGGTGAAAAAGCTGAAGTTTGAGAAGTGAGGTCATTTATCCAAGGTCATCCAATGGGGGAAGAGAAGTTCAGGGTGACCTGGAACAGAGGCAGGCGGTCCTACCTGTGCCACCACATGGCATCCTCTTACCAAACCTTGGAGAAAGGGCATCAGTCCCCATTTTCCAGAAGACAAGCTCAGGCTCACCCTACAGTAGGAGGAACCTGGCACAGCTATGACATCTGCCTCCTTCCCCAGACATGGCTGCCCGCATCCCCCACTTCTCTGGACTGGGAGGGGAGAGGGTCATTTGCCCTCTGCCCCTGCCCTGGCCGGCCCGCCTGGCCTGGCCCAACTGAAGCCACAGGAGGGCCAGGGAGCCTGGAGTGGCTTCAGAGGTATGAAGGACATGATGAAAGCCCCGGAGCACGGGACCCAGCCAAAAGGTTAGAGGAAGCAGGATTATTCTGCCCGGGGAGCGGAAGGCCCAGGGGGCAGGGGCCTTGGCTAACGGAGAGCAGCAGATGCTGACCAGCTGTTCCCTGTCTCCCTGGAGGCCTAGCAGGACCAAAAACATTTCTCCGACAGCAGGAGGGAGTTGAGGAGGATAGGAAAAAGAACTGGCTGAAGGAGGGGCTGGGGCTGAGACAGTGGGATAATCATCCTCTAAGGAGCTGTAAGAAACAGGATGGCAGCCCCTAACCGGGTTTTGGCCAGGAGGGCGATACCAGCACCCGGGGCAGGAATGTGGTTTGTGTGTAGCGGGAATGGGGGCACTCCCTTGAGAAGTGGTATTCTCCTCTGAGAACACGATCTGAATTAATAGACCCCTGTGCCCACCCAGCCCTGCCGTGTGGAGCAGGGGCTAGGCTACCCCAGTAGGGTTGGCAGTTCGAGGTCTCATAGGAGCCTCTGAGGCCATTTCCCTAAGCTCAGTGCAGGAGGTGAGAGATCTGGGAAACCCCACATCTCAGGGGCCTGGACGGAAGCTGGCTGGGGAGAGCCAGGCCCACAAGTCCCGACTTTGAACGGCCAAAGTTCCTAAAAATGTATCCTCTACCCCAGGTCATCAAAACACACAGTAGTAAACTGTAAAGCAAGCATCAAGGAAACCTACGAAGTCCCGATTCTCCCTGCAGTGAACAGTTTGGTGCTTAACAAAAAAATCCAACTGAAATTTCTCAGTGTTTTTGTCTGCGCGCTTGTTGGGTGACCCAGCCAGGCACGTCCTCCCTTGGAGCCTCAGCTTCCTTATCCTAAAGCAGGGACGGGGGCAGTAATCTGAGAGGCTTGCAAAGAGAGGAGTTGGTGAGACACAGAAAGACTCGCTCAGGGCCTGGCAGCTTCCTTCCCTCCTGCAGGTCTCAGATCCTACCCAACCCCCAATTCACAGATGGGAAAACTGGGGTTCAGAGAGGAGATGGGACAAGTCTGTCACACAGCAAGCTGCTGGCCAGGCAAGCATTGCTCCCGGCCCAGCACAAAGCACTTTTTTCTTCATGGACTCAATTTTGCTTTGAGATGGGAAAACTGGGATGTCCCTGTGCAGCCTGCTGGACCCTGTTGGGAACCCAAGGCTAGGGCTGCCAGATGGCACACACCAGGGCAGGTGAATTTCATAAGAACCAGGAATAAGTGTTTAGTATAAGTATGTCCCATGCAACCTTTGGGACATACTTATGCTTAAAAAAAAAATTATTCCTGGCTGGGCATGGTGGTTCACACCTGTGATCCCAGCATTTTGGGAGGCCGAGGCAGGGGGATTACCTGAGGTCAGGAGTTTGAGATCAGCCCGGTCAAAGTGGTGAAACCCTGTCTCTGCTAAAAATACAAAAATTAGTCAGGAGTGGTAGTGGGTGCCTGTAATCCCAGCTATTCGGGAGCCTGAGGCAGGAGAATCGCTTGACCCCAGCAGGTTGCAGTGAGACAAGATTGTGCCACTGCCCTCCAGCCTGGGCAACAGAGCGAGATTCCATCTCTCTCTCTCTCTCTCTCTCTCTATATATATATATATACACACACACACACACACACAGACACACACACACACACACATATGTATATTCCTGGTTCATAAGAAATTCAAATTTAATAGGATGTCCTGTATTTTTATTTGCTAAATCTGGCAATCCTACCCAGGGTCCCAGTAGGGCTGCCCCATCTCCTCACAGGGAGAACCTTCCAGGCCCCTTCTCTGGCAGCAGAAACCCAGGTTACAGTCACTTGCTCTCAAGCTTGTGCAGACACCAGAAAGCCGTCACCAGCCCTTTTCTGCTGCAAAGAGTAGAAAATGAGTTTCCTTGTGATTTGTTTTCTTTCAATATACATTTTTGGAGGGAACTTGGAATGGGGAGTGGAATCCCTTAGAATGGAAATTACTTATCGGGGAAATGCGGCATTTCGCGTTTGCTGTTTGTAGAGAACGTAGCAGTGCCGGGAGGCAGCCTCTGTGATCCCCGGTTTCTCTGGAAGGATACGGAAAATAGGAGGTATTATAAGGGAAACTTTTCCTTCTGATGTCTCTGGGGCCTCATCGCCTCAATTTAAAACTTGTCAGACACAGGTGAATTTTTAAGGGTTAAAATGGACAGAATAAGACAAAATATCAGAGAAATTTCCTGGAGTAGCCTTGGGAATATGGTTCCCTGGATCAATGGTATTTCATTTTTCGAATTGTTGAGAGCTTTTTCAAAAAAGTATTTCCGAGAAAGTCATTGTGTTTGCATATAAAGAGATTCAGAAGGCTTTTCTTTTTTCTTTCTTTCTTTCTTTCTTTCTTTCTTTCTTTCTTTCTTTCTTTCTTTCTTTCTTTCTTTCTTTCTTTCCATCTCTCTTTCTTAAGCTAAGACAAAGATGTTGAAGACAAATTGTTTGAACAAAGCAATCAGGAAAAAATATTTGCAGAGTCAAGAAAGATCAACAGAACATGAAAAAAGGAAACATGAAAAGTAAATAAAATACATACTAGAAAAAGTCTTTATATGAGATTGTCTTTAAAATATTTTAACATTTGACCTTCTACCTCGGTGTGCTATTCTAATCCCATTTAGTTTCAAAATGCCATAACTATCAGTGTGCAGATGGATGGGCTTTTAAAAAAATGCCATAACTAGAACTTCAAATCTTGACCGCTTTTTCTCACTTTTCCCAAATATTTGATCACTTTTTTTTTTTTTTTTAAACATCTTCCTGGACCAGGAGAAACATTCTTCTGTGGGAAATTCATGTATTCAATATATTTGCTTTCCAGAATAGTCTTCAAAGGCATTCAGGCTTTGCCTTTAAAATGGTAAAATTTTGCAAAGGCCAAATCTGAGGCCCGGTTGACACCAGAATCAGAGCGGGAGGAGTTTCCCAGCGCCCACCAGGTCTGAACCGGTGAGGGGAGTCTCAGTCACTGAGTGCAGAGTGGGGCTGGAATCAAAGGGACGAAAAACCTAAAGCTGCACCCCATTTCTATCTCGCATTCATCCTCTTCCCTCTCTGAACACGGACCCAAGATCGAAATCTCAGCCTGCAGCCTGGAGCCGGGAGGTGCGGCTTGATGTCAATTACTGCCCAATTCCAGAGGTGCCATCAAAGAGTTAACTAGGATGTCCCAGCGCGCAAATGTGGGATAATTGGGAAACAAATTCTACAAACATCTTGAAAGGGGCAAAAGACCTTTGATCTTTCTATAGAAAGGGAGACATTACAATGCCGTCTGCCTTCTGGGGCCTGCACACATCTCATACCAGGTTAGAGGATGGCATCTTTCTGAGAAATCAGCCGACACCTAATTCCATCATACCTTAATTATCCTAACTGGTTTCGCATGGTCAAAGGCATTTTCTCCAAAGATTAGAGGAGAAAGAGGGACTGACAAAATAATTAAATATGCAATTTGCCAAGCGTGGGCAATATGGCTTTGAAATCACCTTTTCAGGAAGTTTTACCGCTTGTTCATTGACATGTATATTGCAGGCTTCAGACTTTTATTTAAGCTCTTTTGATTGCCTTAATGGATTAATACCCGAGTACCATCAGCGAGGGGCAGAGACCCAAGGCTGTTTCTAATTTCGAAAATATTGCGCCCGCTTCCTCTGGTGTTATGACAAAAACAAGTATGTAGAATTTGCCTTCTCACTTAAAGGAACAGGCCGATCCCCTCCAATAATTGCCTGATGTAAGAATCTGCATCTCACACATGGTGTTGTCCGTTCTAGGAAACTTTCATGGTGCCAGGGGCCAGGGTGCTGGCAGCATGGGCAGGCCCAGGCGGGCCTGCGTTGCGTGCATTTGGGGCGTGGATCGGTTTGGGGTGGCATCCCTGAAATGGGTCCGTGTCTCTGGACACTAGAACGCCTCTCAACCTAAGGCCCTGGCAGCGTCCGGGGTGTGGAGGAATGTGTTACTGCCTTGCTTGTAACTCCTGCCGTGGGTAAGAAACATTCCATAGGGCTGGGGGTCGGGGGAGGCTGCTAGCCGGGATTTGGAGAAGAATCTCCGCTCAGATCCCGCTGCATCCAACAGAGGCATCCGGAAACCGGAGTTTGCTGTGGGGGAATAGTTTGCATTCTGTCCTCATGATGGGGAGAATTAGAGTTCAGAGGAAGGAATCCGTAGAAGTGATTGCACCATTCCCATCTTTTGGCTAAGCTGGTGTCTGGTGGCCGGAGGCAGTGTCTAGGGCCTCCTCTGAGGATATGGGGACAAAACCTCCTGGGGCAGATTTTGTCTGGTCTGGGACATCCAGACATCTAGGTACCCAGTGGGCACAAGAGGGATCATCTCAAGCATGCAGAGAGGCTGGGTACTAAGAGGGGTTAAAGGGTAGATGGAAAGGAGAGAGAACAGAAAAAGACAGGGAGAGCCAAAAAGAAATACTGAGAGGAAAGAAGACACCCACGGAGATACCGTCATACCCTCTCACGTGTGCACACACGCGCAGAGACAGCGAGGTTGCCTTTGAAGGCGGAGGGACAAGGCCTAATTGTCCCAGGGATGTGCACGGCGGCCTGGCTTTTCATCATTCCCAGAACTCTCTAATGAGGCTGTGGCCTCTCCTGGTGGGAACTTTGCTCCCTGAAATCAGCTTTGATAAAGCGGACAGACCGTCTGGGATGAGTTACTGGGTTTTCCTCTTTTCCTTTGAACCCTGTGGTGGTTTTGCTCTTTCATGGCAAACAGAGCAGGGACAAACTCGCTGGCCTCTGTCCTCGGGCAATACAGACCAGCCCACCTCCTGCGGGCACCCAGGCGTGTGGGGCAGGGAGATGGCAGGCCCCGGTGGGGGTGTCCCTGGCCCAGGCCTCTTTGCGGGGCTTGATATCCAGACCCACTTGCCCATCACGCAGGTTCTGCTGGTCCCCCAGTAGAAGCAACACCTTAAACGCATCTCAGCAAATCGCAGCAGCCAGGAGGTCCCCCGCATCATGAGGGCACACAGGCTAACAGCACTGATGACAAGAACGCTGGCTGCTTACGGAGCACTCACTCTGCATCAGGCTCTGAGCCAAGTATTTGACAAATGCTATTCATGGCAGTAGCACCCGTGTGCCCCTTTTCCAGAAGAGCCAACAGAGGCTCTGAGAACTGGGGGCGGCTCACTGATCAGAGGCAAAATGGGACCGAATTTGTCATCCCTGGGCCTGCTCTCAACCACTGGTCTTCCTGAAGGTGGGGGAGCCTTAGCTGGCCCCCTGGACTCGGCAGTTTTCTAGCTGCACCATCCCTCTCTCGTTTCTCTTACCCATGACTGGGCTTTCTGTGAGGTCACAACCATAAAGTCAGCAAGGCCTCAGTTCTAAGGTCTCTGGACACCGATCCCTACCTCCTTCTCTATGTCCTGGAAGGATGCAGTGTCCAGAGGTCTCCCTGAGCCCCGGCTGTCCTGGGCAGCAGCTCTGGAAGGAATGGGGGGTGTGGAGTTATCCACTCTGGGGCAGGAGGAGAGGAGAGGGCCTGGCTACCCCAGGAGGACCACCAGCCCGGTGGGACTTGTCTTTGATCTCCGATGATTAAAACAAACACTCTCTCAGGTGCTTCCTCCTTGTCCGGGGAGGCCCTCGTTCCTGGCCGGCAGACATTGAACGGCCAGGGAGAGACCACCTGGTCCCAGTTCCAGGGTCCTCACTTGGAAGATGTCGTAGGCTCCAGAACGTCCTGGCTCTGGCCTGCTCTCCATCTTCTGACCCCAGTTGCCTTCCTCCTGCCCTGATTCCAGCCTCTGGCTCCTGAGACTTTTCCGCCAGGCTCCTCAGCCTCCTCCCGGCTACGGCTCGCTCATCCCCAGCTGCAGCTGCCCAAGTCAGGCGGCGGGGGTGGCTGGGGTCCCGCTCACTGCAGGCCGTTCACCTCTTGTCTCTGCAGTTGGCAGGCCATGAGGAATGACCTGAAATTTGTTCTAACTTGTGAAAGAGAGAACATTGGCTATAAGCTTTAATTTACTCTGAGTCCCCGCTGTGTGCCAGGCCCTGGGTTGGTGCTGGGGAGACAGCAGGAGTCAAAGAGGTATGGTCCTGCATTCATGGAAGGGTTTCTCGTTTTTTTATTTTTTATTTTTTTATTTTTTTTATTTTTATTTTTTAGAGAGTCTCACTCTGTCACCCAGGCTGGAGTGTAGTGTCATGGTTTTGGCTCACTGCAACCTTTGCTTCCCGGGTTCAAGTGATTCTCCTGCCTCAGCCTCCTGAGTAGCTGGGACTACAGGCATGTGCCACCACACCTGGCTAATTTTTGCGTTTTTAGTTAGAGACGGGGTTTTACCTGACCTCCAGTGATCCACCCACCTCGGCCTCCTAAAGTGCTGGGATTACTGGCAAAGCCACCTCACCCAGCCACTTTCTGGTTCTGATGAGCAGTGGATTCTCTGCCACATACTTCACAGCTGTTTGGAATACCGCAGAGCACAGCTAGGGCATGAGGAGAGAGGGCTGGGGACAGACCTTCTTGTTCAGTGTCTGGGGACAGCCTTCCTGTTTCTCTCTAGGTCCCTGGGGATGACGTGTGGTGGGGAAGCCGCTCCGGGGTAGCTTCATGCTCCCGTCCTAAAGAAACTCCTTCAGCAGCTCGGGGCTGAGCCACACGACACCTCTGCTGGGAGGTGGGAAGTTGCATATTCCTGCCTGTGTACCCGGCAGAACGTTCTTTCCACGTCCTGGTCACTTCATGATGACAGCATGCAGAGGGAGGGGGGTAATCAAAGGAGCGGCATGATGAGGGCGAGGGGCTTTTCTGCCCAAATTTGTATGATGAAAATATCCAAACATACAGAAGAGTCGAAGGAAGAACACAAGGAACATTCTCAGAGCCCCTCCTAGAGCCGACACACACAACCATGTCACACGCTTGCTTTATCTGTCTGTGTAGATACATCTCTAGAGCTATGTACTTTTCTGCTGTAAGTTTGAAAGTAAGTTCCAGGCATCATCCCTAAATACTTCCGTGTGCATGTCTAAGAATGAGAACATTCTCTTAACCACAACACCATTATCATCTGAAGAAAATTAGCAGTGATTTGAGAGGGAAGGATTTTGAGAATTAGTCAAGGCGTAAGCATTGGGACCTGTGTTAGATGAGGAGGTACTGTGTTGTATTACTGTTCGCAAAGCTTCCTTTGAGCTTGGTCCCCCTGCAGGGCAGCTGGAGGAAGACGGAATGACACTCCCATTCCAAAGTTTGAGATCTCCGGGGCAGCACAGCACCGCGCTAGTACACAGTAGGTTCTCGGGATGTGCACAGGGAACACGTCCCTGGCCAGAGGCCACCCCTGGGTCCCCTTTCATGCTACTGGGCATAGAGGGTCCTGTTTTTCCAGCTCTGCCCCATCTGGAGAAGAGTGGGGGTGGGGCTCGGCGTGCAGATTGGATCTGGGCTCGAATCTCTGTGAGACCTGGGCTGATTGGAGTTCCCCCCTGACCAAGTCCTCAGCTCCCCTCGGGGTCATGGAAGCTAAGCTTGGGTGGGGAGACGTGGGGCCTTCCCAGGTGCTGAGCAACCCTTTTCTTTACCCTGTGGAGGGGACCTGGAGACAGGAACAGCAGAGGGGTTCAAGCGCCAAAATCCCCCCACCTCGACCCAGGGCTGAGATGGGTCCCTGGATCTTCCAGCTATGATGTCCCCAAGAATCTGCAAAATCTCCCATGAGCGTTTCTGATGGGGGGTGTCCATGGGGGCATGCCCAGGTGAGAGTTGCAAATGGAGGCTATGGGTGACTGTGTTTATCTGTGGGTGTAACTGAGGATCTCACAGGTCCAGGAGGGTGGTCCTCATAGGTGTGCCAGAGCCTGGAGGGGATGAGGGTGCATTTTGGTGCATGTATGGATGTCTGAAGATGCAGCTGTGGGGTCTTCTCATGTCAGAATGTGGGTCTGTGCTCTGTGTAATGTTAGAAATAAGGCTTTGGGAACAGAATATTATTCAGCCTTAAAAAGGGGCAAAATTCCAACCCATGGTACAACATGGTGAACCTGGAGGATGTTATACTAAGTGAAATAAGCCAGTTACAAAAAGACAATGCAGAATGAATCCAGTTATGTGAGGTATCTGGAGAAGTCAAGTTTATAGAGGCAGAAAATGGAATGGGGATTGCCAAGGGCTGGGGGACAGAGGAGTGGGGCATTCTTATTTAGTGGGGACAGAGTTTCAGTTTTGCAAGATGAAATGAGTTCTAGAAATGAATGGGGTGATGATTGTACAACAACGTGAAGGTACTTAATGCCACCAAACTGTACTTTTAAATATGGTTAAGTGAGTGAATGTTGCATGATCTGTATTTTGCCACAGTTAGAAAAAAAAGCAGGGTTCTGGTGCCCGTGACTGACTGCCTGGTAAAGTTTCCTGTTTCTGAATGATGGTGACACCCACCCCTGTCCCTGTGTGACCCGATTGCTCACTACTGTTTACTAGGAAAGCCAGAATATTGTCACTAGGAGAGAATATTGTCAATCAGAGGAAATCTAACAGAGCCAGAGAGATGCTTTGGGGATCATACAAGTCTCAAACCCAAGACCCGTTTCTGGAAATGCTACCGTGTTTGAAGCAGATCTCACCAGCTAGGCATGGAAACAGAGGCATTCTGTCAAAGGAAAGAACTTGATGAGAAATTGTTTTATGAAAGCCAAATTTTGGCATGTTTTCACATTTTAGTTTGTCAGAACACAGAGTAATAAATGTTCAACATGTTGTTTGTGATTATGCATGGTTGATTTCTTTATGATGACAATTTTATTTTTCGAGTATGTCCCAGAGTCACTGCAGGATTCCAGAAGAGAATGGGAGAGACGTTTCACAGTTTATCCCAGCAGGACCATTGGGAGAGCAGTTTTTATTTTAAAAAAAAGAGAGAGAGAGAAAAGGGGGTGGCCCAGGCCCCTGCCCCCCTCCCACGGTTGGGTCAGGGGTTGGGGTGGAAGCCAGGGCTGTCGTCAGGTCCCTGGTTATGAAGCTCCGGCTGCTGGCTGCGGTGGGATCTGTTACGGCTGCAGGGCCTGGCTGGTGGGAGGAAACTTGGCTCTGCTCGCTGCAGGCTTTGTTTCTGGGGCTGATGCCTGGTGGCTGGTTTGTGGTTGCGAACGTGGGGAGCTCGGACGAGGAGTGGGAGCGGCCACCTATTTGGTGTGGAAGGCTCGGGAGGCCTGCCACAAAAGCCGCCCCACGGGAGAGGGGGAACGGTTGCGTGAGTTTCCTCTTCTAAATTCTTGTCTCCACCATCAGTGGATGAAGCAGGGGTTGGGTTCTAAACCCTGGGGGGCTGACGGTGGCGGGATCCAGGACAGCACCAGGAGCCTTCACACATCTGGCCCTGTCACCTCCAGGCTGGGCAGGGTACCTTGCCTCTGAAAATCTGTTTCCTCAGCTGTAAAATGGGTCTTTGTGCCCACCCCTCGGGTCATCTCCTGGGCACTCAGACTGGGCTGGGTGCTTCAGAGACAATGCTCCACCCAACTCTGTGTCCAATTCTGAATCCCATTTGCAGATGAGGAACTGGACCAGAGACAGGGAGCCACCTTAGCCAAAGTGCCCACAGCAGTGGGGGCAGCGAGGCTGGGTTAGGGTCCTGACTCTGTCTGCTTAGGATCTGCATAGGAAATCACCCAGGCTGGCTCAGGTGGGAGCTCTGTCCTGATGAAGTGACCTGGCTCCTGGGCTGAGGCGGAAGAGTATGCTTCCGGGGACACAGGGAGCCTAGCGCTGAGCAGAGCTCAAGGGTCCTGGTCCAATGTGGATAACCGTGCTTGAGTCCCAGAGGGTCTCCATGGATGGGATGAGGGGCCTCGGGCTCCTGGATCTGTGCTTTTGGCTGAAGTTCAGGCAGCTGGTGAAGGGGCTGTCTGCGCCCCACACTGTGGATGTGCCAAGTGGTGAACCCTGACATCTGTTTGCATGGGAGGGTCCTCTTTGGTGGGTTCTGAGCTGGATGCAGGGGGGGGTTCAGGTTCAAGGAGCCCTCCCGGGGAGAAAGACATGGGCCTGCTGGTATCCAGGGGAACTTCCATGCAGATTTGGAGAAGGCACAGAGAGGCTGTGGCACTGGTCTAGTGTCATACAGCATGTTGGCAGACGGACCACCTGCCCAGCCCTCCCTGAGGCTTTTAGGGGGTCATCAGGGGTCTGAGGCTGGGACTGGGGGAAGCATCTTACAGCCCAGTTAATACTCCCACCTCTTCGGCGTTCTGTGGCACACAGAGGGGCTTGGAGGAAGGACATGTGCCCCCAATGCCTCTCGGCCAAGGCCTTGTTCATCACATTACTGTTTTCACACCCAGGCCTGGGCCAGTGGGCTTGAACACGGATACTGGCCAGGGCAAGCTGATGGGGAGGCTGGTCAGGGGTTAGTTCAGGGTCCTTTCCCCAAGATTCAGTCCAGAAACACATCCAGCCAATCGTCCAGGCTCCCTCGGCCCCCGATCACCACCCCTGCTGTAGGAAATGCTTTTAAGAAAGTTGAGGTAGGGGAATCCAAGATCCCTGGCACTGGCTGGGGGTGAGGTGGCCCTGCCACTGGCTGCTCGCGCGCAGAGGGCGGACTCAGCTCCTGCCCCTCTGACCTGAAGCCGCGGAGGCTTCCAGCACGGCAGCCGGAGCCTCCATAAAAGAATAAGGATCACATTCCTCACTTTTTAAGTTGCACAAAAGCTGTATGCATAATTAATGTGCAATAAACGTGAGCGGCTGGAAATTAACTACACGGAAAAAAAAAAGAATATACTTAATTGTGAAAATTAATTTTGCCTCTATTCTTTTTCTTTCTTTCTCTCTCCCCCTTCCCCTGCCCTTTTACAACTTGTTATATTCTCAGAACCCTTCAGATCTGGCTGGGGATCATCTTCTGGACGACTCGCCTGCTGACCTCTTGCCAGGGAGCCGAGGACAAGATTAGTTTTAAGCCGCAGCCTAGTCAGTTGCTTTCAACAGAGGGTCCGAGAGCGCCCACGAGCCGGGTCGGGTGTTACTGTGTTGCACAGAGGAATGTTGTAATCATCCCCCAAGACCTTCCTCGGGGGACCTCTGTACCTGATTTTAAAAGCTTTGGTAGATGCAATTTTGAGAGCTGCCTTTGGAAACTCGGAGAGAAAGCTCACTGTGGTGCCTAAAATTCCTAAACATGAATTTGGTGGTTAAAAAGCCAAAGGCCTAAATACATTTACATATATTCAGACGAAATATTTTAAGCAATAACGTCTAAGGCTCTCTTTCTTGTTTTTCTTCTACGTTTTTACGAGGACAAGACCTTTTCTAAGGAGCGAAATTTCCCAGTGGAAACATTTCTTGTCGTGTTCTCATTGTCACATCTCTTGATAAAACCTGAGGATTCAACTTCAAGAAACAACCCATCTACTTGAAATAATTGTTTAAAAGAGAATCATTTCTTGAGAATAAAACACTCTATTAACAGATACTTTAGAATATGATTTATTGCACACACATAACAACAACAATAACTTAAAATATCACATCGCTGGAAATAAATCACTGCCGATCCCATCTCCTTTCCATGCCAGCCGTTTTCCTGTTTTTGCCGCCTTTCCCAGCCCTGGTCTGTCTCAGCAGATAATTTTAAAAGAGGTAGAGGAATCAAGAGATGGAACCCAGAGTTGTCTCGGCTGTTTGGGCAAGAATTGTGTTTTCAGAACATCCTAGTTTGTCTCGGGCAGTTTGTAACTAACCCTTCTTAAGACTTTGCAAACCACAAGTAACGCGGGGTGTCTCTGAGTCCCTCCATTACCAGATAAATTTACAGCCAGAAAAGAGACTATCAGGATGGTCGTTTGTGCTCTCTGCCACCTCTGCCCAAGTACCTGGTCTTGTTTAAGATGAACTGCTGTCATCCGAGAGCTGCCCGGTCACTGGGGACCACGGGCGAGCCGTAAATAACCAGATTTGTGGCTACGGATCATCATCTCTGTCTAGCTGTCTGGCCCGGCCAGTTCCACTGTAGCCCAGCTGGCAAATGTGGCTGCTTCGTGAACAGGTGGCCCACAGCGGGCTGTGGATGGGCAGTGGGCTCGGGCGGCAAGCAGGCTTCTGCAACAGCCTTTCAGGACCTGGTTCCAGCCCGAACCCCCCACCCACCGCCTGGCCAGGCCCCGGCCACAGACCTTTGCATTAAACAGCTTCTGACACTAAAAATCAAGGTCTGTCGGCTGTTGTCATAGGAATGCAATATCCTCTGGAGGTTCCCTTATTGAAAACCAAGTCTTGCCGTTGCCGCCCAGGATAGATTTCTATTCCATTTGTATTGATCACCGGGAAATGTCTCATTCTCTGGTTGACAAATACGGTCAGCAGGGAGTTAGTTAGCGTTTGGTGGAAAACATTTGTTTCCACAGTGATTTGGGGGACCCTGAGCTTCAGCTGTGGTTATATTCACAAGGTCGTGGTGAGTAATCTCTAGCTATGATATAGAATTACAAATGTGGGAAGTACAGTTTTGCAGAACAATAGGGCCTGCCAGGGGCTTCAGAAATCATCTAATGCAGCAGCTGCTTTGTTTCACACTCGGGGTTAAGGTAAGGAACTTGACTTACCCAGGGTCACAGAGGCAGTGGCACTTCTAGAAATATCCTACAGATAATACTCACTGGTGTGTGCAAATGATACTCATCATGGCACTGTTTATAAGGGCAGAAGATAGGAAACCACCTAACCAAACGCCCATCATAGGAGATTCAGTAAACGATTATGGTATATAGGCAGAATCACGTGAAATTGCCTTTTTTTTTTTTTTTTTTTTTTTTTTTTGCTGGTCAAAAATGGTTGAATATGGACAATCCCATAGGGGCCAATCTGCTCCTTCTATTGAATGGAATGACGTGTAGTCTTCAGAGGAACGAGATGGAGAACTCTCCCAAGATATATTATTAAATGAAAAAAAGCAAGCTGCAGACCAGTGTACCTGTTATGCTCCATATCTGTTTTTACAAAAAGAGACATACCCACATTGGCTGGTATAAGCCTCCACTAGAGAAAGAGAGACAAATTGTCTGCGTTGGCTGCCAGGGGAGGGAACAGGCGGCTGAGGTGGGGATGATGTGAGGCTGACTTTTCACTTTACAGCTTCTGTACTTTCCAAAGGTTCTACTAGGTGTGTGCATGGCAGACACGACATCGATTCAAATGTGAAACAAAGATCCGAATTTCAGTAGAGCCCTCATTACTAGGGGTTAAATGCTTAGCCGCCTCTGTGGTCTGAGAATTCTGGGCTTCAAGTCATTTCATCTCACAGAGCCTCAGTTTTCTCATCTGTCAAGTGGGGGTAACGATAGTGTTGACTTTTTGGAGCGGAAGTGATAGTTTCCTTGAGACACGAATGAGAAAGGCTCGGCATTGTGGCACAAAATAAATGTTACCTGTTATTATAAACGACACATAAATCATAACATACACACGCGCACACATCAATCCTTATATTGACCCATTTGACATTTTGGTTTTCTTGGAAGAGTCTTAAAAATAGCTGTGTGTGTTCGGAGACAGGAGTCGAGATTCCTGAATGTTACATTTGCTGGGGGGACCGTGTTGCTGTTGCAGTGACGGCTGCCCACGCTGAATTTACAGGGTGGGTCTGATTATTTTTTTCTGAATCAGTAGATGGTCTTCCGCATCTCTATGTACACAGGCAGGTGAACTAATAGAATTAAGCTTATTGGTTTAATTCCTCTGGGCCCCCTTGGCGAGTGGAGAGCAGCTGGATGAATATTTTAATTAAGCTCTGACACCCAGAAGTCAAAGTCCTGGCGTGGTCCCATTGGGCAAGGTCTCTCGGTTTGAGGTTTAATCAAGTTCGGCTTCAGAGTTCAAATTTCTTCCTGGACAGAAATATGTCATTAGGCGTCCAAGATTTCCACTGGAAAAAAAAAAAATACAACTTGACTATATTTTCTCTAGAGAATGACACCATGATTCGATTAGCCTTTTTTCCTTGACATTTTGCCCACTTTATTAACTTCTGCTTTGCTTTTAAGCAGGTAACTACTGTTTTACTTCCCCGAAGAAGCTCATAATATTATAATTCAAGTGTCAGGACAGATTAGGTTAAATGAACTGTGTAATTCCCAAAGGAAAACAAACTTCAAAACGGACGAGGTTTGCCTTGTCACATGTCATGGATTGCATTAGCGGGGAACGGCGATTCTATCACCTAATGTGCTAACGTTGGCTCAAGTGTTCCCCACTCTGCAAGGTGAGAAATTACTGAGCTAACAAAACATTTAGTTTTTCCCTCTTTGCATTCTTTCTTTATGAGATCCTGAATGTGACATTTTCACCAAAAAATCTCTGTGCTTATTTGTGAAAAATGTATATTAAAACCAAAACCCAGCAAATGGAAAGAAATCACAGATGGTTTTATTCACAAGCAGTAGAATTAATGGCCTCTCTTCTCTTTATAAATATTAGAAGCAGATGAGTTCATTACGATTTCACCCTAATAAAGAAAACCTGCTTGATTTTGACAAGACATCGACTTATCTAATACATCTACTAAATAACAAAGCTACTTCCCGCCCGTAAAACACGGCTCGAAAACACCAGCTTTACCTGGACTGCTTCTAAATTAATGAAAAACACTCCAAAGACAGCAAAAGAAGTGGGGAGCGGGGGATGGAATTCAAGAGATTTTTTTGAAAATGTGACTGATTTGGAAAAGAGAGGGTTTTGAAATGTTTACTTTGTGGTGGTTTGAAATTTTTACATCTTTCAACAAAGCGGGCAGAGAAGTGAAACCATCTGAAAGGGCTTTTGAAAAGAGCGATTCAGCACAAGTTGGACGAAGCTGCGGTTCCTTTATCTCAGGGAATCTGTGGACATCGTGCAGGGGAGGCCCGGCCCTGGTCCCACTCCTCCCCAGCGCGGCAGCCTCAGCCACGGCTTCAAAGCGCAGTTGGCCGAGCATCCTTGGGAGGGAATCGGACACCGCGCCCTGGGGCCGCATGGCCGGCTAGTTCCTATTCCTGAGCCCTGCGGCCTGATATAGTCATCTCCTTGGTCATGGGAGCCCGGGGTATTTCTGTTTGTGACGCTTTCAGCACTTGTTAAGAAAGAAGCGGTAGGCTCATGTGAAACTGTGAAAGATGGTTTTTCTCCCCAGAGCCACGGCAGTTGGGGCCTCAGCTTATCCATCATTGCGAAGATTGTTCTGAGAAATGGAATGAGTCAGCCCTGCCCAGAGGGGGAGGAAAATGAACCATGCATGGAGCCTCTGTCCCGGGCCCTTCTTGGCTGGGCTCCCGTGGAAGGGCGTGGGCTCCTTAGCCTGAAAGCTGCCCAGGGAATGCCTTTGGGGAGGGAAGCCACACGGATGAAGAAAAATGGCACATCAGCGTGGCTTTGGTCCCTGATTCTACCACCGTTCAGGACTCTCAACCTGGATTCCATCCCACGCTTTCCCACCCCAAGACCAATGGGGGTTTACACCGCAGAGATCAGACACCTGTACTCAAGGGTCATGGTTGGGGCGGGAGTGGTGGTCAAAGCTCAAACACTATTTCTAAGCAGCTACTTAAAAGTGAACCAAGCCCAGTACCTCCACATCGTCCCAGGAACCTGCATCTTTCTTGCTGTTTTGTGCTCTCTTCCTCCAAGTGAGGAGCTATGAATTCTCTGACAGGCCCAGGTGGAGTTCCGAACCCTGAGATCATCCGAGTCCTTCCTTCACGCCTCAGTTTCACATGTAGCCAACTTCTGGGGAGATTTTCGAGGAAGCAACAAGTTTGAGCCAAGACCCCATGATTGAAAATCTCTAATAAATCCCTCCCAGCTGAGCCCTAAGGGGCTGTAGTTGCTTCAGCAAGCAGGGACGGCAGGAAAGGGGGGAGGGGGGGTGTTGCAGACTTCAAACAGGACCTGGAGTGGTGGGGGTGGCGGGGGATTGTGCCAGGAGAGGAGGCCACCGAGCCAGGGC
Source organism: Macaca thibetana thibetana (assembly GCF_024542745.1). Lineage (NCBI taxonomy): Eukaryota > Metazoa > Chordata > Mammalia > Primates > Cercopithecidae > Macaca > Macaca thibetana. The sequence continues at coordinate 12,080,349 of NC_065592.1, forward strand.
TCAGAGTTAATTAAAGAGCCTGCATGGTGGCACCTCTACGCACAGCTCTCTCCCTAGGCAAGCATCAGCAACTCGGGTTTTTTGCAGAGATGGCCTCTCATTTAGGGGCAAGTCTGGAAGAGTAGGAGACTCGAACCATATTTAGGATGAACGTTGGCGGCCCTTGGAAGGTCCCAGCCTGGCGGTACTCTGCCCTCCCACCAGGAGTTCCGAAGGAGCTGAGGTTGTGTTCAAAAGCCTCATCAAACATCAAGCGTGGGTTGTCTTCAGGCACTAGGCTCTGTCCATCACTTGGGTGACAGGGGCCATCATCTCCCCCACTTTACAGATGAGGAAAGTGAGGCTCAGAGAGGCAAAGCTACTGGCTCAAGGGCATATTGTGGTGGTAGGGGGAATCCAGGTTGGAATTCATATCCTCTAGTTTATGCCACTGGCTAGAGATGGGGACCCAGGCAGAGACCAGCAGAGGACAGTTGGCCCTGAGTACACGACCCTCACCTCAGCCCTGACCCCTCGCACTGTCCGTGACATTCAATCAGGTGCCGGTGATGTCTGGCCCAGCAGTTGGGGCAGGGCCTCCACAGTTTCCCAGCGACAAATGGTTCTCATTTGAAAGGGAGGTTATAAAAACACATGCCCAAAGACACTGTCAGGGAACTGAGGATTAATCTCATTTCAGTCAAAGACCATTTCAAATATTTTTCTGGGGGGGAGTGGGGGCGGCATAGCCCTGGCTGGGAAGGAAGTCAGAGTTCCTGGCGCGCCCCTCAGGTCGGCGGGTTTGAAGGCGGCTGAGATGCCGGCTGGTAGGGGCCAGGGTCACTCCATACCTAGCAAGGCAGAGTCTGACAGAGGAACGTGGCTTTGCTCCACGAGTCCCCAAGGCTGGCTTTGCGGGAGGCCTACACTGGTGTGGACGCTCACACTGCGTTCAATATGTTGGCTGTGTTTCAGGGCAGTTTAAGTTGCCAAAAGGAAGGGAAGGATTAGGCGCCTGGGACATTTCTATTTTCTGGATGGTGTCAAAAAGTGGAGTGTTTTCGCCGTGTGACTCAACCAGAGCGGGCCCTGAAGGGCAGCCACGGGAGGGGCACTGCCGCCAAGCCTCCTGCCCAGACACCCGTGGCTGCACAGCGAGTCCGCCACTCCAGCCAGGGACCAGAGGGAGCACCCACTCTAAGTCACCAGCTCCCAAACTGGGGGGCCTGGATCCCTAAATGACAACCCGTGGGATTTGGGGCACAGGCTTGGGACTGCAGGTGGGGCCTCTGCTGAGCGGGCACAACCCCAATAGCTCCATTTACTGAGAGCTCAGAGGGTGCCCAGCAGCGTGGGCCAAGCTCATCTTATTATACAATGGCTCTCTGACGGGAGGACTTTTCTTATCCCCATTTTACAGCGGGGGAAATTGAGGCTCAGGGAGGGGCGCAGGTGGCTTGCCTAAGGCCTGGAAGCTGGGCAATAGTGATACATCTTTAACTTTCTCAACAACCTTTTAAAAGAGGGACTGTTGACCTCCCCATTTTCCGGATGCGAATGTTGAGGCTCCTGATGTCACTGCCCAAGTCCACCCTTTAAGGGCAGGTGGAGCTGGGGGGCTTGCTCGGGCCTCCCCAGCCGACCCGCATTCCCAAACAAGGCGAGCGCAGCTGGGCCCGGCCTCGCAGTCCGTGGGAGCCGCCCCGGGACCACGCGGTCCGGACGCCGCAGGGAGTTGGAGCCCGGTGGCGCGCGGCGGGGACTCGCGCGGCAGGCGAGCCTCCTTCCAAACACACGTCCGCGGCGCGGTGCCGTGGGATTGATTTGCCGCCAGTCCGCGGACCTCCGTCTGGTGTTTGCCGGGGTCCGAGCATCCCTAGCGCGGGCCAGGGCGTTCCCGCAGGGCCCAGCGAGGGCCGGGGAACCGAGCGCCCCCGCGCGGCCGGACCGCGTGAGAACCCGTGTCTGGGGGCAGGGCCCGGGGCGGGGTCACGGGGCGGGGTCACGGTGGGAGGGGCCTTGTGCGGGGCGGCTCCGGAAGTCCACCCTGCCCGGCAACCTAGAAAGGGAGGTGTCAGGACCCTCATGTTCCAGGGTAGAAAGCAGGCCAGAGACCTCCTGGGGCCCTCGCGCTGGGCAATGGGACTCCAAGGGGCTTTGCCTCTCTGCGAAGTGCCTCTTCCTGGGCCTGCGAGAGGTGGTCTCGGCCCCTGCCAGGACCCATCCTAGGGAGCGCCCCCCAGTCAGTGACGTGGGGTGCTGGAGGCCTGGCCCCATATCATTCCTCTTCCCCAGCAGGAAGCTCTCTTGAGCGAACTGGCGCGGGTGCTCAACCTGAAAGCAGATTCCAAGCGTGCTCCTGAATCTGCACAACGCCAGGGAACAGGTGGGGGAAGGCAGCTCACACGACCTCAGACCCTCAGTCCCCCTTCCTGCCCGTGGAGGGGCCTGGTGGGGCTTCCCCATGGCCAAACGCCCTCTGCTGCACTCCCACAAGGCCATGTGCCTTGCCCCAGGCCAAGCATGTAACGGGTTTGCTTAATTCCTCCTCTAGAAAGCCCTGATGCTGGCTGCTGGCTGTTGGCTGCTGTTATCCCAGAGCCCCAGGGGCACATCGAGGGAAGTGACTAAGCTGGGCCCTGAACTGGACCTGTCTGACTTCATGAGCTGTCCTCACCTTAACCCCACAGGACACTTCCTTCTAGGTGCGTATAATCCAGGCCGTGCACGGGAGCGGCACTGAAGTTGGACATGCCTGGGCTGGGGGCCCTGAGGTGCCCCTGTCTGACTGTGTGCTTCCGAGCACTCTCTGGAACCTCAGTTTCCTTATCTGCTAAATGGGGCATCCCTAACTGCAGGACTGTGGTGATGACACACATAAGGCTACCCCTGCTGTCCTCCATAAACGTTTGCCGATGCCCAGTGAACAATGAAATACCTCCCCCCTTGACATTTGCTGACCTTCCCTGGGCAATGCATCCCAGTCCGGCCCCCTCTAGAGCTCAGGGCGTACCTTGCCTCCTCCAGAAACCCTTCCTCACTCATCTTCCAGGGAAGGTACTGGCAGGAAAAAAAGCCAAACATTTTTTTAAAAGGGTTTGGGAGAATAGGCAAACATTCTTAAACAAGACACAGAAAGCACGATCATAAAGGAAAAGATTGAAAATTGGACTATGTTTTTTTTTTGAGATGGAGTTTCGTTCTTGTTGCCCAGGCTGGAGTGCAATGGTGCGATCTCGGCTCACCTCAACCTCCAAATCCCGGGTTCAAGTGAGTCTTCTGCCTCAGCCTCCCGAGTAGCTGAGATTTCAGGCATGCGCCACCACGCCTGGCTAATTTTGTGTTTTTAGTAGAAATGGGGTTTCTCCGTGTTGGTCAGGCTGGTCTCGAACTCCCGACTTCAGGTGATCCGTCCACCTTGGCCTCCCAAAGTGCTGGGATTATAGGCATGAGCCATCACGCCCAGCCTTTGGTCAATGTTTATTAATAACTTCAGTTCATTGAAAGATAGCATTAAGGGCTGGGCATGGCGCTCACACCTGTAGTCCCAGCACTTGGGGAGGCCAAGGAGGGTGGATCACTGGAGGTCAAGAGTTCGAGACCAGCCTGGCCAACATAGTGAAACCCCGTCTCCACTAAAAATACAAAAATTAGCCATGTGTGGTGGCACACATCTGTAATCTCAGCTACTCAGGAGGCTGAGGCAGAAGAATCGCTAGAACCCAGGAGGCAGAGGTTGCAATGAGCTGAGATGGTGCCACTGCACTCTAGCCTGGGTGACAGAGTGAGACTCTGTCTCAAAAAAACCAAACCAAACCAAACCACCATTAAGAGGGTGAAAAGGCAAGCCACAGCCTAGATATTTGCATGTTTATATGATAAAGGGCTCACTTTTAGGATATATAAAGAATATAAGGAGTAAAGCAAGGAAAAGACAGACACTCAATAGAAAAATGGGTGAAAGACTTACCAGATCTTCACAAAGGCAGGTTTACAGGTGACCAATAAACATAGGAACATGTGCCTGACCTCATTAGTCAACAAGGGAATGCAAATTTCAACTGCAATGAAATACAGCTTCACATCTGCTAACACTGCTAATCATAAAGTTGGACAATACCAAATTTTGTTCAGGATGTGGAACAACTGGAACTGTCATTGCTGGAGTGAGTGTAAATAGCTACAACCACCTTAGAAGACTATTTGGAAATGTTTACGAATTCTGCAAATATGCCTCTTTTGTGATCCAGCTAATTCCACTAGTAGGTATATTTCCCACAGCAGTGTGTACACACGTCGGTACATGAGCCACCTTCCCCAACCCATGTATCATCATATTTCAGGATCAGTGCCACACTGCTTAATTTTTTTTTTTTTTTTGGAGACAGAGTTTCGCTCTTGTTGCCCAGGCTGGAGTGCAATGGTGCGATCTTGGCTCAGCACAACCTCCGCCTCCCGGGTTCAAGTGATTCTCCTGCCTCAGCCTCCCGAGTAGCTGGGATTACAGGCATGCACCACTGCTCCTGGCTAATTTTGTATTTTCAGTAGAGACGGGGTTTCTCCATGTTGGTCAGGTTGGTCTCGAACTCCCGACCTAAGGTGATCTGCCCGCTTTGGCCTCCCAAAGTGCTGGGATTACAGGCGTGAGCCACCACGCCTGGCCTTTTAAAAAAATTTGAGAACCATTTTAGATTTACAGAAAAACCTCGCGTCCATAAATTCCATATCCAGTTTCCCCAGTGGTGAACACCTTACATTAGAATGGCACCACGCTGTTTTCATTAGTTTTGCAGTGTCTGTCTCCCGAAGAGTGAATCCTCATTCTACTATATTCTTTTTTTTTTTCAAAATTATTTAACTAGTGTGGACTTTTATTCTTCCACATGCATTTTAGAATAACTTTGTCAAGTCTCCCCACAACTCTTGCTTGAATTATTTTTAGAAAAGAATTTGTGATTTTTATGATTCGTTTAAATTGTGATTTGAGCTGAATATAGCAATTTGAGAAAAGCTGGCATCTTCACATTAATTCAATGAATAAATATTTAACAAGGGCCAATTTTGTGCCAAACACTCCCCTATTCGTAGAGGAATACATGAAGAACAAAGATTCCTGATCTTAAGGCACTTAGAATGTTCTAGTGGAAAGGGGTCTTGGAATGTTAAGCTGCTCCATCCATAAACATAGGGTATCTTGCTGTTTCTTTAGATATACTTTGTCTCTTACAAGAGTTCAAAAATCTTCTTCATACAGGTCTTGGCCATTTTTGTTAGGCTAATTCCTAAATACTTTATGTATATATGAAAGGTTCTCTTATCTTCTGTTTTATTTCCTAGTTGCTGTTGGACACATAGAGAAATGTTACTTATTTCTGGGGGTTGCTTTTATTTTATTTTATTTATTTTTTTGAGACAGAGTCTCACTCTTTTTGCCCAGGCTGGAGTGCAATGGCGCCATCTTAGCTCACTGTAACCTCCACCTCCTGGTTCAAGCAATTCTCCCACCTCAGCCTCCTGAGTAGCTGGGATTACGGGTGCCTGTCACCACACCCGGCTAAGTTTTGTAATTTTTAGTAGAGACAGGGTTTCACCATGTTGGCCAGGCTGGTCTTGAACTCCTGACCTCAAGTGATCCACCCGCTTTGGCCTCCCAAAGTGCTATGATTACAGGTGTGAGCCACTGCGTCCACCCATGGGAGTTGCTTTTATATCTGGCAACTTTGCTTAACTCTTCCATTTGTTCTCATGGTTTGTTGATTCTGTTAGGTTTCCTATGTAAATAATTACATAGCTTGCTGAGAATGACAACTCTGCCTCTTCTTTTCAATGCTTATACTTAATTTATTTTTCATGTCTTATGGCATTGGCTTGGACCACCAATATACATTGAGGAAATGACGGTAGTGGGCATACTTGACTTGTCTCTATCTTGAAGAGAATTCCTGGTAAGATAGTTACCAAATGCATTTTCTGCATCAATTGATTGTGGCATTTTTCTCCTTTAGTCCATTAATGAGATGAATTACACTAATGAACTTTCCACTGTGAGCCATTATTGCATTCCTGGGATAATCCCTACTCAGTCTTAATGAATGAATATTGAATATACTGCTGAATTCAGTTAGATAATATTTTGTTGAGGATTTTTATATCCATGTTCATAAAGCAAAGCCAATCTCTATTTTTTCTGTGTGTTTGTGTATTGTCATTATCTGGTTTGGAATCCACTCATCTTTTAAGGTGCACTGGGCTGCCTCTTACTCCTTTTCCTATTTTCTAGGATGAGTTGTGTCAGAAAAGGGATGTCATTTCTTGGGAGTCTGAGTAAACTCACCCATATGATGATTTGGTCCCAGGGATATTTTGAGGAAAGGGTTTTAAATTTTATTTACTTTTTTTTTTTTTTTAACTTCAATCTCTGTCCTTTTTTTAAATTATTATACTTTAAATTCAAGGGTACATGTGCACAACATGCACGTTTGTTATATATGTATACATGTGCCATGTTGGTGTGCTGCACCCAATTTTATTTACATTGTTTAATAGTTGTTTAGTTCTTTCTTTCTTTCTTTCTTTCTTTCTTTCTTTCTTTCTTTCTTTCTTTCTTTCTTTCTTTCTTTCTTTCTTTCTTTCTTTCTTTCTTTCTTTCCTTTCTTCCTTCCTTCCTTCCTTCCTTCCTTCCTTCCTTCCTTCCTTCCTTTCTTTTTCCCTCCCTCCCTCCCTCCCTCCCTCCCCCTCCCTCCCTCCCTCCCTCCCTCCCTCCCTCCCTTCCTTCCTTCCTTCCTTCCTTCCTTCCTTCCTTCCTTCCTTCCTTCCTTCCTTCCTTCCTTCCTTCCTCCTCTCCTCTCCTCTCCTCTCCTCTCTTTTTTTTTTTTGACAGAGTTTTGCTCTTGTGGCCTAGGCTGGAGTGCAATGGTGTAATCTCACCTCATCACAACCTCTGCCTCCTGGGTTCAAGCGATTCTCCTGCCTCAGCCTCCCGAGTAGCTGGGATTACAGGCATGTGCCATCACGCCCAGCTAATTTTGTATTTTCAGTACAGACGGGGTTTCTCCATGTTGGTCAAGCTGGTCTCAAACTCCCGACCTCAAGTGATCCACCTGCCTCAGCCTCCCAGAGTTCTGGGATTACAGGCGTGAGCCACCATGCCCGGGTGTTTAGTTTTCTTATACCAATTTTGACATTTTATATTTTTCCAGATATTTGGTAATTAATACATGGTTACTAATAATATTCTTGTTAGTTAACTGTTATATCTGCAGTTATCTTTTGTTTTAATTCTTATTTCCCTCTTCTTTCTCCTTATCTGAAGTTTGTCTCTTTCAGTCTTTTCAAAGAGCCAAATTTTGACTTTGTTTATAATTTCTGTTTGCTTGACTTCATCGTTTCTTTGTATTGTCATTATTTCCTCTTTCGTTGCATTTACTTTTTGCTCTTTTCCTATCTTCTTCAGTAAAAAGCGTGGCTTGTTTATGTTCAATCTTTCTTGCTTTTGGATAAATTTAAACTGTAAATTTCATTGTCTCTACTGCTTCAATCATGTCCCACAATTTTTTTTTTTTTTTTTTTTTTTGAGACGGAGTCTTGCTCTGTCGCCCAGGCTGGAGTGCAGTGGCCGGATCTCAGCTCACTGCAAGCTCCGCCTCCCGGGTTTACGCCATTCTCCTGCCTCAGCCTCCCGAGTAGCTGGGACTACAGGCACCCGCCACCTCGCCTGGCTAGTTTTTTTGTATTTTTTAGTAGAGACGGGGTTTCACCGTGTTAGCCAGGATGGTCTCGATCTCCTGACCTTGCGATCCGCCCGTCTCGGCCTCCCAAAGTGCTGGGATTACAGGCTTGAGCCACCGTGCCCGGCCTGGCTCACAATTTTTTAATTTTAATTTTTATTTTTTAGAGATGGGGTTTCTGTCATCCAGGAGAGTGGAGTGCAGTGGTGCAATCTTAGCTCACTGTAACCTAAAACTCCTGGGCTTAAGCAGTCCTCCTGCCTCAGCCTTCCAAGTAGCTGGGACTATAGGAGCACACCACCATGCTTGGCTATTTAAAAAAAATTTTTTTTTTGTAGAGACGGGGTCTCACTATGTTGCCCAGGCTGGTCTCAAACTCCTGGCCTCAAGTGATCCTCCTGCCTTGGCCTCCCAGAGTACTGGGATTACAGGTTTGAACCACCATGCCTGGCCTCCCACAAATTTTGATATGTAGTGATTTCATTATTATTTTCCTCTAAGATGTTAATGATTTCCCTTATGTCTTCCTCTTATTTAATTGTAGTGCATTTTCCAATCATGTGTCATTTTAAAAAGCTATCATTTTGCTTTATATTTATTATTTTTTCATTGTATGATCATAGATGGTTTTAGATACGATGTTGGCTCTTTGGAATTTATTGAGGTTTCTTTAGTGGCTTAGTGCATAGCTGATTCTGAAAGGATATGGGATCTACGCTGGGTTGAAAGTTCTCTGCTTATTAATCAGGTTATTCAAACATTTTATATCTTTGCTCATATTTTGGCAGTTTGACTATAGTTTCTGAGAGAGGTGGGTTAAAATCTTCAAGTGCAGTTACTAGCTTATCTGTTTTTGTCTCTCTAGGTCTGTCAGTATTTCAAAACTGACAGGCTCTTATTCCAAACAACTTCTCCCTGCCCAATGTTGCCAGGGTCCTCCCACATCTCTTGGAGGATGCCTTTTGTTTATATTTACCTCATGCTCTGGCTGATCTATGACTTCTGCTTCTGCTGGTGTGGGTTGCTCAGCTTCTTCTCTTCCCTTGGTGGATGAGCTCTTCTGGTGTCTGTTCTCCCACCTGCCCCTGGGAATTCATAGTTCCCTGGGACTCAGCTCCACTGACTGGTAACATGTAACTGGGGAAGTGGTGAAAGTTCAGAATTGAGTTGTTGTTGTTGTTGTTGTTGTTTTTTAATGAGATGGAGTCTTGCTGTGTTGCCCAGGCAAGAGTACAGTGGTACAATCTCGGTTCACTGTAAACTCTGCCTCCTGGGTTCAAGTGTTCTCCTGCCTCAACCTTCCGAGTAGCTGGGATTACAGGCGCCTGCCACTGCGCCCAGCTAATTTTTGTATTTTTAGTAGAGATGGAGTTTCACCATCTTGGCCAGGCTGGTCTCGAACTCCTGACCTGGTGATCCACCTGCCTCAGCTTTCTAAAGTGCTGGGATTTCAGGCGTGAGCCACCGAGCCCGGCCAGAATTGAGTTCTTACTCTCAGCTGCACATTGAAATCACCTCGGAAGCTTGAACACTACTGAATCCTTGGTACCTCCTGCAGACAGAGATTCTTGTTTGATTGGTCTGGGTGTGGGTCTGGGCACAGGAATTCTAACCCACTCTTGGAAGGTTCTAACGTGCAGCTGAAGTTGAGAACCCTGTGCCCGCTCCAGAGAAGGATGAGAAGGCTGGGGATGGATGTGTCTTGGGTGTTCCAACCTGTGCCAACCTCTGCCCATGTGCCCTCCCCATCAGGAGTCCAGCCTTCAGGGCCTTCACAGACCTCTGCCCCCACACCACCATTCCCAAGACCTGCATCTCTGCAGCAACATGACCCAAGGTGTGGGGTGGGGGGAGGAGGGGGCTCAGGGCCAGGCAGCTGCCCGCTTGTGCTCCCTCTGCTGACACCCCTCCCCAGCCTGCAAATAGATGAAAATGACCCACCGAGGGCAACGTGGGAGGGATGAATGGGCACAGCCAGAAAACTGACCTCTGTCATCTGTCGTCTAGGCACCCGACCATCTTTCACTCTGCTCAATACTTTATTGAGGCTTCCTGGCCAGGCACAGTGGCTCACACTTGTAATCCCAGCATTTTGGGAGGCCAAGGCGGGTGGATCACCTGAGGTCAGGAGTTCGAGAACAGCCTGGCCAACATGGTAAATCTCTACTAAAAATAGAAAATTATCCAGTTGAGGTGGCAGGCACCCGAAATCCCAGCTACTCAGGAGGCTGAGGCAGGAGAATTGCTTGAACCCAGGAGGCGGAGGTTGCTTGCAGTGAGTCGAGATCGTGCCAATGCACTCCAGGCTAGATGACTGGAGATAAACTCTGTCTCAAAAAAAAAAAAAAAAAAAAAAAAAAAAAAGACTTTATTGAGGCTTCTGATGCCCATGTTTATGAAGCAAGCCATGCTTCTAATTTTTTTTTTATGTGCATTATCCATATCTAGTTTAGAATCGACTTATCTCTGAAATTCTCCAGTCCCTGAGACCTGAGCCCCTGGCCATTTTAGTGTTGGATCTTGTGATCCATCCACCTCCTCCGTTTCTCTGGCATCCCCCAGAGCTGGGTTCTAGAAAGAGACACAGCAGCCTGTGGCAGTTCACCTTCCTGTCCCACCATCACCACCATGGACTGATGCCAGCTTGCAGCCAGGCCCTGTGTTGGGTCCTGCAGCTTCAGAGATGAACCAGACAAAGCTCAGCTTTCCCGTCCTCGTCTGATCTCTCTGGGGCCAGCATCAGGGCATGTCCAGGAGGCCTGCCGCTGGTCATCACGGGCCCTGTATCGCTGGTGTCTGTCCTTCAGGGGTTCCTCAGCAATTGAGTCTAGTTCATCTGTCTACTTCTTCCACTCTAAGGAATTCGTCCAGAGAGCATTTGCTGATGTCCCCCATTTTTCTAGGCCTGTGCTGGGTGCTCTGGGTATACAGTGGTGGGGGAAGGCATAATAAATAAGACATGGGTCTGGATGCGGTGGCTCACGCCTATAATCCCAGCACTTTGGGAGCCCAAGGTAGGTGGATCACCAGGTCAGGAGTTCGAGGCCAGCCTGGCCAATATGGTGAAACCCCGTCTCTACTAAAAATACAAAAATTAGCCGGGTGTGGTGGCAGGTGCCTATAGTCCCAGCTACTCGGGAGGCTGAGGCAGGAGAATCGCTTGAACCTGGGAGGCGGAGGTTGCAGTGAGCCAAGATTGCGCCACTGCACTCCAGCCTGGGCGACAGAATGAGACTCCATCTAAAAAAAAAAAAAAGAAAAAGAAAAGAAAAGAAAAAAAGAGAAATGAGACAGAGACATGGACCCCTTCCTCTAGGAGCACATAATCTAATGAGAGATACAGGTGGCTGCAATGCAGCGACATGTGGTCCCGTGTGCAAGGCACAGGCAGCTTGAATGGGAAAATACCTTTGCCTCCGAGACATCAGGATGGACATCACAGAGGAGGTGCAGGAACAGGGTCTTGAAGGATGAATAGGAGTTTTCCAGGTAGAAAAATGGGGGAAAAGCATTCTAGGCAGAGGGAATAGTATGTGCAAAGGCCGGGAAGCATATGAGAGGTAAGGGTTTGGGGAACTGCAAATAATTCAGCAGGGGCATCAGTGGGAAGTGAGCCAGGCCCAGGAGGGAGGGGCATGGACTCATGGGGACTCAGCCTTCATTCCTAGGGTAAAGAGGGCAGGGTAAGTGGAGGAGTCCTGCTGGGTGGATCTGGGCTGTGTGGGGGATGAATGACAGGGCAATGTGGGAGGCAGGTGTGGCTAGGGGGCTGATGCTGCGATCCAAACGAGAGGACTTGAGGCCAGAACTAACACCACAGCAGCAACAAGAGAATATATTGGCTGGGTTTGAAAACAGTTAGATGACAGAACTGTCCAGCTGCAAATGGAGTGATCCCAAAGGGCTCCAGGTAGGGGCATGGGTAACTCTATGGGGAGATGGTGGAGCTATCCCAAAGATGGGAGGGTTGGAGGAGGAGGGGCCGTTTAGGACTTGAGATAGGATGGTTCGTTCAGCTCGGCATGTGCTGAGCTCAAGGTGAGTATGGTACCTCCACAATAGATACCTCCAGGTGGCTGCTGGAACTATGTGGCTGGAGCTTGGAGTGACTGACCAGCGACAGAGCTAAGCACAGAGAAAGGCTGCAGGGAACTGCGGGGGGACGCAGATGGGAAAAGCAAGCCCCGGAGCATTAGGGGCTTGAGATGGTGGTCAGGCTGGGAACCAGCAGCTGGAGGCGCAGGAGGAGACGTGGGCTCAGGTGCATGAGGCCCGTGGGAAGCACAGGGGAGGAACAGGGGCTGCCGGGCTGGCCCTCCGAGGCTGGGCTGCACCTGCCTTGGGCGCCATGGGCCTCCTCCTGGGCTGGTCGCTACCGCCTTGGCTTAGGCCAGTGTAGCAGATTTCAGCTCCTTGCAGCCCCGGGGCCCTGGGCATTGCTCTGTTTGCCTTTCCAAGCAGTGCTTGAAGCCTTGTCCTCGATACCAAAGACCACCACTTGTACTTCCTTGGTGTCTCCAGACCCAGCATAGAGGAGGGACTCTGTACATTCTGTGGACAGTAACATAGAATCAAGGCCCCCCAGAAAGACCTGGCACGTGTGTGCTAAATGCCCTGCCTGCATCCTCATTCCATCTTCCCAGGGCAAGCCATTGAGGCGGGGAACTGTGTCCCTTTGGACAGATACAGGGCGCAGGTGACCAGTTGAAGGCCACATGGTCAGGAAGTGGCGAGGCCTGAGCTGGAACCCAGCATCGGCTGTTCTGTCTGCACCGCGGCTTTCCTATTTGATCTTCTGGGCTGCTTTTCCTCTCCTACTGTGGGACAGAGGCCTGAGACATCCCAGAGCGGGGGTCTGGGATGCGGAGGAGGCAGGGCTGGTGCCCCTGAGATGAGCGCTGAGCTAAGGTGGCCGTGCTCCAGCTCCTTCCTGCCCGAGTCTGGTGTGAACGGGCTGCAGGCAGACCGGTGTCTAGCCCAGACGCACAGAGCATGCTAAGAGGAGGCAAAGAGCTTTGATGGTGGAACCTGAGCTGTTGGCTCCTCACAAGGAGCGTGGCGCCTGTCCCTGGGCACCGCCGCCTCCTTAGCGGGTGTCTGGAGTGGCCTCTCACAAGCAGGTGAGCAGGCGGGACAGGATTGAAACCACCCAGACTCCGATGTGCTGTGTGTCCTCAGACAAGGGCCCCAGGCGAGTAGGAGGTGAAAGGCACCAAGCACTCCGGCCCTCCCCGCCGGAGCCACCTTGCAGGAGCCGCTCCTGTCTACACAGCAGCTGGAGCTTTCTCCTTCCAGGAGCACCCCGAGGGCTGCCACCAGAGAACAGAGGGACTTTCTGCATCCCCCAGAATCCCACTGATTGTAACCAGGTGGTCTCAACTAAACGAGGGGCAAAGAAGCCCGCCAGTCCTTTCTAGAAGGCTGACAGGCCAGGTGGTGACAAGAGCCCTGCTAGGGGAGAGAGAGCTGGGGGATTGCCCTGAAGGACACTGACCTCTGCTGGCTTCAGACACCACGACAGCAAACTGGGGAAAGAGGTTAAAACAAACGTTTATTTAACAAATTATATTAAGAATACAGACAATCACACAGTGGACTTCCCTTGCCAAGTACAAGAGTCACCTTGAATAAATATGCAGCGGGGACGTCATCCCTAAGGGCCTTGTCCAGGCCTGACACAGTCACACAGCAGCTCCATGGCCTTGGCTGGGAAAACAAAGCCGTCACTGGTGGCAACCCCCGGACATGTGCTCAGAGTGGCAGGAGGAGAGCGGGCCGCCCTGAGGGTGCCAGGCAGCCCAAGCAGAGGCTGTGGGCTCAGGGGTGAGTGCCTGGCGTGGCCTCTGGGGACAAGGCAGGCCGCGAACCGAGTTCATGAGCTCAGCCGCCGTGTGGCTGCCAGGCCCGGAGGCTGCTTCCTCAAGGCCCTCCTTTGCCTTCATCCTCAGGCCCACCCAGTTCTCCGAGAAGCTGCAGTCTGGGATTCCCCACAGACACCTGTAGGCTCTGGAGGGCCCTCATCTTGGTGGAGGAGTGCGGGTAGGCCACTCCTGACTGTGCTCAGCACCCACTGCACAGTGGCCTGGTGACCGGCAGGGCCCAGTGGCGGCTGGGAAGTCCGTGACAGGACTGGAAACAGAAAGAGCATCCCCAGCACAGGCTTGCGACGGGATGGCTGGCCCGGGGGCTAGGGGCCGACCCCCGCCTCTGCCGCTTAGCAGCCGGTCAAGCCTCAGCCTCTTCAACTCTAACAAGGAGCAAAGAACATCTACTTCCAGGTCACTCTGGTTTTAGGGGGAATAAAAGGAGAAATGTGCTTAGAGAGCCTGGCCTAGAGCCTGGCCGGGAGCAGGTGCTTAGAACACGGGAGTCCCTCTTGTCCTCCTACCGACCTCCAATTCCTTTACACGACCCCACTGGGTTCTCATCTCTCCAAGTGGTGGAGGATGTGGCTGGCATTTGTTCTTGGACTTGGGGTGGGAAGAAAGGCCTTAATTATACATTTGCAAGGGAGCCCGCAGCAAAGCACCTGCTCCTTGTCACCTTTGTGCCATTTCCAAGGCCTCTGGAAAGACACTTCAACTTTCCAGAGAGAAAGGGGAGGTGGTGGGGACGGTGTGCTCTGGTTAGCCATTCTGGAGGGACAGAGGCTGCCGGCAGGGACAGCAGCAGTGGTGGGAAGTGCTGTGGCGGGGGGGACCTGAGGGATGAGGCCAAGACCTTCTTCACATTTCCAAGGGAAACCTTGTCCTTCCCTCCCACAGTGGCCAGAGGGCTCGTGGAGAAAAGAACTCTCCCAAAAGACAGAAAAGCTCTCAATTCCTAGGTATGAGCCAGAGTTCCATGCCTCAGTTTTCCCGCACCAGCCCCATTCAGGTGGGCTTACACGCACACGTGCTCTCACACACACACACACACACAGGCACACGCTTGTCCTCACCCACCTCTCAGAAGGCAATAAATGGTGGGTTAGGAGCAGCCTAAAACCTACCACAGACACCAACTTGTCCTTAACACTGTCACTGCTTATCTGAAGCTGCCGTTTACTACAACGTTCACAGTCATTTACTCTTATGCTAAGTCCGTAATGCTATGGAGAAGATGGCTCCAGCTCGCCTGAGTCCACGCAGTTTGTCCTCTTCCTGGTGGCCTGGAGGTCCTGTCCATCCAGCAACTGCAGGAGGGCATGCGGGGGCACCTGGCTGGGACCCCAGCTCGAGAGGGGCCTGCAGGGGTGTCAGTGGGGGCTGTGGGAGCCCCTTCCTCTCCTGCAGCCGCCCTCGCTGCTTGTTCTGCGTCCTTGCAGACAGGGCTCCCACACCACTGCCTCTGAGCCTCCTAGGGTCCGGCAGAGCTGCCACAGGCCTTTTCCCAGTCACGGGAGTGGAGTGAAGGGCCCCTGGCATTATCTGTCAGAGGCGATCTCACAACCAGGGCACGAAAAGAGGTCGAAGGACAAAGTTCACAAACCCTAATGAAGTGGGCAGAAGTGGCCAGAGCTCTGCCCTCTGCCCTCCTGCCGCCCCTGCCTGCCGGAAGTCACCCTTGTTGTTGGCTTTGGTCACACGGGCCACCACCCGAGGAGCCACGGCAGACATAGGTGCCCCCCGTGGGTGCCACGGGGCTCCTCAGGTCCCCAGAACCACACTGGCTTATGTGAACGGAGCATCGGCGGCCAGCCTGGCAGCCCCCTCCCCGCTCAGCATCAGTCCTATGACAAGGTCCTGCTGCTGTGCTACCCAGGAGGCCTGAGAAGGCCACCCCCACCAGGGGCGTCCTCGGGTCTCAGGGAGGGAGAAGTGGCTGCTTCCCTAATCCACAGAAATCAAGAGGTATCCGAGTGAAGATCGGGGTGGCAGAGGAGGAAGATGGGTCCACACAGGGGCCTGGGGCCTGGAGACGGAGGGGCTGGTGCAGGTGCATGAGGTATTTCTGGCCCCGCCCGCCTCTTGGCCAGCTGCACTGTCCGGCGCTACCTCCCTTTCCTCCTGTTCCTCTGGGCCTCAGCTAGCACTACTGTGGGCTGCCCAGGGCCTGCAGCGGGAGAGGCTGTCCCTGCTGAGGCAGTGGCTTCCCTGGACCCAGATACTACAGCCGCCAACCGCGGCATCAAGCCCCCACATCCAAGAGCCAACTCTTGGGGACCCAAAGATATCAGGTCTCCATACTCTGAGGAATCAGGACACAGTCCAATGCCTGACACCACAGAGTGAGGCAGCCCTTCACGTGAGGGCCCGGGCCCTGAGAGATGGCAGCCACCACTGCTTAGGCAAACGCGCCTGGGGCTGAACTTGGCGCCCAGCACTGTGAGGACGCCAGCACCAGTGGGTACTCAGGAGAAATGCCAGTTCTGGCCCAAATTTGGTGACTTGGGTCAGAGGGACCTTTCAGAATGACTTGTTCCTGTTAGCAGACACCATCAAGACACGCCTGGCTCCGAGAGGGGCTAGGTGCCCATGCGCCTGTATCCTCCCAGGGCCAGCACGTCTCAGAGGGTGTCCCTGTGGTCCCTGGGTCAGGGCACGGGCTGAGGCACCTGGAGCTATCGTTGGCATGTGGTTGTTGCGCAGATGAGCCCTTGGGGGAGGCGCGCCGTGGCCGAGCACAGCGTCCTGGTGGTGGATCCAGGCAGGGCCGTCAACCGTCCTCCTCCCCAGAAAGCAACAACCCCTCCGCCGGGGGCAGGGCTGCTGCTCCCCGACTTCCAGGCGACTGGGTGAGAAGTCCATGGGATGTCCAAAGGGCAGGGTCCACGCCGGGGCCACTGGCTTCTTCCTTCCACGTCTTCTCAGGGCTGCTGTGAGATCCTGCAGAGAGGAACTTGGTCCTGGCAGCCCTAGGCCAGGGAGGATCAGTGACCCTGGAGAGTCCTAGGTAAAGCTATCGGCCCCCAGGGTCTTCCAGGAAGGGACTCAGCGGCTTAGTGGGGTCTGCCCTGGTAGGTGACAGGAGGGAACGGAGGGAGCCGGTGGGCGTCACTGGGCGGCCGGGGCAACTGCCCGGGGCCCTCAGGGGGACTCCGTGGTGAGTGAGGTTTTTGGAGGACAACTGGTCATCACACAGACACGTTAGGAGCCGCTGGTCACTACAGCACACACAGATTAGTCATGGTTATGAACAACGTCCCCAGGGAGGCCAGGGTGTCAGGCCAACTGAAGATAGGACACGCCCACTTAGCTGCCCAGTCTCCGGGCCAGCCCTGCTGGGGCAGTGTGGGAGGGAGGGCTGGTGGAGGTGGCAGGAGGAGGCGGGGGCAGCAGCCCCTGCCGTCAGTAGTCTGGGCGGTGGTCTCCCCGCAGGTGGCCGCTGGCTCCTCAGGACTGCGGGATCTGCTGACACCTGGTGGGGCTGGGCGGGAGCCTGGCGGCTGCGCTCTGCTCTGTGCGGAAGCTGTACTCATACTGCAGGGGTGGGTGGGGACAGAGAGACACAGTCAGTCCATGGGACACCAGGGAAACCCCTCCACAACCTCAGATCAAGAGCAGGCAGAGGCCTGGGCTGCCTCATGGGGCATCCTGACATAGGGCTGCTGGCCAGGCTGGTGCCAGCCAGAGCCTGCCCTCTGCTGGCCCTCTTGGGCTCCTGAGCTGTGCCCGTGAACTGTGCATGTGGCGTGTGTGTGTGGACACGCCTGCGGGGGTGACAGGCTCCTGTGGCGATCCTCCACAGTCCCTGCCTGCTCCCTGTGAGGCCAGGCCTGGCGCCAGCAGTGTGCAAAGCCATGGTGCCACCCACCTGCCAGGCCTGTGCTGACTGTCATGGCCTTCTGCCCAGCAGGACAGTTCTCGTGCCCCTGCTGGTGAGGGCAGATTCTCAAACCCAAACCTCGCCAAGGCTGGTCTCAGCTGCCAGGCTCCGGGGACCTGTGATATGCTGGCTCCGCTGAAGCAAGAACCAATACCAGGTGGTGCCCAGGGACATGGGAAGGGCCTCCACTGCTGTCCCTGGCACCGTCCACACCCTCCCCATGCCTTCCTTACAGAGTCCTCAGAGGCACCCCTGCTGAGGACTCCTGACAGGCCACAGCGGGGCCAGAGTGGCTGCCTGGGGAGGGGACCTTCCTCCACGGCTCAGCCCTGCTGCTCCCTGTCTTGAGGACAAGAGTTAAGCCTCACACCAGAGACCCCAGCTTACCTAAGCGACCCTGGCTCACCAAAATGAGTTCCAAGTCTGATGGAAATTTAGAGAAGGGATAAGTACCTCTGAGAGGGCTGGGAGCACCTGTAGTTCACTTAGATGCCAGGTGAGGTCTTGGTGCCCAAACATAAAGCAGGGCATGTGGGCAGAGCGGGCACATGGGCAGAGCAGGCACGGGGCACTCCAGCCACAGAAATGGGCTGGCAGCTGCCTGGCTGGACACAGGTGCAAGGTGCTGGGTGTGGGGAACAGCCTGGAACCCTACGTCAAGGCAGCCTCGTGGTCACATGGATTTTAGGAAGCAGGAACTTAGATTAGATCAGTGGTTTTCAAGCATTTAAATATTAAAAAAAGTTTTAGCAGTAGAATTGCCATAAGAAGAGCTCCCCTGCAGAGAGCAGATGGAAGTGGAGCTGCCCTGTAGCTGAGCTGACCATGAGTTGCAGCCCCTTGGGGAACACCTGTAGACAGGCAGTCCAGGAAGGGAGGCCGTCAGGAACACGGTAGGGGTCACACCGCCCCAGGAGGAGGCCAAGCACTGCAACCAGCCCCAGGGAGGGTCCCGGGGTGCCCACGCCCTGCCTGCCAGCAGGTGGCCTTCCGGGCCTGCCCAGCCCTCCCTGCTGCCCAAATCGAGCCGCCTGTAGCAAGGAGCCCTCCCGAGGGCCCCGATGAGTGAGGAGGGCTGCAGGGCTGAGCCTTCAGGGGCAGAGTGGGGCCCAAATGCCATCCAACCATGAAGGGGCATGGGAGCCCTTTTCCCTTAAAGTGGAAAACTGGTGGGGAGGCTGTGGCAGCCAGCAAGTCGTAGCCCAGCACTGCAGCCATGCCCACAGACTAGCGCCACATCCACGGCCAAAGCCCAGCACTATGTCCACGGCTGCCCCTGCTCCACAGTCCCCAGGCCGACCCGGGACAGATGGATAGACCCGGGTCTCAGCTGGGGCTGAGGCTGGCCCTGCCCCGTGTGCAAGGTGGGCTGAGCAGACATGTGGGCGCCAAGCCAAAGGGAGCCCTGTTCACAGATTCTGCTGCCTGGCAGGGTGCAGAGGGAAGGACCCGAGGCTGCAGGACAACTCACGCGGACTCCTCTCCTCTCCTGCCCTCAGTGAACTCATCTCTCAGGTGGGGTGATGCGCCCACAGCCAGGCCTGCCCGGAGGATGGAATGAGCAACGGCAGCGCAGGGCCCGCCACACCCTGGCACTGAGCAAGCTATCACTGAACGTCTGGCTGCTCCACAGAACCCGCCATGCAGCCCCAGCCCTCCACTTTCCTGCTCGCCAACCACCAGGCACAGGCCGCGGTCAGGAGGCTCCGGCTCCGGGAGGCTGAGGAGCGGGGCGGCGCCAAACGCTGAGAGGACACTGCCACCTGGTGGCCGCCTAGGCACATGCACGGCAGGGAACAGCGGCGAATTTATTCCCTGGCTGGCTTCATCAAGCCCCCACAGACACCCGCCCTGCGCTGGGCTCCCAGGGTAGCAGAGGACGGGGCGGGCATGCCCAGCACAGCCCAGCATGAAGGCCACCTTCGAGGGCACATGCACGGGGCGTGGGGACCACTGGAGAGGGCAAGGAGGGCTTCGCGGGGCAGGGGGCATACACATCTTGAAAGCAGATTTGGGGCCTGACTGGCGAAGAGAATTGACAGCACCTAGGGCAGCAGGTGCCAAGGTGCAGAGAAGAGCGCCACGGGCACACCTGCCTGTGGGGACAGCGGGGCTGAGGGCCTGCGGCGTGGATAGTTAGGCCATCAGCCCTGGCTCGGGAGAGAACATGCAGCAGGCTTTTCAACCCTGAACGCACACCAGTCCCCGGGGGTCCCAGTCAAATGCAGATTCTGACTGGATAGGTCTGGGGCCAGGCCTGAGAATCTGCATTTCAAATAGCTCCTAGGTAACCCCATGCTGCTGCTCTGGGGACCGGTTTAGACAATTCTACGACCCAATCACTGGGACCTGGGAATGGGTGTGGATGTGGATGTGCAGAGAGGGAAGGGCCAGAGACCACATGCTGTTCAGAGAGGAGCTGGGGAAAGACTGGCGGGGGAGGGGGTGGGGGTGGGTGGGTGGTGGGGGTGGTGGGGGGGAGGCGGGGGTGGGACATGGCTTGGAGGCGCTCCACTTTGGATGCTCCAAGGCCATGCCAGGGAGATGCCTGCAGAGGTGAAGCATCTCAGATGACAGAGGGAGAAAGCCCACAGCCAGGTGTCTGCACGGCAGTGGAGGGGCTGGGGGAGGCTTCCTGGGCCGCGCCTTCTGCTCCTTCAGTAGGCCTTGCTGTATCTGCTGGTCCGGGTTTCCTGGGAGTGGCAGGGAGTGCTGAGGGCTGGCCTGCCAGAGAGAGCAGGTGAAGGGCGGCTGCAGCCCCAGCCCGAGTGTCCACAGCCAGAGGGCCTAGGCCCGGGCCTGGTGGGGGCTTTCTGGATGGTGAGCGGGGGAGCAGGACGCTTCCACGCCTCTGTGAGCAACTGGCTGATTGGGCAGAGGAGCTGTCCTGGGGACCCTGTGCCGCTGTCCCAGTCTCTGTGGCCAGGAGTGGGAACAGGGTCGCGGGGAGGGCATGGCTGGGCCCTCCGGGCTGGGGGAGGGCGGAGAAGGCGCCCCTTCCTGCCCGCGCCGCGCCGGTCCCCGCGAGGGCGCACAGATTGCGCCCCCACCCTCTCTCCCTCGGGATTTTTTTCCCTTTTTAGGTTATCTTGGCTGGAGAAAAGCGTCACCCACCCCCCTTCTTGTTTTCCCTAACTCCCCAAATGAAATTTCAACATATGTCCCGCGACATAATCCCCTCTGGCTGCGGCCGCCTTCCCGCAGACGCGGTCCCTGCCCGCTCCTCCCGCCGTGTTTACCCAGGAGACGGGGCCGCTTCTGGAAGCCCTTTCACTCCCTTGGGCAAACAGCGAGTACCTTTGAAGGTGGATTTGGGCCCGGATCTGTTTACTCAAGACATTAGTCTCCTGCATAAGAAAAACCTGCACTCGCGAACAAACAGCAAATCCTTTTTGAATTAAAAAAATTTTCAATTAAAAAGCATTTGGTCCGCACAGCTCCGTCCAGCTGCGCAGCGCCGGGCCTGCGCCCTCTGGTGGGCACAGGCCGCCACTGCAGTAGCTGGGCAGCCCGGGCCTGGGGCCTCTCTCCGGAAAGAGATGTCACTGTCAGGGGTTCTGCCAGGGGTCCCGGAGGCTCTGCCAGGGGTCCTGGGGACCCTGCCACTGATGGCAGCAGGCGTCTCCGGCCACGGTGCGAGAGTCTCAGCTTCTAAAAGCCTTTTCTCATAGTGAGGCCAGTGTCCTGCGATAGGAGGTGCCAATTGTAGCTTCCAGCAGCACCTAGGAGGCAAAGTCCCTTCAGCCCCAGCTTCGAGGCAAAGAGGGGGCAGTAGAACCTAGTGGTCTACTCACAACTAGGACGTTTCGTGTGCAAGTGCCTTGAGAGTGAAAAGAGCCCTGGTTACGCATCAGAACCAAAGGCTTTAACCACAGTGATGCATGTGCCCCACCCGGGGTTGGCAGGAGTGGTCCTGGTTTAACCGGCACCGGGACACCAGCATTTTTTGAAAACACTCAGGTGATTTCAGTACTAACTGCACTAATCACCAGAGGGGAAGGCAAGTGCACTGCTCCTCCAGGCTCCTCCCTCCTTCCCACACCAGGTCTCACACTGAGCGCTCTAGAAGGCTCCAGACGGGAAAGGGCAGTAAGGGGCTGATCCCAGCACCCGAGCTTTGCAGAGGAGGAAAGTGAAGCCCAAGAAAGGATCTGACTTCCTGAGGTCCCAGAGTGAGCTGGGCAGTGCTGGACCAGGCCTGGGCCCAGAGAGGCGTCGGGGGAGGGGGGCAGGTGCTGTGCTGGCTGGGAAACCTGCATTAGACATTGGCATCCACCTCTCCTGGGATGCAACTCCAGCATGGAGGCCAGACCGACAGACATGAACTAGTGAGCTCGTGGGTGAATCATGGTAGGGTCTGGAATGGTGTAGTCCAGAGGGCAGGGGCTGGGCCAGGCCAGGTGAGGACAGGTGGGAGGGAACTAAAGGGGCCAAGGCTGGGGCCAACGAGAAGAGTCTGGTGCACGGGTGGACAGACACTGATGGGTGGGCTTGGGCAGGTGGATGGGCCTGGCCCTAGCACAGGCAGGGAGAGGTGGGGGAGACGCTGCACCGCAGCCCCACCTGTCTGTTTCTCCAACCCCCGGCTCAGCACTCTAGTCATCCCCTTCCATCTCAGGCGCTCCCACGGCCTCGGCCATGATACAGGCTCTTCCTGTTTCTAAAATCCTAAAGCTTCAGCTTGCTTACACAAGGGGCTCCATGTCCTCATGTGTTTCCTGAAGATGAGGAATGCAGCCCTGGCTTCTGAAACACTGAAGGAGAGAGGCAGGGCCCAGCACACTGCCCACGTCATACGGCAAGGCCTGAAGTGCTGTATTCCCGGGACGGGCCTTCAGGGTCCCATGGCCCCATCCTGCAGGCCTCTTCCGCAAGACGAGGGTGGGCTGCCCACTGCTTTCTAAGGCATATTCCGGGGCCCCTCCCCAGGCAGTAGTTCAGTGGGTGTGGGCGCCGGTGTTTTGACAAGGACCCAGGTGATTCTGAGCAACTGTCCGGTTTAGAATCCCTGCACGTCTTCTTCCAGCAGCTGCGGGACTGGCTGAGGCCACAGAGGGGAAGGCACCGGCCTGGGGCCGCCTGACACTCTGTGGTCTGAGCCTTCCCATTTTCTCCATGGGAGTCCTTGCTTCCTACTTGGGCCATGGCTCTAGAGACATTGGAGAGGCTGCACACCCAGCGGGAAGCCCCAGGTCCAGAGAGCGCAAGAAAGTGCTTGGCCCAGAGGAAGGTTATTCATGAGCAGGTGGGCCTTGGGGGTACGGGGAAGCCAGGATGCCCACCTCATGCCCCGGAGATGAGGCGGATTCCTTGTTCAGTGCTGTCTTTGAGAGTGAGGCCCTGCAGCTGGGCCTGGAGCTCAGGGCTGTGACCCCTGTGGTCAAGAGTAGGGAGCTGGATAGTCTGGCAGGACAGAACCCCCTTGCCACTACTGGGGAGTGAGCCGAGGTCCCATGAAGCCACGCCACTTGACCAAGGCCTCCGGGTTGGGGAACAGCTGGGAGACGCGTTCAATGACCACACTGCGGGGTGTGGACAGAGGGGTGGGTGAGGGCTCCTGCAGACCCTTTGGGAAGCCGCTTCTCTTTTCCTAACAGCCTGCCCAGATGGTTCATGAGCTCTAACCTGAGAACCACAACCCAAAAGCACGGAGCCAAAGATCCAGCTGGGGGCTGGGTCTCACCCTAAACCGGGGGGGGAATAAGGGCCCCACCAGCTCCACGTGGTTCTAGGGCACCCCCGCCCCTGCTTCCAGCCAGTTCAGCCCCTGCTCCCTGGAGCCAAGAGCTCCAGGAGCAGAAGCCTGTGTGTCTGGGCACTGCTGTGTCCTCACCGCCCAGCACAGCACCCAGCCCGGGTCACTGAATAAATGCATGGCAATCTGCCAGTCCAGTCCCTTCCTCTCTACTAGTCTACATCCCAGTCATTCTGTCAATCCTCATTGGTACCCAGCCCCTCCTGTCTCCTCCAAGCCTGGGTCTCCCACAGGGCGATGACAATGCCGAGGGTCTGTCTCTGAGGGACACCCTGCCTTAGGCTGCCTGTCCCCTGGGCTCAGGGCCCGGAGAGTGCCCTCACCTTCAGGGCACCCTAGCTCACAAAGCACCTTCCACCCAGGATCTGGCCTGCGTCCAGGAGCAGGGCAAGTGACTCCCAGCTCCCCACCCTGATGCAGAGCCCTGAGCCCCACCTCCTGGGGAGAGGTCTTTCCCCTGCGTGGCTCCCCCTCCTCTCCCAGCCAGTTCTGTCAGAAACACTCTTCCTTGTCCTTAAGGACCACTAAAGGGACACTTGCTCTGGGAAGCGTGCTCCTTCCCCGGGGAAAACGGACCACAACAACACTTTCCATACCCTCCTCATGCTCAGGGCAGCTGTGGAGCCTCAGTTGTAGCTCCAGAGCCCAGTAGAGATCATGGCCTAGAACGAATGCAGGAATGAGTGAACAGTGGGTGGGTAGCAGTGGGTGGGTGGGGAGTGGGTGAGTGGAAGGGTGGGTAGGTGAATAGATGAATGGGTGGGTGAGTGAGTGCATGGGTGGGTATGGATGGATGGGTGGATGGGTAGGTGGCTGGGTGGATAGGCAGGAGGATGAGTGGATGGGTTAAAATGTGGATGGGTGGGTGGGGGGATGGGCAGATGGATGGATGGATGGGTAGGTGGATGGATGGGTGGATGGGTAGGTGGATGGATGGGTGGATGGGTAGGTGGATGGATGGGGGGGTAAATGGGTGGATGGATGGGTAGGTGGATGGATGGGTGGATGGGTAGGTGGATGGATGGGTAGGTGGATGGATGGGTGGATGGGTAGGTGGATAGATGGGTAGGTGGATGGATGGGTGGATGGGTAGGTGGATGGATGGGGGGGTAAGTGGGTGGATGGATGGGTAGGTGGATGGATGGGTGGATGGGTAGGTAGATGGATGGGTAGGTAGATGGATGGGTAGGTAGATGGATGGGTGGATGGGTAGGTAGATGGATGGGTGGATGGGTAGGTGGATGGATGGGTAGGTGGATGGATGGGTGGATGGGTAGGTGGATGGATGCGGGGGTAAGTGGGTGGATGGATGGGTAGGTGGATGGATGGGTGGATGGGTAGGTAGATGGATGGGTAGGTAGATGGATGGGTGGATGGGTAGGTGGATGGATGGGTGGATGGGTAGGTGGATGGATGGGTGGATTGGTAGGTGGATGGACGGGTGGGTAAGTGGGTAGGTGGATGGACAAGTCGATGGTGAGTGAAGAGACACACCAGGCTCTGGGCATAGCTCAATGCAAAGGAGAGAAAGCAGCTAGTTTAGGGGCTCATTTCTTGGGCAGGTAGAAGGTCATCCTGGTTTTTAGTCCTTGTGTCAGCAGCACTGTGCTGGCACAGCCCTGGGGCTTCTGGGCATGACTGAATGTCAGCCCATCCCATGGTACAGTAACTCATGCACATCAAGTACCAAGCCCAGGGCCCGTCCACGCAGCACGTCATGCCTGTGGATGATGAAACTGAGTCTAAGTCTAGTGATTTGGTCTGTTTCTCTCTGCAGGCAGTGTACGAGCTGCAGCTTCACACAGTGCTGGCCTGTGTGGTGTTTTACAATAGTCATAAACATTGAAAAGTGAAAAGACTTTGCATAGGATGCCGATATTTATCTAGATGTTATTGAAAAAAACATAGGGAGATATGACAATTCCAGACCCTCATTCTCACCCAGTAAACCCTCAGTCTCACAGGTGGGTGGTGGGTGGAGGTGGCCTCCTTTCCAGAGGCCTGTGCTCTCCAGTTTGCCACAGTCCCCAGCACTCCCTACAAAGTGCCCAGCTGGGAAGACTGTCCACTGCCATCTCACCACCGTGACTGTGTCTTGCACGTGCATGTATAGGATGATGCGGGCGCAGCCAGCAAGAAAGCAAAATGTTTCTCGTACCTGGGACTATTAAAAGTAGGAAAATGAAAGATAGATTAAGAAAACTATGTATTTCAAAAAAAAAAATGGGAGAAAGCACATTTTGTGGTGGAAATGAAGATGGCTGCATGATGAACAAAGACAAAAACATGCCTTGCTCTTGCCTCGCTCTCTCCAACCCCTCGCTCCCTGTGGCACCTGCATGTCCAGCTGTGCTGCTCTGGGTGGGGGCTCTGGGCAGGGCTGTGCACTGTCAGATACCCTGGCCACTGAATAAATGCCATTTCCCTTCTCTTCTCTTTTTTCTTTTCTTTTCTTCTCTCTCTCTTTCTTTCTTTTTTTCTTTTTTTTTGAGACAGGATCTCACTCTGTTACCCAGGCTGGAGTGCAGTGGCTCCATCTCAGCTCACTGCAGCCTCGACCTCCTCATACCTTGGCCTCCCCAGTAACTGGGACCACAGGCATGCACCATCACACCTGGCTAATTTGTGTATTTTTTGTAGAGATGGGGTTTTACCATGTTGTCCAGGCTGATCTCAAACTCAAACTCTCAAGATCGGTGGGCTCCAGTGATCCACTCATCTTGGTCTGGCAAAGGGCTGGGATTACAGGTGTGAACCACCAGGCCCAGCCTAAATGCTATTTTGGTGTCTGCAAACAACCATGGGGGGCTCCCTGGTCACTGAGTCAGCATTTTAGAATTCACCTGAATACCACCTAAAAAGCGAGTCGTTGTATTTCTCCTCTTCTAGATTGTTTGTAGAAGAGATTTAAAACCACACTGATCGCCAGTACTGGTTACTGGGTGGAAAATGAGAGCTGTGAGGTGCTCCGGGAAGGGGCCCTCCCCACCCTTTGTCTTGATGCTTATTTTTACACACGTGCTAAGTAGCCTTCCACTTGTTCATCTTAGTAGGCATTACTTTACCTAAAACTAGAGGTGCAAAAGTTCCCAGAAACCATAAGAAAAGGGTAGGAAAAATCTTCCTCTGAAGGACTTGCAAAAGGTGAGATGTTCACCTTGACTTCAATTCTGCATGAGCGGGTGTGACTCACAGCGGTAACCAGGGCAGGTGGTTCTGCCTGGCAAACATCACCTCTGCTTCACTTTATTTCTACAGGCTTAGCCTGGTTCTCTTATTCATATGATGAATGCCTTGGGCCACCACGGGAACAAGCTGTGTGGTGGTGGCGGCTGCTAGGATGACATTGGCTGCCGACAAGACCCAAAAGGGCAGTGGGGGAGGGGGCTTCCAAGACACTCAGAATTAGGAACTCTATTAATACAATCCATCATATTAATATGCCTGGGGAGAAAAAAATATCTCAATGGATGATTAAAAGACAATTGTCAAAAGCCACCATCCATTTCTGATAAAAACATTTAGGAAAATAGAAATAGATGGCTAACGCTTTAACAAAAAAAAAAGACAACGTCTATAAATAGCAAGTCAAACCGCAGCACTATGCTTTAATATTGAAACTACAAACTTCCATTAAAAATATGGATGACATAAGGAGGCCTGGGGACCTGCAAGTCCCTGCCGAGGTGTTGGACAATGGCACACAGGAAGAGGAACAACCTTGCCAGGATAGAGGCCTTAGCATTTGCTGGCGATGTAACTGCTTGCCTGGGGAACCGATGAAATGCAGCTGGAAAGCCATCAGAAACAGTAAAAGAAGCCAGAGGGATATCTAGCTTCAGAAATAATACACAAAAATCAATGGTTTCTTGACATATAAGTGTCAGAAAATAGAATGAGAAAAAATACCTCATTTACAAAAATCACAAAGACATAAAGCAGCTAGGAACGACCTAAAGAGAAAGGACCAGGACCTGGGCTAACAAGAGGCATCCCTTGTTTCCGGATGGAGAGACGCTTGATCTGAGATTCCAATTACTATTCTATTCAACCATGCGCTCAATGCAGTTCCAACAAAAATCTAGAGTGGGCTTTCTGGAACTTCCTTCCCCCGCAGGATTCTAAAGTTCAACTGGAAGAATAGTCCTGTGAATAAAATTAGTAAAATTCTGGGGGAAAAAAGAGAGAACCAACCCTACCCTATACTAAAACTTACTATAAAGCTGTAAGATTCAAAATAGTGTGGTAATAATGTAAAAATAGAATAATGGAGCAGAACGGAATCAAGAAAAATGTCCACTGGTCCACTTACATATGATAAAAGTAGCACTTAAGAGTCAAAGAAAGATCGCCAATATTGACAAAACCAGCCAATGTTTTAGGGTAAAATAAAGCTGTCTGTAGTTCTTACCTTCTAATAAATTTCAGATGGATTAAGTAGTTGAAAAGTATTTAATATTTTAATATGTAAAATAATAAGGGAAAATAGGGGTGAATGTTTTTATAATCTTCTACGACACAAAGCCCAAATAAACAAAGAGAAAATTGCCCATGAACATTTGGAAACTTTTGTACAGCAGAACACACACATCATTTACAAGGTGAAAAGACAGTGATTAAAGCATGTGTATTTGAACTTATAGAGAAAATTTTGCTGCCTTTAAAACATAAAGAGCTCTTAAAAATCAATGCAAAAGCTACAGAAGCTGATAGAAAACAGCTGAGCAGACAGCAAGCAGAAGAGGCTCACGTGAGAACACGGTGGCTCATAAGCATCTCAAAAGTTGTTCAACTTGAAGAATGGTCAAAGATTTTTGTTTGTTTGTTTGTTTTAAGAGACATGGTCTCTGTCACCCAGGCTGGAGTGCAGTGGCACAATGATAGCTCACTGCAGCCTCAACTTCCTGGGCTCAAGTGATGCTCCCACATCAGCCTCCTCCTGAGTAGCTGGGAATAAAGGCATAAGCCACTGTGCCTGGATAACTTTAATTTTTGTAGCGATGGGGTCATCCAGGTTGGTTTCAAACTCCTGGACCTAAGTGATCCTCCCACCTTGGCCTCCCAAAGTGTGAGGATTACATGCGTGAGCCACTGCACCTGGCCAAAATAAGCAAAGATTATTAATTAAATGGAGGGGCACATGAAGGTCCCAGTGAGTCTTAGCTAGAATAAGGATGTGAGGAAAGGTTCCCTCAGGCACCACTGCGGGACTTCCAATAGCCCCATCCTGTTTGAAAGGCAAATGGTAACATGCATCCTCTTCCAGGGAAAGACCCAGGAGAGCCAGGGCACGTGTACAAGGAAATCTATTGCAGCGGCGTAATAGTGAATAATTGGAAACACCTCAAAAGTCAGTCGACAGTGGATTGGTTAGATAAATTATGGCATAATCATAAAAGGGAACAACATGTAGTCATTAAAAAGAGTAAGGCTGATCTGTAAAGGAACATGTGAAGACGTGTAAGACATACTACATAGTGCAGAGCCAGGTCGCGGCCGGCGGTACTGCATGAGCTTGCTGAACGTGTGTGCGCGTGTGTGTGCATGGGTGTGTGTGCGCGCGCGTGTGTGCGCGCGTGCGTGTGTGCGTGCGTGCGTGTGTGCGTGCGTGCGTGCGTGCATGTGCCCCAGGAGTGGACGGAGGGGGAGGTTCACCTTTTACATGTTCCTGTAATGTTTGCATTTTTATAAACATGGACAACCTTGGTACTCAGGAAAACATTAAATATTTAAAAAATCAATTTTGATCGGCAGGGGAGCTGCTTAGAATGATAAACTGCCCAAACAACCTCCACAATTTATGGGAAGAGAATTAATCTTGTCTGTGGCATAAAACTGGTTCCGACACTGTGGTCAGACGCTGGTAGAGTCTGTGAAGCGGTGGTCCCAAGCTGTATCCTGTATTGAAAAGAAGCCTCAGACTTCTCTCATGATTTCTGCAAGGCCATCTACTTAACTCATTCGTTACGTCTCTTTGTTTTGGGCTGGAATTAGCTCAGCTCAGTGGGACAGCTCTGTAGGAATTTGGGTGACAGTTTTGCGTCTTTTAGCACTATATTAAAAAAAAGGGGCAGAACTGGTTGGCTTCTGTTTATTTACATAACTTTGAATATCTGAGGTAGGCAGATTTATTTCCCCAAACATTTCAGCTTCCTAACTGAAAAATAAATAAATAACAAGGATTCTGGGTGGTGAAATGTTAAATCTCATAGGCAGAGAAAAGGCACCTTATTTCCTGCTGCAGTTTAAGATTCTACCACTAGATGGTGCAAAGGGACCACACATTTTTCAGGCTCACCAGTTCGCGCCACAAAATTCTTCAACATTTAATAAGCACCAGGAAAGCTTTCCAAAAGTAGAAAGAATGAACAATTGTGCGGGAATAGGAACATTTTGCTTTTATAAAATTGGGACGCTGCCATTTCATTACTGATACAAAAATCTGCCTCACTTTATTCCTGTGGGACATAGGTCCCAAATCTACACTAACCTCGTATATTTGAAGAGACCCGCACAAGCTCGCGCAATGCGGACATCTAAAAGTTGAATTCAAAAATCCTTTTTACCTCATGCTGCCAAATGCATTTTTGTTAATTCCACCTCAATGTCGTGACGTAAATACTAGCGGAATCGGCCCCAAGCTAAATAAGCAATAAGCCCCATTTTTCAACGCACAAACACATAAAGATGTCAGCTCAAACTGTTTACTAATTAACACTTAAAAAGACACAAATTAGATATGCGTGGCTAAGAGCAATTATAATCAAGACGAATTTCTCTAGTCATTTGGGAACTGAAAAAAATGCCTAATTGCTGGAACCAATGTTTTAAAAACTGAAATCACGCCAGTTAGCAAATATGTTCATTTAAAGAACATTCCACGTGACTACACTCTTGAGGATTGACTACAAACATGAGAACAAGGAAAATATTTAGGTATAAAATTAAAATTGTAAGCTCCCTTAGATTTATAACTTCTTCATTAAATATGTCTGCAAACAGCGGCCCATAAAACCCTGCAGCAATTAAGTGGTTAAATGAACTGCCTCCCTTGTCAATTTTAAGGGGGTGATTAATATTAGAGTGTCCCTTTACTAATGAGACCCTCCCTCATCTTTCGGCTTTAAAGTCGAATGAAAATGGAGGCTGTTGCTCCACCAGGAGCGCAGCAGGCTAGTGAGTGCTTCCTCTGCCGCAGTTTTGATGGTGGCACCCCCGGCAGGGAATGGGGATCACTGTGGTTTCTGCTGAGGTCGGCAGCTGGTAGAAACGGCTCCACCTGGGGCTGGAGGTCGCTCCGGACTTCTCCACTGCCCGGTGCCCTGTCACTGCAGGAAAGGTTCAGTCCTGTTCTCACAAGGCTTGCGGGTAGTTATGCACGCAGCCTGAAACCCACACCCAGCGCTGCTGCCTCCCGGCCGGGATGGTGAGGTCTTCCAGGGATGCCAGGGCGGGACCGCGGGCGGGGAGGGAGGATACACAGGTAACCAAGACATGAGGATTATTTTAGAAGCTGCTGCCTGGACTGCAGAGCCAGGCAGCTCCCACCCCGGTTGCAATGGGGAATCCGTCAGCTGGAGAAATGGGGCAACTGCTTACCAGGGAAATAAAGAGCGGCAGAGACAGAGAATATTTATACGCCCATCTCCTCACGCCCAGAGAAGATGCTTCATCATGGGCGCTGGCTGCGAAATTACACTTTCCAGGCTCCGGGACACAGACAGCCTTTTGTCTGGAGAACAGTAAGGGCTTCACGGGGACAACAGCCCCACCGGGTCACCCACTGCCCTCCTGCAGAGCTAAACTGGAGGGGAGGGGACAAGGCATGGACAGGTGGGGCCGGGACCAGAAAACTGCCCACAGTGGCCACGAGGCTGGTACTGACCAGCCCCTGGTCACCTCCCTGGCTGAGGGAAGATGAGGTAAAAATTCACTTCCTCATGCCTGGGACTCATGTATGCAGGCCCTGGGAGGACGGCAAAGCCCCTGCTCTGGGTGCGAGGTGACAGAGGTGGCAGGAGCACAGGGCCGCTGGAAGATGGCCAGGCAGGAGGCCGCTGCTCTGTCACGGGGAGCCAGCAGGGTGATGGCGTTTGAGTTGGAATTTCTCTATGAATTATGGCTTCCTTCACTTTTAGCCACCCACGCCATCACGGAGCAAGTCCGAATCATGGAAGGTTTTTTGTCTTTCAAAAAATCCTTTCTTCAAAATTTGCTCAATGGCGCATATATTGATTTTAACTTTAAAACATGACCGTCCTTGGGCGTTTTTGGTGAAATTTCACCCAAGTGCATCAGGTACCACGACTCCTGGGGAGACCCTGGTGAAGAGCAGAGCAGCCACCTCTAACCACGCTCCACCAGCTGCCGGGTGCCCTGACCACTGCGCCATGCCACACGCTGGGCTGGGATGAGCAGGCCTGTGCTCCACTTTGGGGGTGAGGGGGCCTGGGAACTTGCCCCAGAGCTAAACCTATATGGCAGATTTGTCCCCTACCCCAGGCATCCACATTGGGAGGCTGTGTCCTGTCCACCGTCTACACAGCCCACGAGGGTCCCTGCAGACACGGGCATCTGAATGAGCTCTCCCCTTCCAGTTCTCCAGGGCAGCCTGGCTGTGCGGGCCCAGCAGTGCATGCTCCCTGGGGCCCCTCAGGATGCTGGGGGCTGAGGGACACTGCCCACCCCTAACCAGGTGATACCCCATTTGTCAATCAGTGCTGGGCAGCTCCTGGGCCAGGCCATCTGTGTCCTTGTGGGGGTGGGGGCAGCTGTGCTTGGCTGGCTCTGGGGAGCTCCCTTTGGCTGCCCATGTTCCTAACCTCCATGCTCAGAGTGCACAGGGTCACACGGTTTGTTGGAGGGTGGCCGTCCCTGAAGCTGAATGGTGGCAACTGTGTTTGGGCTTCAATTCAGAATCATCCCCCAGGCAGAGCATGGTGAGGACAGTTAACACTGGCAGGAGGGACACTGGCTGCAGTTCTGGGAGGAGAGGACAGTGCTGCCTCAGAGCTCACACTTCTATTTCCCTTCAAGTTGGGACCACTCTGTAGTAGATAAAGACGGTCATGTATTCAGCCAGGTCACACTCAGCCCCACTGCTCAGCTCTGGGTTGCTGCTGTGGGAGGCTGGCCAATCACTTAACTTCTTGGGTCCAGACTTCTGTAAATGGGTGGACCCCACTTCCTCCCACGGGGTTCAGAGGGATCGTGAAGGGCAGCACCTGCCCGGTACAGAGCAGCCTCTCCCTGGAGGCCGGGCTCGCCACCCTGTTTGGGAATCCCGGGTGAGCCTGGGGAGCTGTTCTGGACAAGTGGGAGCGTGGTCAAAGGTCTATGCCCCTGAACCTGAAAGCAGTCTCCCACTTATATTTGCTCTATTTTTTTTTTTAATTTAATGGTATAAAACACCAAGGTTTACAGTGAACAAAGCAAATTTCTGAGCAGAGACTTCTCCACCCCCGGGCTCCTCATCAAGGGCAGCCAGACCTGTTATAAATGAAAGGCACAAAATCAAACTCATCTCGACCCAGGGGACACTCGGCCCACTCCAGGGCCAAACTCGCAGAGCCCAAGAGTGACAGCCAGTCGCTTGGTTCCGGGTACCACTTCTCCTTGAGCCCCCAACTCCCACGAGCAATGCTGAGTTCAGTGGCTAAAAGAAGCAACTTCAGGTTTATTTACGGAGAAAAGCCTCTGCCACGGCTGCGGAAGGAGCCAGCTGGCCAGAGTGTGTGGACATCAACGTTACACGAATGGCTGTGCACATGAATGGGTGGCATAAGGAACTTTTAAATCCTCAAGTGAAATGAAAAACTCTGTGGTGCTCTCGACTGCGGCGATACTTGTTACGGCTTTCTACCCTGTTTTAAGGTTCTAACCTCTCCCCACTCCCCACGTTTCTTTACATCGACTTTAATTTACTTTAATAGCAAATACAGACCTGTTTTGTTATTTTTTTTTGAGATGGAGTCTCACTCTGTCGCTCAGGTTGGAGTGCAATGGTGCAATCCTGGCTCACTGCAACCTCCGCATCCTGGGCTCAAGTGATTCTCCTGCTTCAGCCTCCTGAATAGCTGGGACTACAGATGTGCTTCACCATGCACGCCTGGCTTTTTTTTTTTTTTTTTTTGTATTTTTAGTAGAGACGAGGTTTTACCATGTTGGCCAGGCTGGTCTCAAACTCCTGACCTCAGGTGATCTGCCTGCCTCAGCCTTCCAAAGTGCTGGGATTACAGGCGTGAGCCACCACACCTGGCCCAGACCTGTTTTTTTTTTTAAACCCATCGCTAAAACCAAGAAATACAGCTGGCTTTGGTCCATAGGGATGGCACTTTCGGCCCTAGCAACAGAGCAGTTGGACAGCGGAATGGGTGGGCCTGTGCCGACTCACGCCCTTCTTTGTGGACAAGGAGAATGGTAATGATGGTGACGGTGGTGGCTGTGATAATGGTGGCAGCCAGCAGCCACTGAGGCAGGCAATGGTCCAGGCCATTCACTGGACCTTTGCAATTAAACCCACATAGACTCTGGACTAAGCACTATTACTATCCTGATTGTGCAGAAAAAGAAATGTTGGCTCAGAAAAGTCAGTGGAAGATCTGAAATTCTAGCCAGGCACTGACTCCGAGGTGTGCCCCCGCCCCTAGCTCTGCACCTCCTAGGGGTGGCCACACTGTGACTCGGAACGTCTGACATTGAGACACTACATTGTAATGAATCACAGATTTCAGTCTTAGAGTGGGGAAGAGAATAAGGTTCCCACCACACGCCCTGGGCCCCACATTGGGACCCTCACCCACTTCACCCCACCCCAGTACTTCAAAGGCCCACCAGGGTCAGGAACTAGGCTGACTGGCCTCCTAGGCCCCATTTTCCCACCAGCCTAGAGCGCCCCCTTGGAAGGACACAGAGCCACCACTTTCCGTCACAGTGGAGAGGATTTGGAGCACGACGCACTGGGTCTCCATCTTGCCTTGGGCCAGTTAGTTACTCCAGCTCTCGGAGTCTCCATTTCTCCCCATGACACAGGGAGGAATGAGGCCTGGGGTAGGAACCAGTGATCATGTATGGAAAGCCTCAGGCCCTAGGCTGAGCACACAGCAGGTGCTTAAACAGTGCCACTGTTAGGCCCACAGGCAGGCCGGTGCAGAATGGGAGGGGAGATGGCCCGACGCTGGGGCCCTTGCTACCGGCACGTCCCACCTATACCCATTTGGCATTACAAAGCACCGCATGAGACAGGCTCTGCTGTGATCCCAGGGTCAACAGTGGGGATGGGACTTGCCCCCGTCCACGGTGGAGTGGGGCTGGTCTGGAGGTATGTCAGTGTAACCTCTGCCCTGGTGACCACCTGTGGCAGCCGCAGCCCCTCTGAGGCCTTGCCCACATCCCCTGGGCAAGGTCCTGTGCAAATGGGGCGTCCATAAGCAGGTGGACCTCACGGCCACCCACAGCTCCCTTGCTCTGAGAGGGGCAGGCGTGAAATTTTATGCACGCCTATGTTTCTAATGTCCTAGCCAGCCATTTTTTCCCTGAGTTATCAAAAAAAGAAAAATCTATATATGACAATCAGGTTGGTTTTTATGATTGACTGAAAATCAAAGACAAAGGGGGACTTTTTTGTCTTGTTTTTGCTATGACAGGTTTAGAAATTTGTTGTACTACATTGATTCAATTTTGCTTGATTTCAGCCATCTTTCAATAATGCAACCGGCTTCTGCTAGCTGGGTACACGAGAGAAAACCCCAAGGAATGGAGAATATTGAAATGGTTCTACCATTTCCATCTTTGAGATGAATGTTCCTCTCGGAGGAGAGCTGGCTGTGGCGTGTGACTGCTTAACAACCCGCTCTACAGAAGAGAAGCCACACACCCTGTGCTGTCTTAAGGAAACAGGAGGGCCCTGGTGGTCTGACTCAACCCCCTTTCCTCAGAGTTATCATCCGCACACCAGTCCTGGGTTTCTTTCTTATTAGGAAAATGTGCAAACTGTTTGAAGCCAGGCTGCCAGATGCGTTCCAGCTTATGAAGCACAGTGGAAGGTTCCCTGACCTGCCCCTAAATCGTGGAGAGGCTCGGTCATTTCCCGAAACTCCTCCTGGTGGCAAATAATAAAACAAAACAAATGGAGGAAGAAAAGTCAACCTGGTGCCTGTCTTCCAACCTCCACCTTCCCAAAGCTGAGACTCCCTTTAAAAAAGGAGAACTGAGGCTCCGTCTGTCATGTAAAACCTTCTGACTTAGAGAAGACAAGATGTGGGTCATATTTGACTGGAAGTAGGAAATACATTAGAATCAAGTTACTTTATCTAAGGAACACATTTGGGTGAAACGAAAGTGTTTTTCTCAGAAGAAAGGGACACCTCCACCCGTCCCTCTCCTGGAGTGGGTCCCTAGGGGAACACGAGAGATGCCGGTGTGCGGGCGATGGCCCAGGCCTGCCTTCCCCTCCTCGATGGCTTGCTTACCTCTTTCTCGATTTCTGCTAGAGATTTGATGGTGATTCCCAGGAGATCAAAGGGCTGCATCTGAAAATACAGATGAAGTCGCCCTTTTAAATCACTGGAAAATGCTCTTCCCACACTTACTTTTATGCATGACAATGTTAATGTCTCAAGCCATGGTGTGATCTAGCGTTTCTCCACCCACTTTCCACAGGAAGACAGTCAGTGGGATTCTCGGTCATGCGTGGGGGTGGCAGAAGTGACAATACAGCCTGCTGCAGGAATGTGGCCCTCAAGGCACCAGCCCCTGTGCAGCGGGACCTCTGCCTAGCTGTGGTCGGTGGCACTCACAGGGGTCCAGGTCTCCTGGAGAACTGACCATGGCTGCCCTGCTTCACCTCTCTTCTCCCCCTGCCAGCGGAACACGAAGGCAAGATTTGCTCTTTCTCGCTGCAGCTGTAAACTGGAGGTGCCCAAGCTCTCCCCGGAGGCCACCCAGCCACTGTGTCTGGGTAAGGCAGGAGGTTTAAGGAACCCCAGGGAGGAAGAGTTCCTTAGGGGGAATCCAGGGCAGGAGCTGGGGGGATTTTGGAAATGCCAGGTAAATGAAACAACTGCCCATCAATTATCATTTGAGAAATCAATGTGGTAAAAAATGATAACATTGCATTTTAATGAGAGTTTTTATAATTTCATGAAGATTGGAGACTTAAAAAAAAATGCTGGCTTTTCAACAGACAGCATGAAAAATCAAATACGCATGGCAGTGAGTGAGCTGGAGGCCCACAGAAGCCTGGACTCAGAGGCTTGGAGGGCGGAGGGCGTCCAGTCCATGTGGCTCCTGGTCTGAGTCCCTGCTGGGCACGTAAGTGTTCTGTGTTCCCCAGCGGGGTCCCTGGCCCAGCCTCCTGGGGCCCAGGCTAAACCTGAGGGCCTTCGACAGAACCCCAGGGCTCTCATGGTCCTGAAGGGCGATAGCCCAGGGGTGGGAGTGGAGCTGGAGCCTCCGCGAAGCCAGCAGGGGTTTCCTGCGAGGCCGGCTTTGGAGTCCGAGGACCCAGACTCAAAACCGGTCTCAGCGCCTCCTGGCGATGCAGCAGCGGGTTAAATCCCTTCCTCATTCCCTCGTCCATTCAAAGCGACAGCCCCCTGGCGGGGCTGCGGGGCACTGCATTGAGAAGAGCAGGGAGCGCAGGGCACCGGGCCTAGCCTTGGAGCCCTGGCCGAGGCGGCAGCAGCACATTCGCGAGGGCGATCTTGGGACGGGGCCACCGAGCCACACATTTCGCTGGCGGCTGCTCTGCCGGTAGCCACGGAACAGTGTGGTGCTCTCTGTGCTGCCAGCCCGAGGGGCGCGAGAGCGGGGCCGCCTGCCCATGCTGCCCGGGACCCAGCAGAGGTGCAGCTGCTGTGTCATTAGGCTCTAACCACCCCACTAAATTCTCCCAACTGGAGCTGGTGAGCAGGACAGAGCAGCCTCTCCCAGGGAACGGCGGGAGAGGCGCCAGCGTCGCCATGGCAACGCGGCCCTGTGGAGTCGGCTGAAGTTACTCGAGCTCCGCATGTCACGTCACGAGCATTTTTCAAGATTAAGCTGCTTACCAGAAGGGTTCAGAGGAGGCCTATTCTATTTCACGAAAATGGAAACTACAGAGCAGGTCAAATCGCAAGCCGGGTGGTTTTAAGCTGGATCCAAGAAAAACACTGAAGGATTCTTTAGCTGTGCCCAAGCTGGGGCCTTCATGTTTATTAGCTACTCAAGGCCAACTTCTGCAGAAAGGATCAAAACCAGAAACGGGTTTGTTGAGCCAGTGTCGGCCAAGCCTGTGCAGCTGGGAGGGGGCCACTGCCAGCTTGGGGGCTGGCGTCATCAGAGGGCCGACCCTAGCAGCGAGAGGCAGAGACCCCACTGCCACTGCCCTCACAGTCTGAAGTCGGCCTTTGGTTCTGGCCAGCTCACTCGGTCCCTTTGATAAAGATGGCGTGGGCCTGGCCTGTGTGAGAGTGCTGATGTGGATGGTGAGGTCCATGGTGGCCTGGCATGGGCAGGAGACCACAGCTAGAGGCACCACATTTGCGTGGCGGCCCCCATGTTAGAGCACAGAATGCAGCAATGACAATGGGAAAATGAGGCAGCCTCCTTTCTACAGGAAACTGTCATCCTTAAATAACAAACAACAAAACTTACTAAGTTGGACTTGGGAGACAAAGAACATTCACAACCAGGGAAGCTCAGGTCGGGTTAATCACGTGCAGCATGGCAAAGGCTCGGTGCACCTGAGCTTGTCTGACAGTCTCTTGCTACTTTCCCATCCCCTAGCTGTTGTTTTCTTCATTTCTCAAACATCTACTACATGGGGCACTGGCTGATAGGGCCAGAGATGCACATGACCCAACCTCAGGAGTTCCTGTCACTGGGTTGTGGGGTTCAGCTTCCAGTGAGAGAGAGGACACGCAGGCAGACAAGATTCCGATGGGGGAAGGAGCATGAGTGCCACCAGAATAGCCCTGCGTGTTGTGTAAATCAGGATGGAGGGACCTCAGGCTGGGGGTGGCAGAGGGGAAGGGCGATCATGCATAACACTTACACTTTCTGGAACACAAGAAAACTTCTCTGAAATCATAAAAGGCACACCATCCATTGCTGCAAAAGAAGAAAAAAAAAAAGATGGCATTAAAGGTACTGAAGATGGCTTTTAGTTGTCCAGCAACCGAAGATGTCGAAACAGAGAATATGAATCCGTCACTGGATGGAGCCAGGTGACACCTAGCACAGGGGTGCAGGAGCTATGAAAAAGGACAGGTCCCACCCTTGTTGCCAGGACACAACATGCTGAGAGAGGCAGGCGCCTCGTCATCCCCTGAGCACCAGGCAGTTGTGTAGACAAGAGCTCTAGGAGCAGAGAGGGGCTGGTCTAGAACCCCCACTCTCCACCCCTGGAATCTGGTCTCTGATCTGTAACGGGAGAGTCACCAGGGGCTGACAGCCGGATGAAGGTGACACAGCTGGTGGGGACAGGCTGCACTGAGACGAAGGCAGTAGGCACGTGCATTAGATATGCTCTAAGGTGCTGTTGGGCTCAGGGGAAAAGTCTAAGTGGGAGGAAAGAGGAGCTTAGGAGTCAGATTGGCTGGGTTCAAATCTCAGCTGGTGACTGCAGATGAGCAACTGAAGTTAAAAGATGAAAAACTGAAGTTACGTTTAAAAAGACGGCAC
Organism: Macaca thibetana thibetana; assembly: GCF_024542745.1. Lineage (NCBI taxonomy): Eukaryota > Metazoa > Chordata > Mammalia > Primates > Cercopithecidae > Macaca > Macaca thibetana. The sequence continues at coordinate 12,119,220 of NC_065592.1, forward strand.
TGCCTACATGACAGGGTGCCTGTGCATCGGAAGTGGAGTGGGTGGGGAGCCTGGCCAGCGCTGGCACAGAGCGGGTGCTTGGCAGGTGAGGGCGACAGTGGCTGTCACTCTCAGTCGCTCAGATCCAGGGCGTCAAGCGCTGACTTGAGGCTCACCAGTGTGCTCAATTTTAACAGGACACGAGAGAAAGGGCATGGAACGGGGATGCAACAAACGGAAAAACCAGGGGCCCAGGGGTGTGGTTCCTTTTCTGTGGCCGCCCCTCCCTCCACCCTGTCCCAGGGGATCACTATCAAAAGCACACGGACAAAAGTGACCCAGGGTGTGCCTCCATAAGTGAGCACTTCTCTACAAATTACAACCTCAGAGAGGAGGACTCTGGTGCCACACCAGGACTGGAAATCCTGCCACGTTGAGGAACAGGTCACATCGGATGAGATGTGACGCCAGCATTCGCAGAGCCAACACGGCAGCATGTGGCTGCTGGGACAGTGGTAGGGGCCTCTCCAGTGTCAGCTTCTCCCTTAGGTCTGGGAAGAGTCGGGAACATGCACCGTAGTCGTGCGGGGCCTGGTCATGAGTGCAGGGATGCGGAGCCCCAAAGTCCTGAGGTGGTGGCTTTGCGGTAAATTGTGGTTTCAGGGAGAAACGGAGTGAGCAGAATGGAAGCCAGGTAGAGTGTGGGGGCAGCATTGGGCAGTGTGCTCCCGAGAGCGACAATCTTTGCTTCCCCCAATGTCTCCTGGAATGATGACTTCTCTGGAACCTTCAGTGGTCATATTTTTTTTTTCTCAGTCCTAACAAAGAAGAGTAGTAGAAGCAGAAAGCAACAAAACAAGAGGAAAGGACATAAGAGAAGGAGAAGAAACTTGGGACAGATCCTCCCAATCAGCAAGAAAAGCTGAATGGCTCATGCTATGTTCATACAGAAATAAAACATCATAGAACTCATTCATGCTTTATTTTAGGGAAGGAAAGAAATGAAACCTTCTTGGGTCAGCATGAAGAAAAAGACACAGCACAGGTGGCAGCAGCCGCTGCATTCCCTGCACCCTCCTTTCTTAGCAGGGGTGCTGTCTAGTGTGGTTGCTGGACTCAGACACTCCTGGTCAGAGGCCTTTTCAGGTGGTGCTGGCAACCTGCTGTGAGCTGCCAGAAGAGACGGGACAAAGGGCCCGAACAGGCAACACTTCCCCAGAAAGTGGGGTGAGGGGAAGGCCCCAAACAATCTCATTCAGTATGTCCCGCATTCGGGCCTCAATCTCGTTCAGTACATCCCGCATGCAGACCTGTGCGTGAACTCTGAGCACCTATGCGTGTGTGATGCTTCACAGATGAAAAAGTTCGGCAATGAATAAAGGAGCCTCGAAGAGCCACAAAGCCTTCTAGAGAGGGGCAGAGTCCCACCGGATATCCAGGAAGAGGTGTGCCAGCTCCCACCACCGTGGGCCCGACCTGACTTCCAGGCCCTTCCCAGTGCTGCTGAGATGGGCTGGGCACTCGTAACACTTCTGATCATTTTAGAGATTGGGAAGCAGAGGCTCTGAGAAGTCGGTGCTTGCTGGGGTCACAAAGGTAGGCAGCAGTGGCCCCAAAGCTCTAGATAGTACAGGCTACTGGACCTCCCCAGTAAAGTCCCGAAGCCCACTGTTTTCACCCGTCACGGTCCACATGTCCTGCTCTCTGCACACACCCACCTCTTCCACGGCTTCTCTTGCCTGCTAGACAGACAGCAGGGTCCGCAGCAGAGTCCTCCCTGCACGCCCAAGTACTGTGCACAGGCTCCGGAAATAGCGAGTGCTCACAGGCACGGGACCCAATGCCGGGGAGTTTCTCAACGAGCTCAGCCTCTGCACACACCCGCAAGCTGGAGACCACGCCTTCCTTGCTCCCCTGTAGAACCCACTCTCCATTCATTCCCCAGGCTTTCTGCCTCTGATGTTTTAAAGACCTTATTAGTATTTGGGGGTGAAGAACTGCCTCTCACTGGTGTCAGCTGTTTCTATCTACATGTCACTGTATGTCTAGGGAACCTGTGTGTTAAAAAGGTGGTAAGGTGATGTGCAAAGACCTGATTACACCAGGACATGAGGGGGCTGGGAAGTACTGGGGATGGCAGAGAGGAAGGGGGGCTCCTCCCATGGAGGCCACCCTAGTCAGAGGCTGTCAGTACTGTCTGTGCCTCCAATGGACAGAGAAGGGCAGGATTTCCAAGATGGGGGTCTCGACTGGCATTCAAGGCCCTGGCCCCTTGCATCTGACCCTCTTCCTGGCTTGCCCATCCCTTCCTCCCTCTATGCTTGCACCTCAACTGTCCTTCCCAGTTTTCTGAGTGCCTCTCCTGCAGCATGCCTTCCCTGAGGCTCTCCCTGGGGTCTGGCCAGGCCTGTGTCTCCTCTCCTCTTCTGGCAGGTGCATGTGTGAGTCACCTCTGAGTTCCAGGTCCCCAGTCCAGGGTCAGGGCCTGGGGGCTCAGGGGCTGTGCTGGACAGGGAGGGCTGCTGTTTCCATGCACAGGGGTCTGGGGAACTGGGTAGGGGGCTCCAGCCTGGGGCAAGTGCCTAACCTCTCTCAGGACCTGGGGACCCTGCTCGCTGCCACCCCCGCCTGCTGCTGCTGGAGATGAAAGCCATGGATGGAAAAAGCCAGGGAATCACTTCCAGGGACTGGGAAGATCTAAGCAGGGAGGGAAATGTTTTAAAAAATTCATATAAAATTAACCATTTTAAAGTGAACAATTCAGTGGCGTTTAGAACATCACAACGGTGTGCGGTCCCCACCTCCATCTAGTTCCAAAACATTTCCATCGCTCCAAAGTCAACCCCCTCACCCGTGAAGCAGTTTCTCCCTGCTCCCACAAGCAGCGTGTGTTTCTTTTTCCTTCCAACTGATGGTCATGTCTTTGAAAGAGAAGGATCTAGAAACATAGGTAGTCCTGTAAGCCTGGCTTTCTGAACACAGTAGCCAGGCCTCCTGTCACGCTGCGCTCTTGCCTCGCTAGTCAGCTAGGAGATAAGGAAGAAAGGGTTTGCCCAGACTGGCTGCTCTGAGTTGAGGGCTTTAATACAAATCAAGGAGAAAAAAGTAACTTGTGGATATGGTTTGGCTGTGTCCCCACCCAAATATCATCCTGAATTATAACTCCTATAATCCCCACGAGTCGTGGGAGGGACCCAGTGGGAGGTAATTGAATCATGGGGGTGGGTTTTTGCCATGCTATTCTCATGAGAGTGAATACGTCTCATGAGATCTGATGGTTTTATAAAGGGGAGTTTCCCCTGCACATGCTCTCTTGCCTGCTGCCATGTAAGTCGTCCCTTTGCTCCTCCTTTGCCTTCTGCCATGATTGTGAGCTCTCCCCAGCCATGTGGCTCTGTGAGTCCATTAAACCTCTCTTTCTTTACAAATTATGTAGTCTTAGGTATTTCTTCATAGCAGTATGAAAATGGACTATACACTTGTAAAACTTAGATTATCAACAACAGTATTTTTTTGTATATATATTGACATAGTTTAGATATATGTCCCTGACAAGTCTCATGTTAAAATGTAATCCCCAGTGTTGGAGATGAGCCCTGGTGGGAGGTGTTTGGCTCATGGAGGCAGATCCCTCATGGCTTGGTGCTGTTCTCACGGTAGTGACTGATTCTCACGAGATCTGGTTAAGTGCGTGGCACCTCCCCTGGCCCTCTCTCTCACTCCTGCTCTGGCCATGTGATATGCCTGTTCCCCCTTCACCTTCCACCGTGATTGGAAGCTTCCTGGGGCTTCCCAAGAAGCAGATGCCAGTGCCCTGATTCCTGCACAGCCTGCAGAACTGTGGGCCAAGAGCCAATTCAGTCTCTGTTCTTTATCAATGCCCCAGTCTCAAGTATTCCTTCATAGCAACGTAAGAACAGCCTAACACACAAATATACATATCACATATATTATGTAAAAATATACCTTTACATAGATTATAGATTTATATTTTGTATATAGAATATGTAAGTTATAAATTGTATGTTTCCATTACAAGTGTATACATATGTATATGCATATACACACCCATATATGATGAGGACAAGGCCCTCCCTTAGCCACTGAGAGACTGCAGGGAGTGGGCAGGGCGCTCACCCCGCCTCCCAGTGGGCCCTGAAGTCCCTCAGAGGCACTTCCTGTTTGTCTGCTGGCCCTCCCCACACCTGCCTCCAGCAGAGAAGCCCTCCCTCCCAGACCTTCTGGGGCACCCTGGGGAGTTGGTGGGGCCCATGGTCAACCTGCTCCACATGAAGGCGTCGAGGTGTCTGGGTGAGGGCACCTTCTGGCCCTGAGGCAGGCTCAGCAGTAACACCTTAGTGAGGAGGCAAAGATGAGATGTGAGATCATTGTGGGATGCCCCACAGCAGCCACTGGGAGGGAAGGAAGACCCATTCCTGAAATGTCTGAGGGGCAACAGGCAGCGGCAAGGCAGGCCCTCAGGACTTTCACAGCCTCACGCCACCCCTCGGCCCACACGCTCCTGACTGGACCAGTGGCAGAGGAGATGAGGGGACCTGCTTGGACCTAATCCTGACTGCAAGGAGGAGCTGTCTGGTAAAGCAACAGAGACGGGAGCCTCGGGACAGACCACCACCGTCTGAGAGTTTGTGATAGAAGGAGGGGCACAGTCAGATGCTCCCTATGTTCTTCTAGAAAACAGACTTTTATTTTTTGTAGAGATAGGGGTCTCACTATGCTGTCCAGGCTGGTCTCGAACTTCTGGCCTCAAGTGACCTTCCCAGCCTGACTTCCCAAACTGTTGGGATTACAGGTGTGAGCCACCACACATGGCCTAGAAAACAGATTTTAACAAACTCAGAGGAAAGAAAGAGGAGGTGATAGGATCCAATGGGCTGAAGCTCACAGTGGCAGCTGAACTGAGAGGAGTGGGGCTCTCACAGTGCCCTTCTCACCAGCACAAGGAGGCTCCAAAGAGAAGCAAGTGCCACCAGGACCAGCGAGACTCTGCTAAGCAGATAATCTGCCCACCAAATCCCACTTATTTTAGACAATCTAGTATATCAAAGATTAAGGCAGACTGAAATAATATGGATTTCAGCAAAGCATCTGACAAAATTTCTCATGTTATCTATGTATACAAGATGGATAAATACAAGTGGCTACTGCGGAGGTTAGCAGAATCCATAACTGGTTGAATCACACATTCAAGAAGCTGATTAAGAGACCAATGCTAACCTTGAATAACCCCTGGGAAAGGTGCCCAGGGCATGATCAATGACTCAAATGAAGACACAAAGGATATGCTTATCTAATGCATGCCTGATGGGAAGCCGAGGTGGGCAGTCTATAAACCAGATAACAGAGTGAAAACCAAGAAAGTCAAAAAAAGTTGCGACCATGGGCCAAATGTAATGGAAGGAGTTCACTAGAGACCCACGAAGAGTCCCGTAATGTAGGTCCAGAAACCCAGCTGTGTTGGATGGAATGGAAGAGGTGCGGAGTAACAGCAGGAGACAGGAAAGAAGGCGGCTGTAGGTGAGTAAGTCAATGATGTGATCTGACTATTTAAACGGAGCATCATAAGGTTACAGTGCTGCAGTCCTGGTGCCCGGATGAGGAGTCACTCGCCCTGGTCTACTTGGAGCTGGAGTGGGGCGCTCAGAGCCAGGACCACCTTCCCAGAGGGTCATCCCAGGGGCCTTTAAGGAGGCCAGGGTGGTGAGGGAACCTGAAGCTAGACCACAGGAGGGAAAGGAGAAGCAGCCATCAGGTTCAATGGCCCAGGAAGGCACAATCCTGTCCATTTCTGTTCATCCTAGCACCCTGCCCAGCACCCCCAGAGCCCAGTATGGTGTCCAGCACATGAGAACTGCAGCAAAAGTGGGGACTGAGATAAGAGAAGACTTGAGGTGAACATAATCAAATGTCTGCACATGTTTTCATGGTGGTCACAGCATACGGGGCTAGACGCAGACAGCGACTTGCTGGGAAGTTAGGGAGGGAATTTGTGTGTTGGGCAGAAAGCTGATCGGTGGGACTGCTAAATCCCCTCTTAATTCCATAACATCCACGTCTCCTCTCATCTGGGCAGCCTTTTCGTATTTTAAAATATCTAGAGGTTTGCAAAACATAATTCTTAAAATCAACGGCATGCATTCTTCATGCGTTCCAAAAGAATGTTCATGAATCATCTCTGTCCTGGCTTCTCCTGGGGAGCCACGTTTACTTCCTTCCTTTCTTTTTCCCTAGCTGAAACCAGCATTTTGTCTTTGTTATTCTTTTAGAGCAGAGAGACTGTGATGTTCTAGCATTTAGTCTATTTCTGAGTCCCATGCAGGGTGACATGCTGTTCGAGGAACTGGAGACAGAGCTGTGAATGAGACGCACATTTTCACCCCTGACCTGTCCCTTCCACGCAGCCTAAGGACTTGGATGAGGCTTCTCCTGCCGACACTACCTGACCAGTCTGCAGTCACAACCCAGATGCGGGGACAGCACCTGCCCTTTCCTTGGCAGAGCCAAAGACGACACCCAGGTACACAGCGGCCCTCTCTCCAGGCCTTAGAGCTCTCAGTGTGCCATGACAAAGCCCCCCACCCCCAACAAACCTGGGAGGTAGAGGAATTCTCCCCAAGCCCAGTTCTACAAAATAGAAAAGGAAAGGAAATTCATGCTTACTGCCCACACACAAGGTGGTGAACATGCATCAAATAACTCAAGCCTCAACATTACCACTTAATGTGATTTGAATGTGTCCCCACCCAAATCTCATGTTCAATTGTAATCCCCAGTATTGGAGGTGGGGCCTGGCGGGAGATGACTGAATTATGCGGGGAGAGGATTTCTTCTGGATGGTTTAGCAGCATTCCCCCCACTTGGTGCTGTCCTCATGATAGTGAGTGAGTCCTTGCGAGATCTGGTTGTTTAAAGATGTGTGGCGCCTTCCCCTCTGGCTTTCTTGTTCCTGCTCTGGCCATGTAATAAGCCTGTTCTGGATTTGCCTCCACCATGACTGAAAGCTTCCTGAGGGCTCCCCAGAAGCAGATGCTGCCATGCTTCCTGTACAGCCTACAGCACCATGAGTCAATTAAACCTCTTTTCTTATAAATGACCAAGTCTCAGGTATTTCTTTATAGTAATGCAAGAATGAACTAATACACCGCTTGCAAGGCTTAGAGGAGTTATGAGCCTTGGCTGGAGCCAGGATTCAAACCCAGAGTGTAACCTGCACTGGGTCTATGGGGGGCTGTGGCAGGGAAGGAGGGGCTTGGAGCTTGGCAGGCCTGAGTTTTTGCTGCAGCTCAGGAGGTGCAGATGTGCAGCTGTGCACAGGCCACCCCACCTCTCTGAGCCTTACTTGCCCTGTCTGTAAGGTGGGCATAATACTACAGCTGTCTCCACGGGTGAGAGTGGAGAAAAATGAAATAAGACAACAGAGATAAAGTACCCACCACGTAGGGAAGGCTGGTCAGCTAACTGTGGCTTCTGCTCTTACCAAAAGCCATGTGCTGGGGCAGGTTTCCTTTCAGTACCCGACCAGTGCTTTCTTCTTCTTCTTCTTGTTTTTAAATTTTTTTAAAAAATTTTTGGTGGCAGTTTTAACAAAATGCTGATCCACAGCATCGAGCTACCACCAGCAGATGAAAGCAAGGATGTGCTGCTGGCTCTGTGGCGCAATTAGCATTCTCCTAAACAAACGAGCTTCAACAGAGCTGTAATTAAGCAGGCCTGTAATTAAGTATATGCCCTTTATCATAACGATCATGCTTAAAAATGGCATGATGCATGGAACTCTGTTATTAATGCTGTAATCCCAAACTGAAGTGCGAGTACATAGAAATCAGCGTGTCAGGCCTGTCACCAGAGTGTTTGTAAAATACATTAAAGAAAAACCCCAGAAAACAATGAGCTCATTCAACTGTTCTTTTTACAATCAGGCACTACAAGTCAAGGGGATTGTGAATGCTTACAGATTCTGCAAGGTTTAAATAAATAAAGCTCTAATCTGCTACTGTATTAATCCCACCCCCTATTTTAAAGAAGGAAAAAGGGGGTGCTGGGTTTTTTTTTTTTTTGCCAGCTGACCTGAACGCCTGTCTTTGCTATTCTTGGGGAAGCAGTCAGTCCAATCTGCATGCTGCATTTGTTTGGACATAAAATTGGATTCCTGCTTGCACAGACAGCTCTGCCATGAATCTGTAGGAACTTTGCCTGGCAACGAGATGGGATTATAGCTCCTGCATCCTCCCTTCGTATGGGAACTATAATTTTACCCGCCAAGGCAGTCCTCCAGAGCCATCCCTTGTTTCTCCCCTCCAAACACACACCTCAGACTTCTGCAGGCTCAACACAAACCCACCACCGACCAATTCCCAAGGGCTCCGGACTAAGGACCACCCATCGCCCCGGAATACCTAGTTGCTCAGAGCTGCCAACCCTTATCCCTCCCCAGTGTGTCAGTACACAGACGGGATGAGGAAATACTCCAGTCAGCACATGGATTAATTTCAACACGCTTGATAAAGAGAGTCATAAAGTCATGTGGTAAAAATGTAAAAATTTAAAAAAAAAAAAAAGACTCCATTACCAGCATCTCAATTGTTATCTGCTTAAAGTTGTCAAGCGGTGTTAAGTGAACTCGGGTAATAGTACCTCAAAGTACTTGCAGAGATGCTGGTGAACAATGAGGCTTATTGGCAGGTAGTCATTTTCGGAATAAAATTAAATGCAACTGGAGTGGTGGGAGGCCTTTAATTCTGTGTGCCTGCTCGGGGCTTGAAGCTGTAAATAGTCAGCAACCCCAAGCCTTTCTTCTCCCCTTTCCTGTGGCGTTTCAAAAGTCCTTTACAATTTGTGATGGGAAAAATGCCAGCAACTCAAGATCTCAAGGCCATTTCTCAAAACTCATTTGCAAACCAAAACACAGAGCCTGTTTTGCTTTCTTGGTGATTTCACTTTGGGGATATTCCTTGGAAGGTATTTGTAGATGCCTCCAGAGCTGTCTGCTCAGTGACATTCCAATTGAGTTTACACAGGGCCAACAACTTCCTTCTAGATCCCCAAAGTAATTTGTTTTGCCATGTTATTCATAAGCCAAAAGGAGTGATTTATCAGCCACTGCCGGAGCCTCCCGCGTCCCCTGCGTGAGAGGCAGCATGGGAGGATGGAGTACAGGCGCCGGAGTCGGACCCGTGTGAGCGTTCAGCCGGACCCAGTGCTTGTTAGCTGTGTGGCTTTGGGCAAGTCACTTAACCTCCGAGTCAGATTTTCATCCGTCAAACGAGGATCATCGTGCCCACTCCGCAGCACCGCTGAGGGACCAGACAGCAACAGGAAAGAACAGCCCGACCATGGCAGCCACTCAGAAAATGGGGGCAAGGCTGCGGTTTTATGTCAAAAGCAGCTGACTGTTTCTGCAGGAAATGAGTTCAGACCAGGCCCCACCTCTAACTAGTTCTGTAATTTGGGACAAGTGTTTAACGTCTCTGAGCCTCTGTTTCCTCAGCTGTAGAAGAGAGAAAATAATAATACCTGGACTGCAATGACATTCAAACAAGATAAAAACATTAAGCCCTAGGTGCAAACTAACTGCTCAGTAACTGTTGGCCGTTCGTATTAGTGTTAGTGTTAGTGTTAGTGTACAGAGGAAAATACCCTTTCACGGTTGACCTTTTTCTACCTGCTTTCACGCAAGAACACAAGTGCAGCCATATTACATTACACAATCCATAGGCTGTGAGACCCAATCCAAAGACGTTTGGTGGGACGGAAGCAATGTGTGCCAAGGAGTGACTCACTGGGTCCCCCAGACCGGGGTACCCTCACACCACAAACGAACGTTCTCTGAGGTTCCATTTGGCATGAGCAATCTGAATATTACACACACACACACACACACACACACACACACACACACACACACAGAGCACCGACTCCTCCTAGGCTCCCCGTCTCTACACAGGAGACTCTAATTGATGGGCCCGCTTCATCCCTCTGCATTCCCAGCATCTTGGGAGGAATCTAGGGCCACCAGCCCACCCACCTCCTCCTTCAGGGCAGTCCCTCCCTCCAGGGCCCAGGGTGCAGTGCCGGGCTGCAGAACCTCATGCAGGTCCAGGTCAGTTCTCTGAAAGCTGTGGGAGCACAGAGGGAGGGCAGCTGCCCCACAGACCACACCCACGAGAAACTTGACACACAACAATAAGAACATTCTCACTGAGACTCAGAAGCTTGGATCTTGCTTTCAAGTCGAGCTTGACTTGCAACACCAGAGACAGCAGACACCAGGGAGAGCCACGGTCTGGGGCACCCAGTGAGTTACTCCTCAGCAAACATTGCTTTTGTCCCTCCAAATGTCTTTGGGTTGGGACTCACGGCCCCTGGGTTATGCAATTTAATATGGTTGCACTCCTGGTTTTACGTGAAAGCAGGCGGAAAGGGGTCTACCGCAAAAGGGTGTTTTCCTCTGGACAGCAGTAATAACACTAATACTGACTAATACTAACACTAGTGGCTAACAGTTACTGAGCAGTTAGTTTGCACCTAGGGCCTTATGTTTTTATCTCATTTAAACATCATAGCAATCCAGGTATTATTTTCTTTCTTCCACAGTTTAGAAAAGAGAGGCTCAGAGACATTCAAGAAACTTTTTTTTAACGTTATAAATATTTAATGGCTTGGGGTAGGGATCAACTGCATTTTGCTCAAGGTAAAGATAAAACACAACTCAGTGATACTTCTCCACGTGAGTACAAAGGTGCCCTGGTGGCTGAGAGGCCACTGGGTCAGTGCACACACCTGCTGCCCACAGTGACGAACACAGAAACTCCTCAGTGAGCTCGAGACCAAAGGAGCTTTGTAGATGCAGAACAAAAAGCAGAACCAAGGTCCAATGCAGATATGTTACCTCTAGTAGCGACCAAATCCTCTGGAAGAAGGCAAGCTCTAAAACAGGCAGTGTGATCTGCAGCCAAGGCAGGTAACTGAAAGCAAGGGCCTGGCAGGCATGGCCTGTGACTGCTGAACACGCTGTCCCTGGGGCTGAGCATCACATATACCCCCCGGTTGTGGAGCAGGGAACCTCAGGCTTGGAAGACGTGCTTTCTCTGCCAGCGCTCTTTTTACCTTCTCAAAACCAACCCATAAATATTTTTAAGTTGCACTCTTTCATACTTCAGCACAGGAATATATTTTCAAAGGAAACCATTCCAATAGGATAGCTAAGTTAAAGCACCCCTTGCATCCAGAGCCACTGATCCCTGGGCCCTTCTCAGAGCAAGCCTTGGTAGTGGTCTGTACACAGCGCCTGGGGTCCCGCCGGCCTGTTTCCTATGCGTTCACCTGCGTGTTTGCATGTATAGAAAAAAGACAGAATTTTATTTTTTTATTTTTCAGACATGGGCTCTTGCTCTATCACCCAGGCCAGTGTGCAGTGGTGCCATCATAGCTCCCTGTAGCCCTGAACTCCTGGGCTCAAGGGGTCTTCCTGCCTCAGCCTCCCAAGTAGCTGGGATTACAGGCATGAGCCACTACAGCTGGCCAGAATTTTGTTTTGTATGTATTTGTGTTTTTAATAAAAATAGCATCACTGCATAAGTAACTGTTTTGCAATTTACTTTTTTTCACTTGACTGTCAGAGAGGTTTCCAGATCAATTCCTAGAGCTCTGTCTCAGCCTTTTTCACTGTTGCACAGAAGTAGGGTCCAGAGACAACCAAAAACCAGCCTGCCAGGAGCCCTGATGGCCATTCTCAGTGGCCTGAAGGGCATCATGAGGTCCCTGGGGAGCCACTAAAGGGTCTTTGAGCTGGAGAGAGAGATGGCGAGATTCAGGTTTTAACAACGTCTCCCTGGCTGTGGAGAGGAGAATGAATTGCAGGGAGTGAGGCTGGAGCAGGAACACCAGGGAGGAAATTCTGATGCTGAAGCAGGCGAGGGACACTGGTGGCCTGGATGAGGGCAGTGGCAGTAAGAATGGAGGAGCTGGGGAAGACCAAGGGACGTTTAGATGGAAGAATGAAGAGACCTGGTCACTGGCTGCAGAGGGGCAAGGCGGAATCAAGGGTGACTCCAGGATCCTGGCCTAAAGAGCTGGGAGAACGAAATGCCAGGTACTGACAGGGGCATGGGGGCCAGTGGAAAAGCAGCACAGATGAACTCGTGGGCCCTGCTGAGCATGTGTCAGGTTTGAGGGGCTTGGGAGACAGTCAAGGGGAGGCAACTGGTCAACACTTGTTAGAACATCATGACCGAGAATGCGAGACGGATGGGTGAGGGCTGCGGGGTGGAGATCCAGAAATGAGGCCTGGTGGGCGGGGATGTGAGGGTGAGTTTGGAAGTAACCAACATGGTGATAATTGAGGCCATGAGAGAAGATGAAATATCTGGAACATGGTGAGAGAGGGAGGCCTGGGACAGAGCTGAGGAATGTTAATGTTCCAAGCTGGCAAAAACAATGGGAAGATCAGAATGTACTCTGTGATACTGGATCAAAATCAGAGGTATCATTATAAAGTCAGTTTTAATATGTGGTTGCAGATAGATACATAAGCGCACATCTATGTGTGTTTGTGTACACTTACAGGTATATGTGTACATATATTTCTCTCTACACACACATGTGCGTACATTTCTCTCTGCTGAGGCAATGGCAGTTCGGAGGCGATGGGACTCCTCATATCCAGACTCTGCTTTCTAGTGTCTCCTCTAAAAGAGACAGGAGCTCTTTGGAGAAGTGGCTGATTCCGTGCTGGGCAGGAAGGGAAAAGGCCAGGAACATCTTGTTGTGCCAGAAAGTAAAGAGGTTCTCAAAGAATCACAGGAACACAGCAGAAAGGCACGAGAGCCAGCCCGAAGGGGTTCCCATTGGCTAAATACGAATCCATTTGAGCATCAAACTAAAAAATGACAACAATGCGTAAGAATACCACAGTCCATACCAATATAAAGAAAGAAATCGGCTGAGGATAAGGGAAACCTCGTCCTTATATACTGGAGAAATGGCAGAGTTATGAAAGTCAATGGATGCGAAAAGTGACAGGTGAAAATCTGATGAGGAACAAGTTATTCACATAGGCCTACGGTATTCCCCACAAATTACCTACTAATTACAAAGGTAAAAGCAGTAATTTTACAGTGAAGAAACCTGCCACGCAGCACCTTCACCAGGTGATCGAAGCTAACTTCACCGGTACTGGGTCACACCAGCACCGTGGGCCTCCCAAAAGGATGCACTGAGAGTGAGACTCTATCGATGGCTTCAGGAGGATTCCTGCCAAAATGCATAACAAATCTCATTATGAGAAAACGTCAAACAAGGGATATTACACAAGGTACGGGATACTGAAGTAAAGGATAGGATCTACAACACCCGGGGGAGTCCTCACGTTATAGCCCCAGAAAAGGTGATGTTCAGTTTAAATTACTTCAATCAAATCTGATTTCCGGCTGGGCACGGTGGCTCACACCTGTAATTCCAGCACTTTGGGAGGCCGAGGTGGGCAGATCACCTGAGTTCAGGAGTTTGAGACCAGCCTGGGCAACATGGTGAAAGCCTGTCTCTACTAAAAAAAAAAAAAAAAAAAAAATCCAAAAATTAGTCGGGCATGGTAGCACACGCCTGTGGTCCCAGCTACTCAGGAGGCTGAAGCAGGAGGATCGCTTGAACCCAGGAGGTGGAGGTTGCAGTGAGCTGAGATCGCACTACTACACTCCAGCCTGGGTGACAGAGCCAGACCCTGTCTCAAAAAAAAAAAAAAAAAAAAAAAAAATCTGATTTCCCACAAAAGTGAGTGGCATACACAAGGTTATTATAGGTCTATCCCAGGGCTGATATCCAATTTGTAATAGAAATGATCACAAACACCAGAGTTACTTAATTATAAAGTATGCATCTCTAGGGCACCATAGAAAGTGCTCTAAAGTATATGTAAATAAATTCAACGACACGATACTTTTTTCCTCCTTAACAACTCCTGGCACCTGTCAGGACCAGAAGGCTTCTTTCGTGCGGCCTGCAGTGGTAGGTGGCAAAAATGGCAGCAAATCCCATTATCCGCGTATGTGTGCCCCCTAGCAATATGATTTGTCAGTTCTCCCATCAAGAGGCGTAATCTATTTCTTCACCCCCGAATCTGGGCTTGGCCACGTGACTTGCTTTGGTGAACGGGACATCAGCAGTTATGACACCAGCAGAGACGTAAACATGCTTGTGAACCCGGGTTAGACTTCCCTTGCTTTGGAGTGCTGGGTCGGCCAAATGCACAGGCTCAGAGAAGCCTCCTGGAGCATGAGAGATCACGTGGAGCAAACACGAGCATCTCCAGCTAAGGCATCCCTGGAGCAGTCAACCTGCCAACTACAGACAAGGGAGTGAGGCCATCTCAGGCCATCCCAGGCCATCCGGCTCCAGTCAGGCTGACCTGGACCAGCATAATCACCCAGTGACCCACAGAGCCATGAGAAATTATAAATGTTGGCTGGTTTAAGCCCTAAGTTTAGGGTGGTTTGTTATGCAACAAAAACTAACTGATGGAGGGGCTACATCTTTGAGAGGAAATTCAGATAGATTTCTCCAGAAACTGCTCTCTTTGTATCTTTATACTGGCTGCCTTAGAATAAAGTCAGTTAACAGAAAGGGCTTTGGTGTCAGACAGCCCTAGGTTCAAATGCCCGGCCCACCAGGCACTAGCTCTGCACCCATGAAACATGTTTATTGAGCCTCTAGAATGGGGCTGATTATTCTAGGGGAGATGCAAGGATTCAGAAAGATAACACATATAAAATAAATGTTCAGCATGTGTTAGCTATTATTATCATTACCACCCCAATAATGTGCAGAGGCTGAGACTTTCTTGACCCACTGCTGGAAGGACCTATTTTCAATGTGCTCCCCCCACCCCCTGCCCCACCAATCTGGAGGCCACTTGTGCATTTAGAGAGTAAGCTCCATGACAGCTGCACCTCCGGCTCCTAGAACAGCATCTAGCATATAATGGCATCCAAAGAAACCTACTGAATAAGTAATGATGGGAAGAGAATTGGCCTTGGCATCAGGGGGCCCAGCTTTCAGGCAATCAAGTCTGTGTCCCCATCTGAGAGTAAAAGGGTTGGGCTAGATCAGTGACTCATCCTGGTGCTCATCTGGTGAGTTTGAAAAGATTATCACTGCCTGCCACCCCCAACCCCAGGGGTTCTGATTCAATTGGTCTGAGGGGTGGGCTCTGGGGATCAGCATTTTTTCAAAGCTCCCCAGTGATTCTAATGTGCAACCAGGTTTGAGAAGCCCTGGCCTAGAAGATGTTTAAGATCCAGCTCTGATAGTCTTCATTCTCACAAATGCTGAGTCACCCCAAGTATTAAATATGTATTGGTGATTTGAGAACCTGGCTTTAAACCTGAGGATGCAATATATAAAACTCACTAAGTTGGTCCATCCTACATGACAGCTGATTTCTGTAGTCCTCACCCAGATTCTACTCATAAAGTCTTCTCAAAAATGTTCTGCAAAGGTAAAAGTAGGTCCTGGGCCTTCCCTTCCTCCCCTGAAACCAAAGGGCAAGAAGAGAGAGAGCGTCTTGGATGCTTTGGGTGTCTGAAGCCAATACCGGCACAAGAGAGCATCTGTCTAAGGGAAGCAAAGCATGTCAGGAGTTACAGGTGTTCTTATTTAAAACTCACAATGGCCCTGGCACTGGCATTCCCACGCCCCCCAGAAGGAGTCTGAAGCCCAGAAGGGAAGGAACTAGTCAGGGCCACAAAGCTGGTCAACGGCAGAGCTGGGTGGACTCGGTGATCTCCTAAATCCACTGCCTTCCTCCATGTGAAGGAAGAGAGGGTAACACCTTTCCATGTGACCTGAAGAAGTTATATAGAGATGGAAGTGGAGAAAATATAATCAAGAAGGGTGTGAAAGTGAAGGCAAGCTCCATGGAGTTAAGGGACATTAGGGAGTGCCCTCCGGGCCCTCTCCCAGCAGATGCCATTCATGGCCAAGACACATATTCCCACGTCAATATCACTGGAGTTCTCTTTCAAGTGCAGACCTCGTGTGCCATTCCTTTACTTAAAAACTTCAACGGTTTCCTAAAGCTTATAGGGTCATATCACATGCTACGGTCCAGGCCCTTCCAGGCTGATCTCAACCTAGCTTTGTTCTCTAGCTGGCTCTTTCCTTCCTGCCACTCTGCTCCCTACACTTAGGATTTAGTTCTCCTGGCCTACTAACCACTTCCTACTGAGTCAAGCCTTCCATCTGTGATAGGCCTTTCTCCTTGCTGTGGGCTCAGCCTGGAGAGCCCTTTCCTATTTATCTGCTTGTGAACTCCTCAAAGAGCAGAAACATGACCCCCTGGGCTGCCTCCTGAGCTACCACCCATCGGAGTGGATGACTGTGCTCCGATCATCTGCCCGGATGTCTTCCCCTGATTATGAGCTCTGCGAGGGAACCATGGTCCCTGCAGGCCCAGGGCCTGTAGGTGGGGGAACTCTCAGTAGCCAAGGCCTGGATGAGGTGATGGACAAATGAGTGAATAAAGCCATGTGCCCAGAAGAAAGCTGCTTCACAATGGGGATTCTTTAGGACTCTATGAAACAGGGACATCCCAACTCCTTACTCGGATTCCATGATTTAATCACTCATTTATCTGCCCAAGTACTGGAGTGATGAAGATAGTAGGCTTGAGCATTGTGCAAACTGGAAAGCTATAACCTTGTTATAAATTTTGCTTAAGATTTCAAAGACTCCCTACAGGTTAAGAAAATGGTATAAAATATGACATTTGGTACCACAGCACAGGGATCTTCTGACCTTCGTTAGTGGGACCAAGTCCCCCAGGACCTGAGCACCTTCAGGAGAACCCAGAGAATTGGGGATGGAAGCTCTGGAGCTCAGGCTGGGGGGTGACCCCTCGGGGGACAGCCACCTGGGAGAGGCTATTCAGAAGGCCCCAGGCTTCTTCCTCCCCAGAGCCACCAGGTGATTCCAAAAGATTAGTCACCATGGTGGCCAGGGATAGACCAAATAAAGAGGGACCTGCCATAGAGCATTGGCAGCAATCTAAACCCCACTTTTATTTTGTGTGAGTTGGTACCACTTGAGTGCATTCGAACCACGTCATCTCTTCATAATAAAACTTAATTTACGGAGAAAAAAGGCATTTCTATGCCTTGTATTTTTCTCATTTTATAGCAAGCAGAAATACTGGACTTCTCAGTCCAAAACAGAATACCTGGCTTTCCTACCCCTCACATAGCTACTCGTATCATCTAGCTGAGCTGGATGTGGCTGACAGTCCTCAAGGTGCGTGTGAGAGGATGGGAGCCCTTAGAACCCAAGCCTCTTAGGGACGGGGGGCAGGAGGACACACACCGACCTACACAGAGGTTGTTTCCAACCAGCAGGACTGTCAAGAACCATTTCCCTTGGAAAAGGCTTCTCTTGAGAGCAGCACACACCACACCCACCGGCCCAGGACTCAACTTGAGTGGACCAGCCCACAGGACAGCCGGGACATGAGACGGAAGGTGCAGCGTGAGACGGAGCTGATGCCGAACTGAGACGCGCTTTGATCTGGAAATAGCAGGGATGTGCTGTGCTGCCTTCTATCTGGTCGCTGTGTCTATGAGGCAGAATGCCATCAATTATCCAGATTTCAGATTTAATATTAATCTTTAAAGGGCATGTCATGAAAATGTATCCTCTAAATATTGGTTGTGAGTTCACTCCGTAAGCCTATCAGGGGACACGGGGGTGAGGCGGCCGCCTATCAGGGGACACGGGGGTGAGGCGGCCACCCATCTCTGCCTGTACCTGTCAGGGGTATCTCCTGCCACCTGACAGTAATTTCACCTGAGCTCAGCAGTCCCACAAACGAACAATTCCGCCAGCCACTCTAACCACGGTCTCAGCTCAACCTTAAGATTTAATAACAGGGCCTGCTGGTATTATTCTAATTTCTGCCGCTGATGAACTTTCAGAGGCAACGCGAGTTGAAATAATGAACGCAGAGATGACAAAGAATTCTCATCCAAGGTTCTCTGAACTATCCAGTATAATAAGCACTTGTTCCTTTCTACAATGGGCATATAAAAGAGAAATCTAAATAATAATTGCTGTAATTATCTTGAAAAATATGCAGAGATTAATGGTGATTATGAAAATCTGTATAATTGTTCTCTGAAATCATCTCTGATCAAGTGGTGTCTTGGAATGGCCGCTGCCAGGGAACTTTTGACACCGAACCTCACGTGGGCACCGCAATGTGACACTTCGGCTTTCTCCCTGTAAAATATTATCCTGTGTTTACGAAATTGGTTTTCATCACTTCCAATACCCTGGCCTGCATTTTAACTCTTCGTACCGGTGCCCCGCGGAGGCTCCAGGACGCCCCTAATGGGATGCGTATGTCATTGTGGTTCAAGGCTCCAAGTTCAACTTGTTATTTATTCAAATAATTAATTACTCTTGTATCTATCGAGCAGTTTGTCATGACACATTAATGACTTGATAGACTTCTATGAACTGGCAAACACAGAACAGCAGAGCGTTTTTATCGTCATTTAATTTTAAAACGATCCTGTGTGAAATTATCTAGTCGTGAGTGATGGGAGCATAAAGCACAGACTCAGCGAAGCCTCTTTTGGATCATTGCTTTATTAATGGTAACGTCAGGGAAATGAAAAATGCTAACATTGTCATATTCCACTGCTGGGTGGAGATGAATGGCTGGCGGGTGGGCGAGGGCCCCATGCTCTCACCCCCATGGGCACCGAACCCCTCCCAGCGCTGGCCGGCCAGTTGGGGCTCAGGGCCTTGGACACCCACCCACACGCCCACCCCAGAACCCACCTCCACGCCCAGGCTCCCACCTCCACGCCGGGGTTCCCTTTCTGGGTTTACAGCTCTCCACGTCTATTACTTTGTGTGTGTGGTCTTTTTTTTAAAGTTGGATTTTCCACTAGTGATATAAAGCACCCTCACGAAAACATTTCGCTTTATTGCTTCGAACATTAAATGTTATTAATCCAATAGAAAAACGTTAAAGATATTGCTGTCACCTTTAAATGTGAAATGATATTAGGAGCTAAAAAACGCTGGGTTAGTAGAAAAGACGTTCCCTTAGTTTCTTTCAAGCCTTGAGATAGGCGGGCTGGGTTGATGATAAAATAATTTTCCTACATGGCTCACAGCACAACATCTGCTTAAAAGAGCTCTTCTTTTTTTTATATATATATATATGAAAACTGTTTCTCGATTGTTTTAATTACAAACTTGGGAATCTGTGCAAGCTACTCTCCAGCAGCGTGATCCAAAGACGACAGACAGCAATCCCCGTAGAAGCCACCAGGGCCAGCCTGCGGGGGTTGTGGGGGTGCTGCGACGGCCATGCACAGGCCCAGCTGGGGACAAGGGAACTGGATCAAGGCATCACTCCTGGCCTCCATGGAAAAGGAAGAATAGGTGGACTTCTCTTCCTTATGAGGTTCCAGTTTCTGTTTTCCTGATCCCGGTGAATAGCTCTGCCACCCACCTGGATGTCTGGTCCCAGGGTCTGGGAGGAACACAGACCTGTCCCCAGACCTCATAACAGTCACCAGTTCTGTAAATCCCAAAGAGAACGGTGGTGGTGACTCACGTTTTTCAAATGCTTGCTCTGTGTCAGGTTGTAGTCTTGAGGTTTTCTGTGTATTGACTGATTTAATCCTCAAGGCAACCTCATGAGGCATGTGTGTATATTATTATTATTATTATTATTATTATTATTATTATTATTATTATTCCTATTTTACAGAGGCCACTCAGGCAAAGAGCAGTTAAGGAACCTCCCCAAGAGCATCTGGACAGCAGAGTTGGAGCCAGGGTTGAACTCAGGGAGCCTTCTCATTCCATCTGGAGATCACTCTGGAACTTGCCCTCCCCCCCACCTCCACTGCCCGCCACCACCCCCATCATCTCCCCAACGTGCTGAGGCCTAAATCCATCCTTTGGCCCTCCCTCCTCCAGACCCCGGTCAGGGAGAGGGGATGCCCATCCCTCTGGCCTGCCATTAGCTGCTTGGCTACTCCTGGCTCCACTTCTCTACACAGGGGATAGAGAAAGAAATGGAGCCCAAGCAGATGCTTCTGCAATAGATAGGAAGTGCAGCAGAAGCAGAGCATCTGGGGGCATCTCCTGGCACGACCGAGAGCACAGCTGGATGCGAGCTGAAGCAGAGATGTTAGAATTCTGAGGATAAACAAACCAAAGAATGTGGGAAGACCTGAGCCAGAAGTTTAGTTTGGCGACTTATGTTGTGGAATGCTTTCCTTCTTCAGATGGAGACACTGAGGCCCGAGTGCCTGTGACCTTCCCAGGGATGTGTCCAGCAAGGCGGCAACAAAGTCGCCTCATCGTGCAGTGAGTGTGGTGACGGAGCCCGTCCACCCTGCCAGGGAGGTCTGAGCAGAGCTATAGCCAGCAAGAGCAGCTGGGCGGAGTGTTACAGGCCCAGCGGCCATGGGGCACACAGCCAACTGATTTGGGGATCCCTAGGGGATCCCTCAAGAAGACAGGCACGTAGGCCTCTAGAGCCACTAAGATTGAGTTATAGGACACTGCAGAGGCCACGGCTGGGGAAAAGTGGTTTCAAATGGGAGCCCTAAATTCAAAGTCCAAAGCACATGCCCCAAATCTCAGGGGCAGCTGCTTCCCAACGAGGGCGGCTCCACTCATGAAGCCCGCCTGTGAAAACCATCACTGAGCCCTGGAGCCCTTTCTCTCCCTCGAGATGGGTGGGCTGGAGCTGGCAATTCTGGCTCTGAGACAAGCGGCTCCTGTGGGAGAGTGGGAGGCCCAGGCGAGCAGGGCAGGCAAGGATGGTTGCAGGTGAGCACGGCCTTTGGGAGCGCTATAAAAACTGTGTCCTCCAAGCTGCCCCACATCCAGAAGAGGCATCCTTCCGCTCCAAAACTCTCAAACCCGCGGGCATGCCACAGTCACCTGGGCTGCGTGCTAAAATACACATCCTTAGCCCCAAGCCTCCGGAGTCTTTGACTCTGGGACCGCAGGCACAATGGCACCGTGAGAAATGCTGCTGTGCACGGGGTGCCTGCGTGCCACTGGGGTGAGGGTCTCGTGGTCTCACGGGCACAGTTCTGTGAAGCTTTTCTGCACCAGCAGGGCTCTCCATTACCTGGAAGGACCAATGGTGCTGGGGGCAGGCAGTGATGCAGCACTGGTCATCAGACAGTGATGCAGCTGTGTCTTGGAGATGGCCTTGGACTTTGTGCCGAGCAACATGCTACACTGTCCCCGTGGGTCACAGTCCCCTGAGGAAAACACAATTGGCCCGTTTTATGGCTGGGAGAGGCAAGGGAGCCTTGCCAGTGCAGTCAAGGGGAGGCCTGCACTGGGACCACGCAGCAGGCCAGGCTCGTGACACTCCAACCGAGTTTACGACAAGGCATCAAGAAACACCGGTGCCAAAGCACAGCCAGGTACCCTACCTGCCAACTGATTACTTTTTCCTTAGTATGTAACCCAACCTGGGGGTTCTCTTAGGTCCAGACCTGCTGTGATCTGAGCCCTTCAAACTTGCAGGATGAAAAGAACCCTGAGAGATCCTTGGTCATCCATCTTTATATCCTCAGTAAGTTTTCTCAGCACTTAAGGTTTCTAAGGTATTGACTTTCAGTAGTAGAAAGATAATACATTCAGATGCCTTGTGAATGCCTTTTCTGGATTCCAGACAGAGGGTGTTTTTTCGGTCTCTCTCTACCTAACTCAAATTGAGCTCTTCCTATTTTGAAGCTAAGGAACACAGTATTTCTAACTTGTGCTGGATTCTTGATTCCCTTTCTTGAACCTTTCTGTGCTTCCCTGAGTAATGACTTCCAGCCATTTGAAAATCTGCCCTGAATTTTTTCAAGGGACTCTGGTCACAGTAAAGTATAGAAGGACCCATTTCAATGGAACCTAACAGCCTAGAATGATACCAATGTGCCAGGGCTGCTGTCGGGGACAAACTGCAGGCTGGAATGAGGGGGAACCACCGTGAAACGCAAGGCCCAACGGGAGACCCGGAGCCTGTTCTTAAAAATACTTTCCCTAAAGCCCCAGGGGAGGAAGAATATCATGTGAATCCAAAAGACCAGACCCTCAGGGAAAAGAGAAACCCAGCAGGCAGGCAAAGTGAAGAGCCAGTGTCGAGTGAGGATGCTGGCTCTGGTCAGGGGTCAGAAAGCCCCCCAAAAGAAGCAGCCCAGAGGCCCCAAAACGGCTTAGAAATAATAGGTTTCTCAGACACACACAAACGTGTGTGTGGTGCCTGATAGGGTTCCTAGGGGCTTCACACCCATTATCTCATTTGTCCTGGTCTCTACCCCGGGCCTGGTGAAGCTGAGCCTGGGCGCAGAGAGGTTTACCCGCTTGCTCAGTGTGACCTGGTGGGCGAGTAACAGAATGGGGTGTTGTCTGAATAGGGGTCTCCTGACTGTTATGCAATCATTTATCGGGTCAGTGGAAAAACCATTTGAGCAGAGACCTGGCAGGGACCGCACAATCAAAGGTCAAGGTTGCCCCATGCTGAGGGAGAGTGCAGGGCTACTGACTGTGCAGTCCGGGAGCTCAAGGAGATGGTGAGAATGGCTACGTGCTTTCTGCTCAGTCTTTATGGTGAAAAAGTCCCCAAATCATCTTTTGCCAGACATACTTTGAGAGCACAAGCTCTTTGCTCACTTTTATTGTCTGGTTTTGGTGGAGAGGGGCTCTCAGCTTGACTCCAGCAAGGCTATTGGACAAGCACCAAGTCGTGATTTCATTTGTGCCTAAGGTTCAGAAAACACAAGGTGGGCTTTCAATGCTCTGCCTGTAAAATCCCAAACACACATCACCTGTTCTCCCTCAGTAGAACGACAGGCGACACTTCCCTATTTCCATTCAGTCTCAACCTAAGTGTTGTCTGAGGTGTGACAAAATGCAGAGAAAACGGAAGTACTGGCAGCTGTGTCCTCGCCCCTGAAATCTGACTCTCTGGGACCTGAGACTCTAACATCCGATGGGTACACTAGAAGCCCAATCTCTACCAGTACACAACATACAGGTACCCCTGAATCTAAAATACAAAAATTAAAAAAAATAATACAACATTCGTGGTGGCTAGGATTGGTGGAAGTCCTGAAGGTCATGACATAAACATGTGTCACTAAACTTGGCACACACACTGGGGTTCCTGGGGCAGCATGCCTGAGTGGGGAGGTGGGACGGGGAGGTGGGCCAGTGAGCGAGCCGGTCAGATGCAGCTCCCACATTTCAGCCTGGCTGAGAGGTGCCCCACTTTTCTCCTGCAAAAGCGGTACCTCCCTTGAAGTAACACTTCGTCTCTTTATTTTAAAAATCTGATCCCACCCAAGAGCCAACTGCTAATGTTGGTGATGGAGGGAAGAAGGGATCCCAAGGGTGTAAGAAAGGGGAGGGACTCAGCTGGGGTGCGGATGAGGGAAGGAACTGACATCGATTAAAAAGGGGAGGGTGGGCCGAGGGTGCAGTTCAGTTCTACTCTGGAAGGAATGAGCCTGCCACACATGCAATGTGGAAATAAGAGAGGGTTTGCGAGCCTGGTGCAAGGGCTTCTGACTGTGGAGGAAACTCTGGTGAGAGCTGAAGAGCTGGTTAAACTCGTGAGCAGACGGCATAGGATTCTTGATGGTGCTTCAGGATGAAGCTGGGGGCCATATGTAGGCGCCCAAGAGGAAAGGAGGTTCCGGAATTGTAAGACGCTTACTTTTTCTTTTCTTTTATAAACTGAAGTTAAAGAGGGGTGCTATCAGCAGCCTGCTGCTGGTGAAGCAATTACTAGCTCAGGTGAAGAAACTTGAGGGGAGCACGGCTCTTGCACAGAACACCCTGCAATGCAGATGGACGTGGCCTCTAGGAAGGTGATGCCTCAGACCCCATATCCCAGGAGGATAAGGAAGCTGCACATTCAAAGTGGCCAAAGAGTAACTGATCGTTTCCTCTCTCACTCTCAGGCAATCTTTATGATTCAGCCAGGATTCTACCATATTCCGAGTATCTGAGCTGGAAGCAGAAGGGGGCAGGATGAAAACCCCAGTCAAGAATCCTGTCAGTTTGTTATAAAAAACCCTGGGTCTTGGCTCAATTCTTTTTTACAAAAAGAAAACTCACAGTTAAAATCATTATTAGCAATGATGTAATATATAAATTCATTTTAGTGACAAAATTTGTTTAAATAGCTTTATGAATGATGTCAGTTTTTATTTATAGAACCATTAGCTCTAAGAAGTTCACCTGAATGTTTCATGTCTCCATTACTACATTCTGTGGGAGAAATCGTGTGCTAAAGAGCTATTTTTAAATTTGGAGACTTGGGAATATCTTGGGGGTAAGTATTCAACAAAAACATTTAAGGTCTAATTACTGTATTGGGAAGAGATGTTCAAGATGACCTATGAGGCCGGGTGTGGTGGCTCATGCCTGCAATCCCAGCACTTTGGGAGGCCGAGGTGGGAGGATCACCTGAGGTCAGGAGTTTGAGACCAGCCAGGTCCAACATGGTGAAACCCCATCTCTACTAAAAATACAAAATTAGCTGGGCGTGGAGGCGGGCGCCTGTGATCCCAGCTACTTGGGAGGCTATGGCAGGAAAACTGCTTGAACCTGGGAGGTGGCGGTTGCAGTGAGCCGGTATCACACCACTGCACTCCAGCCTGGGTGACAGAGCAAGACTCCATTAAAAAAAAAAAAGAAAGAAAGAGAGAGAAAAAGGAAGGAAGGAAGGAAGGAAGGAAGGAAGGAAAGGAAGGAGGGAGGGAGGGAGGGAGGGAGGGAGGGAGGGAGGGAGGGAGGGAGGGAAGGAAGGAAGGAAGGAAGGAAGGAAGGAAGGAAGGAAGGAAGGAGGGAAGGAAGATAAATGACCTACCCAAGTTTATTGTCTTAGAACCACCACAACAGCAAAACTGTAACAGGGAGCATTACAGGCTCAAATACTCACTTCAGTCAGGTTTGGTGGCGCACGCCTGCAATTCCAGCACTTTGGGAGGCTGAGGCAGATGGATCACTTGAGCCCAAGAGTTCAAGACCAGCCTGGGCAACATGGCAAGACCCCATCTCTACAAATACCAAAAAAATCAGCTGGGCATGGTAGCACGTGCCTGTGGTCCCAGTTTCTCAGGAGGCTTAGGTGGGAGGATCACCTGAGCCTGGGAGGTCGAGGCTGCAGTGAGTGATGATCCTGCCACTGCACTCCAACTTGGGTGACAGAGAAAGACCCTGTTTCAAAATAAATAAAATAAGGGCCGGGCATGGCGACTCACGCCTGTAATCCCAGCACTTTGGGAGGCTGAGGTGGGCGGATCACGAGGTCAAGAGATCAAGACCATCCTGGCCAACATGGTGAAACCCCATCTCTACTAAAAATACAAAAATTAGCCAGGCGCGGTGGCGGGCGCCTGTTGTCCCATCTACTTGGGAGGCTGAGGCAGGAGAATCGCTTGAACCCGGGAGGCGGAGGTTGCAGTGAGCTGAGATCACGCCACTGCACTCCAGCCTGGGTGACAGAGCGAGACTCCATCTAAAATAAAATAAAATAAAATAAAATAAAATAAAATAAAATAAATTTACCTCTAGCCAGCTCAAAACAGTGTTGCGGGTCTTACTGGGGAGGGAGCTGAAGCCTGGACACCTTTAAGGGGCCTAGAAATAAGGTTTTGGCCCAGGTAGCCCTGCCAGGACACGGTTCAAGATCCTTCCTGGAATCGCCATCATGGCGCATGCTCGCTCATCCCCGGAGTGGCTGCCCTGCGCACCCACAGGCTCACCGGAGGGAAAGGGAAGAAAGGGCTGCCCAGTATTCCTATCAGTGGAGTCTGGTGGAGAGAGGCATGTGCATCTCTGGGGTGCATGTTACCGTGTGTCAAAGCATTTAAAGAACATTGATTAAGGAAGCATTTTCCTGGCTGATAAAAAAAAAAAACTCTATTATGGTCATCGACCCCTGCCAGAAGGCTATTCACTGTATTACGGGGCATGCGCATTATGTAGTGCTTAACAAAAGTAAAATGAAAAAGAAGAGGAAAACATTCACCTCCACCTCACTTATTTAATTGGGTCTTTATGGGTCTTTATGGGGCAGGGGTTAAAAAATGCAAGGCCCATACCCCTGGCCACTGCAAATGTATCCTGACTCTTCAATAGGGCATTCCTTTGGCTAAGACCGGGGGCCACCTTTCTACCACCCAGCCCCAGGCCACTTGGGTGTCCCCGCTTACTGAGCCCGAGGCTCGATGGGATTAGCTGCAGAGTGGTAAACAGTGCCTAAACAGGAAAGATTTCTTCCAATTAACAAAAAAATCAATTCTGCCCCACCAGGCTCTAGCTGAACAAAAATAAATTAGGGGGATGAAGGAAAGAGGCTGGAACAACACGCTATTGGTGGTTGTGAGCTGGTGTAGCATTTAGGAGAACAAAGTGGAGGCACGGTGGGACCTTGGTGGGTCAGGGCAGTGAGGGGCAGGGTGAACACATTTTAACAGCCAAACTTCTCCTTTCACACATGTGTAAAACCTTTGGAATTTCATCAGAAAAAACTTTATTTCAAAACTGATCTTTGAAGTTTGAAAATAAAAGAAGAAAGGCTATTTCTCAGTACAGAAAGCAGGTTTTAAAATACTGAAGGGACCAAAGGGAGGTGCTAGCGGGTGGTGGCAGCGCTGACTCTGAGGTCCCCGCCTCTCCTGTCTCCCAGTGCTCTCTGCCTCACCGCGTCTGTTTCTCACTTAGACTTTCCCCGATGGGACACCAGACTTCCACCTTGTCTCTCTCATTGTCTTTTGCCCTGTCGGGGCCTGGTAAGCCCTTGTCCCAGCCCTGGAAGGTAAGCTGGATGGTATCCTTGATAATCCAGAGAGGAGGGGAGGCCACCTGTGTATACGTCATGTGTGCACACATGTGAGCATGCACATGTGTCATGTGTGCACGAATGCATGTGAGGCTGTGTATCATGTGCAAGACCATGCACATGGTATGTATGCGCACATGTGAGAGTGTACACACACGTGTCACATAACGCATGCGAGATCGTGTGCATGTACGAGCTATGCACAGGTCAGATGGGGCATGGTGAGAAGAAAGAAACCGCAAGAGCCTCATGGGCAAGCAGAGGCCAAGCCTGTGAGATGAACACCTCTTCCATGAAGCAGCCAGTGATACACAGGCCGCTGCTGTCGGCAGCAGATTTCTCTACAGTCCACACGGGCAGAAAGAAGTCACTAGGACCTCCAACCTCAGGCATGAAAATAAAACTCCAGACTTGAGAAGGGAGAAGGGGCAAAGAGCAACACTCCTGAGCTCCGGGAGTCCCTTCTAACCAGCCAGGCCGAGGTCGGCTCCCAGCCCTCAGCTGCTTCCCTGCTTGCAGCTGGACCTTTCACCCCTCCCCTGCTTGCTCACCCAGTTGACCAGTTCATGGGTCCTTGACAATGCACTGGAGTGGGCGGGGATGCTCACGGGGAGGTGGCACCTCTGTGGGGTTTTCTGGCAAAAATAGATGCTCACTAAAAACCTGCTGAACTTGAAGAAATAGGGATTTTCTCTTCCTCACGTATTTCACAGCTGACAAAGCACTTTCAGCCAGTCTTCTCTTAATTAGTCTTTACCACAATCCCGGGAGGCAGGCATTTTCGGCCCCTCTTGACAGAAGACTGACTTGAAGCTCAAAGAAGGTGAGTGACTTGTCTCAGGGGCAGAGCTAGGACTTGAGTCCAGAGCTTTTAAAAATTAAACCCCATTGTCCTACAGCCACTATCCCCCACCCTGTATTAGCAGGTCACTTATTTCCGAGAAAGAACTAGACTGCAATTTGCAGAAATGGTTGGAAAATAAAGGGCCATGAAGTGCCTAAGCATTTCATTTTTTTCTTCTTTCTGGCATCAGTTAGCAATTACCCTTGAAATTCCCTTCCTTCCCCGCTTCCTAAGACATTCCAATTACTTCGGCCAGAAAACTCACCCAAACTCCCAAATCACCCCCACCCCCAACACCCACCCACACACCCACCCACCCACACACACACACACACACACACACGTCAGCAAGATCAAAGGCATGGGGGAAATGGGCTCTGACAACTCCTTCTTTCCTCTGCCGGGCTCACACACTTTTCTCACTTATTAACTGAGAACAGAGAGGCTGAACAGCTGCCTTGTTATTTCCAGCAACATTTGGGATAGAACCAATTTCCAGTCTGGCCAAACGACCTGAGGCCCTGCCGAACGAACGTGTTGCACCGGCTGCCCCCAAATCACCAAATGGACGGCGCTCTAACGGGGAACACATTTCCCCGGTTCCCAGGCAACCCTGTGGGCCCGCGGAGTCTGCGCACGCCTGGAGCTGAGTCCCCAGTGCCGGCCGGAGCCGAGGAGGGAAAGCCTCCCAGGCTCCAAGGCAGGGCCGCGTCTTTACCTTTTGTGTCCCAGATTCAAGCAGAATGACCAGCAAGTAGCTGGGGCTCGGGGCTGGCTGAACGGCCTCCACCTGAACACCAGGAGTTAGGCCGGGTCTATTGTTTAAAACCCGCATTCTCCCTGGGAGCCTGCACGTGAGCACACGCTACAGCTGAAGGCACGGAGTCACATTCTTCCTTTTTTCATCGGCTAGGGAAAAAGGAGGTGCATCTGCTGGTGCAGGACACAAGGACCCCCTGCCTCCCACACGCACGGGGGCTGCTGGGAATGGGGTTGATGTTACGGTTCAACCTGCACAGAACTGGTGAGCGGGGCTAAGGAATGAAACAGTGGGACTTTCATAACCACCAAGCCCGTGGCATTCCAGGTGTCCTCAATCAGACAACCTGCATGAAATTTACACAGAGACTCGGCAAACAGCCTGGGATCAGTCACACGGCTAACCTAATCTGCTCTTCATATTCCACCTGGCTTTTCATTGCTTACCTGTGACCAGAGGCTGTGGGTTCAGGGGCATCTTTAAAGCTAAATCGGAAAGACAAATAACCCCCCTCCAGATGACATGAGTCCCAGGCACCCGCCCAGGGCCTTTGTGCCTCCTCTCTTCCTGCCTCTGGAAGGTAGTGGGAGGGTCATGTCCCCCCACGGAGCTCCCACAGTGCCTCATCCCTCTGTCCAGCTTTTCAGCTCCCCTGTCCCGGTGGGTTTGAACTCCTACTGCTTTGGGAGCTGGAGATAGGGAGATGCAGCCTTGACCATTCCACTGGGCTTGAATCCAGTTCTCACAGAGCCTTGCTGTCTCTGGTCTCCAGGGTCCCTGCTCAGAGCCTGGATGGGCTGCAGCTCTTGGGATCATTTGCTTGAGACCCTCTACTAAGTACCCCTGACCCCTGACCACCTGGAGGTGCAGCAAAGGGCCTAGGCCTTTGAGAGGGTCCCCTCTGCACTGCTTCCCAGCCATTCTTTACAGTGGTGAGCACCTACTGTGGGCTGGGCCAGTTTGCAAACTTTATCTCATTTCATCTTCACTGCAATTCTCTGATGGGGCTTTTCATGCCTCCATTTTTGTTTCTACAGCTAAAGGCACTGAAGCCCAGACGGTGAAGGGCCTGACTCCCTACGGCAGTGGTAGTGTGAAAAGCAAGGCTGGGCACACTCAGCTTGCCAAGCCTCTTCCTCCTCCTCTGACCCCTGCTCTTCCGGTGATGCAGAGATGCCACCTAGGGTGGAGTACGTGACCCTGCTGTCCAGCACAGCCCCAGTCCCAGTCACTCACCGCAGGGCCCAGTCACCATGGGAGAAAGGCCAAACAGTGCCCCTTCCCTGCCTCAATGTGTCCCATTTGGGGCTGGGCGGCACAGCTGGTCTGCACCTGCCGGGCTGCAGGACATCCCTGGGATACAGGGTGTCATTCCTCCTGCTTGATCTGCCTCCCAGCACCCAGCCCTGAGCAAGGAGCAAGTGCCCTTTCAGCCTCCACTGAACCAGCCTGAGCCGGAATCCCAGCTCTCATTAGCTGTGTGACTGGGCGAGTTGACTGAGCTCTCTGTGCCGTGGTTTCTGCATCTGTACACTGGGATTAATTATGTCGACACCTCTTTGGGTTGCTACGAGACTTGAAGAGAGTTTGGGTGAAGCACTCTATAAATGCTAGGTAAGTGTTATTAATTTCCCAAACATGAGAAAATGACCAACGTCTGTTCTGGCACCCCTCCATCTCCATGCCCTCCCCACCAGCCCTACCAAATGCAGTTTCCTGTAAATAATCCTCACAAGGGGAGGGAGCAGGGCTGGGGAGGGAGTGCATCCCTGGTCCACAAAGCTGCCGTGACATGACAAATAAGCTGCAGGCTGACAATGTCTCCAAGACATATTGGAGTTTACTTTGTCATTTGGGCTTGCCATCTGTGCCACCCCAATGGAGGCTGGCTTCCCAGGCTGCTCTGGGAGCAGGAGGTAAGAGTCCACTAGTCCCCGGACAGATCTGCAAGCTCAGCTGGCCATCCATTAGGCTGCCTAATGAGAGGAAGTGGAGCTTGCCCATCGCCCGCCTGGGAGCCAGACCTTCCTTCCCAGGGAGGGCCAGGGGCTCTGCTCTGCACAGTGCAGGGAGCAGCAGGACTCATCACCTGATGGACCCTCCCAGGTTTTGGGCACAGGGGAGACCAGACCATGACATGAACTTGACTGCAGAGCTCTCACAGTTAACTCTGATGCTAGATGTGAGGAGGCCAAGTGCACCTCTCATGGAGTGCTCAGCCTAGGAAATGAGACAGCAACTTAAAACTAAGAGTGGAGGAATGAGAAAGCCTACTGCAGAATTCTGTAGGAGGCACAATGAAGGCACCCATGGGCCACTGCCTTGATTTGCTGTGTGGCGTTGGGAAAGTCACTTAACCTCTCTGAATCTCGGTTTCTTATTTATAAAATGGGAAGCAGAGTGGTTTCAAGGATTTAATGAGTTTATATATGAAGGTGACTTAGCTCAATAAACATTGACTATTATTCTTGAAACCAAACAGACACAAAAGTCACTTGCTTTTCCATGGTAAGGCCAGTCACGAGAGGACAAAAGCCAGTCTCTCGCTGCAGGTAATGATGTAACACTCACCCCAGCCTAAGCACACCTGCCCATGGGACTCAACATACTGGGCCCAGGCCAGCTCTGTCCAGGTTCAGAAATATTCCTATGCCTCTGGGCAGAAAGGAAGTGGCTAAATACGCTGAAATTAAAGGCTGTCCTTACTCTTAACCATGAAGAATGACTTTCTGCCTTCCTCTGGAAATGAGCCTTAGCAAGGAGGTGCTGTGGGGGGTCACTCTCATCCGAAACCACATTAATGACAGGAAACCAGGGAGGCCAGGCCTGTCTGTCAGACAGCAAACCTGCAAGGAAAAGGGCCTGCGGGTCTCTCCGGCCGTCACCACCTGCCAGGACGGTTCTGTGGACTGCAATATGTGCCTGTGGCCACCGAGCCTTCTCAACAGAGGGACCAGCACATCCGACTTCTGCAGGTTGTATTTGTATGGTGGCAGGTCGCATCCAGTTGGTGTGTGGGGGCCCCGTGTGCTCTGAGCTCCCACTCACTGCCCAGGGCTCTCTAGGACTGTATGTTACTGACCAGTCCTGGCCCTGGGGCTGGGCACATGGGAATTTCCTTGGTAACTGTCCAGTGAACGGATGCTCCTTGCACCCGTTGGTGCAAGGAGCTGGGCAGCTGACAGAAGCATTGGCAAGTTACGGGATCATGTCCAGCCAGGGAAGCAGCCACTCTCTAAAACCCCTGGCCCTTACTTCTATGCCACGCTGCCTAGCACTCTGGTATGGGCCCTTGGAGTATCACCAGGGAAGATGGGAAGGTTTCAAACAAGCACTTCCAGTGATCAAAGTTCTGGGATGAGGCTTGATATGGTTTGGCAGTTTGTCCCCTCCAAATTTCATGTTGACATGTGATTCCCAATGTTGGAGGCAGGGAGCCTGGTGGGAGGTGACTGGATTGGGGGTCAGATCCCTCATGAATGGTTCAGCACCATTCCCTTGGTAATAAGTGAGTTCTTGCCCCATTAATTCACCGAGATCTGGTTGTTTGAAAGGGCCTGCGACCTCCCCCTTCTCTTTCTCTTGCTCCCGCTCTTGCCATGTGATACACCAGCTTCCCCTTTCCCTTCCGCCATGATTGGAAGCTTCCTGAGGCCCTCACCAGGAGCAGATGCTGGAGCTTCCTGTATAGTCTGCAGAACTGTGAGCCGATTAAACCTCTTTTCTTTATAAATTAGTCTCAGGTATTTCTTTATAGCACACAAAATGGCCAAACACAAGGCTCTTGAAATAATTTTTTAGAAGTGAATTAACTGGTGTTCCATGGTGAACCATAAGAATAGAAGAGTCTAGAAGGACCATCAGCTCCTTTAATAACAAGCTGATTATTTGGCAAAGAAAGGCTCTGAGCAGGGATGGACTTGCAGCAAATGTGTGGTCTCTCAAGGGGCATTCATTCACTGGGCAGGGAAACTCTGAAAGCAGGGCTGGTGCCCGCAGCAGGGGATGAGCTGGTGGAAGGCACTTGAGAGGCATGTGCTCAGGGTGCACAGGGGGCTGTGGTGCTCACAGAACCCAGCAGAGGAGGACAGGAGCTGCCAGGGAGGGCTCTGGGAAGAGCTGGAGACACAGACAGGTCGGAGGCTGGCAGGGGTGTGGTGGGGAACAGGAGGGCTCTCTGTGGTAGAAGAGACGACCACAGCAAAGGTGGAAAACTCCCAGAGGAGAAGCCTCACCTGGCCAGAGCAGAGGGAGGAGGAGGGGCAGCACTCAGAGCCAGGGCCACAAGGGACAGGAGCACCATGGAACTTAGGGCCAGAAATGCGAGATGCGACAAAAGGGGAATTCTATTTTGATGAAGAGTGAAATACACAATAGACTTTTAACCATCATAAACCTTCACGGCCTCAGTAACACTGCACAGAAACATACAAAATAAAACCAATTATCAAAATGATACTGACATGAGAAGAACTGTGCAAAACAAAAGCTACCATTCTTTGGTCAAATTGAATGAATGAATGTATATATCTATATGGGGGTGTATATATCTACATGGGGGTATACATACCCATCCATCCTACTTGACCAAAAAACTTTAGTGGTGGGGGTGTGTGTATCTCAAACACTGTGACAGAAAGAAGATGTGTTTTCAAGTATCAATGAAGCATTTAGTAAAACTGATATATATACTAGACTGCAAGGACTAAATATACTTGAAAAAACAAAATATTATAGAGGTCATATTCTCTGATAATTATGTAATAAAAGTAGAAATTAAGGTTTCAAAAATTACTTAGAAATGTCTTTTCCAACACTTGAGTCAAAGGGATAATCAAAACTAAAATTAAGTATTTATAAATAAATATTACATATGAAAGCTACAGAATGCCACCAAAGCAATATACAAGAATATTTATATAAACTTAAATACTTTTATTAAAAATCAAAAATGACAGAAAACAAATGAGGGAACCATTCAAAGGAAGCTATAAAAAAACTAAAATAAATACAAAGAAAGTTAAAAAAAAAAAAAAAAAGGGTGGCTGGGGGTGGTGGCTCATGCCTGTAACCCCAGCCCTTTGGGAGGCCGAGGCAGGTGGGTCACCTGAGGTCAGGAGTTGGAGACCAGCCTGGCCAACATGGTGAAACCCCATCTCTACTAAAAATAGAAAAAGTAGCCAAGCGTGGTGGCAGGCGCCTGTAGTCCTAGCTACTCAGGAGGCTGAGGCAGGAGAATCACTTGAACCTGGGAGGCGGCGGTTGCAGTGAGCCAAGATGGCGGCATCGTACTCCAGCCTGGGCAACAGAGCGAGATATGGTCTCAAAGAAAAAAAAAACAAAACAAAGAACTAATACAGATAAAAATTTATTAAATAGTATAAAGCAAAAGTCTAATGGCTTTATAAATTTAAAAAGCAGTTATTTGAAAAGATAAATAAAGCAAATAAATCTCTAGCAAAGTTAACCAAGAAAGAGAGAGAGAAAAATAACATTAGGATATATATGACTATAGGTATATTAATTTTAAGATAAATATAAACTCTTAGGTAAAATTTTGTAACAATAAACTTTAAAATTTAGATGAAATTTAGGTGAAATGCCTATATTTTCTTTCAAAAAATACAAATGATAAAACTGACTCAAGAAAAAGTAGAAAGCTTGAAAAAAATCACTCATGGTGAAAGAAACTGAAATAGTTGTCCATATCCTCGAAATGCCCCTAGCTTCCAGGTCCACTTAGTTCAGACAGGATATATATATATATATTTGGTGTTCTTTTTTCCCCAAAATGAACAGCCATTTTAATATTTTAGAAATATTTTTATATTTGAAAAAAACTTAGATCACACAAAAATAACATTTTGATAAGCAAAAAGCCTAATCTTACTTATATAAATGCCCAAATCCTAACTTAAATAGCAGCGGCTCAAATCTAGTACTATATTTAAAGAAGAATGTACCGTAATAAAAATTGATTTCAGAAATGTAACAATAACTTTCTAAATGCTAAATCATCCAAACAAAATAATCTGTATCTGTCAATAAGTGAGAAAAAATATTACACTACATTAAAATATTCCAATTTTTTATATGAAATTCAAATTAGTGTCTGAATTTATTTTAAAAAAAAAAACTCTTTGGAAAATAGGAATAGAGAGTGTGTCCTTTACCACAATCAAGCCCTCTCTTCCAAATTCCCCAAAAATCTGTATCAGACTTAACTGTGGGACACTAGAAGCATCCCCATTAAAGTCAGGAACCAGGTAAGAATGAAAACTACTGCCACTGCTTTCAATGTTTTAGCCAAAAATACAAAGCAAGAAAAACCAATGGGGTATAAATGTTATCAAAGAGACAAAATGATCCGTATTTGCAGATGATGTTATCTTCCAAGAAAATCCAAGTAAATAAACTAGAAGCTATTGGAAATAACAAGCATACAGAGAGGTGGCCAGCTACCAAAAGAAGATTTGAAAAAAAAAAAACAGGGCCAGGTGGAGTGGCCTGTAATCCCAGCACTTTGAGAGGCTAAGGCGGGAGGATTGTTTGAGGCCAGGAGTTCGAGACTACCCTGGCCAACATAGTGATAACACCCACCTCTAAAAAAGAAAAAAAAAGACCCAACAATATTAAATTAAATATTTAATCACCAATGAAAATATGATGGGCAATGCAGGCTGGGTGCAGTGGCTCACGCCTGTAATCCCAGCACATTGGGAGGCTGAGGGGGAGGATCATTTGAGGCCAGGAGTTCAAGACCAGCCTGGCCAACATGGTGAAAATCTGTCTCTACTAAAAATACAAAAATTAGCCAGGCGTGGCAGTGGGCACCTGTAGTCCCAGCTACTTGGGAGGCTGAGGCAGGAGAATTGCTTGAACCCGGGAGGTGGAGGTTGCAGTGAGCCAAGATCATACTCCAGCCTGGGCGACAGAGTGAGACCCTGTCTCAAAAAGAAACAAAACCAAAACCAAAACTAACATAATGGGCAATGCAACACAATTTAAAACCTAGGCATTATATGACCAGAAAGCAAAGAAAGCTACAATATGTTACCGAATAATATACAAAGACATTTGAATAAATAGTTATATCTCTGGAAGGAAAGATGGGGCATTTTTCTAAATGACCACTCTCCCCAAATTAATTTATAACTACAATGTTTTTTTCAATCAAAATCCTGAAAGTATTTTCCTTGGAACTTAAAGTGATTCTAAATTTCTACAGGTAAAAAAGTTATTATTACCTGGAACATTCTGAAAAATAACTACAAAGAATAATAAGATAAGAAATTAAAATACATACATTTATAATAATTAAAAGTATGACCCTCCCATTAGAATATGCATTCATCTCAATGGAACACAGCACAAGCCACAAAATACATCACAGTAAGAGGTTATTATAAGATTGTTTTCCAAATGAGTTGGTTAAAAAGAGATTATTTAACAAGTGATGCTGGGACAATAATAAATAATTTGGAAAAACATAGACTCTCATCTTGTCACACATCAAAACAAATCACAGCAGAACTTCAGATTTAAATGTTAAAAAAATAAAGGTACTAGAATATACCAGAAAACTGAGAAGGCTTTTCTAAAATGTGATGGCAAAGTTACAAAACATAAAGGAAACATGAAATGAAAGTACAAAGCAGAAACTGGAAACAAGCAGTAGTAATGTGAGAGCAAAAGAAGGCCTTGTTGCGTGAGGAGCTCCTGCAACTCCACAAACAAAAGTAAGACTGCAACGGAAGAGACGCTGCGGACAGACAGGCAAAGGTCTCAAGGAACACAAGTGGCTCAACACAGGTACCCTTAGCAGTAATCAAAGAAATGTAAATTAACAAGAAAATACCCTCTCACCTTCCAAACTGACAAAATTTTTTTTAGAAAAATTGCCAGTTAGCAAGTCTTTTGTGGAAAACCAAACAAGACAAATCTCTTTCATATATGCAGAAGTGTAAACAAATTCAACCGTTACGGGGGACAATTTGTCATCATATGTCAAAATATTTAAAAATGTGTTTATCTATATATTTATCTAAAGGAATGTTCTCCGAAGTAGAACTTTTAGAAATGAAGATAATGTAAAAACCCAGCCACTGAGGACTGGCTAGGTAAAGTACATTGTATCCATAAGAGGGAGGATGATACAACCATTAATCCCAGCCTGAGGACCACCTGACCTAATGACAAGGGACGAGGTGCATGACCAGGTCTCAAAGCAGAACGGACACTCGGAGTGTTAGAAAGGAACAAATTCCTGATACATGCAACAACGTGGAAGACTCTCAAAAATTTTATGCTTAGAGACACACAAAGCTACATATTGTATGATTCCATGTATATGACAGCATTGGGCAGGCAAGTGACTGCCAGGGACTGGTGAGAGGGAGGGAACCACTGGAAACGGAGGCGAGTGAACTTGCGGGACTCATGGCTATATTCTGTATCTTGTTTCTGGAGGTGGCTGTCATGTAATTTGACATTTGTCAAAAGTCACTGAAATGTGCATATAAAAAGCTTGGATTTTTATTACATGTAAATATATCTCGATAAACCTGACTTAAAAAGAACCCGGAATAGACAATTAGGTAGACATATACTTTTACATGTAAATATATGGCATAGAAAAAGTGTTAAAAGGACATACACTGAAATACTGTTGCTCTGGGTAATGGGGTTGTAAGTGATATTTATTTTCTTTCCAACGTTTTCACACATTTTGTAACTTTTCTACAATGAACATGTAACTTTCATCATTCAGGTAAGAAAAGGTTTGTGTCTGTTTTTTTAGTTTTTAAAAGCGGAAGAAATATCAGTGAACTGTTTGGTCTAGGAACAAACTTTTTACTAGGTTCTTACAGGAAATGACGGGCGGGTCATGCTCAGTTGGAACCTCAGTCCCTCCTGCCCTGAGGCAAAACCTCTCAGGACACCTCTTCCAGCCCCTGCAGGGTGCCTGGCCCTCAAAGAGTGTTCACAGGATTGGTGGAAGGGTAGAGGGACAGGAGGTCCACCCTGTCCAACAGCTTCATTTTGCAGCTAGGCATACTGAGTTCCAGAGAAAGGAATCACGGTCCCATGTTTGGAAACGGTCAAAATGGGGCTTAAAGCCCAGAGAGCAGTGCTGCTTCCACTGTGCTGGAATACCCATCAAAATCCCTGAGGTCTCCTCAACACCCCAGGACGACGCAAGCTCTTGATGGGTTGAAGATAAAAGTCTGCACAGGGAAAAGCTACAGGCACTATCGGCCAGGGTTTTCTAGACTCTAGGAAGGTGTCTGATGTCTCAGATTCACTGATTTTTTTTCCAGTATAATTACTGACTTTATATTTTTATAGCAAACACTCACTTGTTAAACTCAAAATAGCTTCCTCCAGTGGGTAGTGTCACCATCCCCGAGTTTGTGTTCCTACTTGCCTGTAAGAGTATGACCATCTGCCCACTGCCGTGTGAAAGGCACGCTGGGGGAAGAGGATACATTTCTGCCCCACTCATGTTGGCAGCTGTAGGCC
Source organism: Macaca thibetana thibetana (assembly GCF_024542745.1). NCBI lineage: Eukaryota > Metazoa > Chordata > Mammalia > Primates > Cercopithecidae > Macaca > Macaca thibetana. The sequence goes on from NC_065592.1 coordinate 12,157,221, forward strand.
TTGCCACTATGGCCAGAAGCTTTAAGAGCCACTGAGTGTTTCTTCCACGTCTCACTCTTCCCTCTACTATAAAAATAGCAAGTTACAGACGGGAGCTGCTCTTTCAGCCTGGGTCCCAGAGAGCAAAGACACGGTGATACATGTCACTCTAGTTCCAAGTTCCATGTTACAAAATGGTGATACTGTAAGCCATTGTGATCTGGAGGGGTGTTTGTTACTGGCATGATAACTGAGCAAAGACTGATCAATACACTGACTTTAGTCCCATTCTGAACAATGATATCCACTGACAAGCTATTATGAATGATATTTTTTAAAAGGCCATCCATGCCTACTCTAAAATCCACCCCACCATGAGTACATGGCTTTGGGAAGCATGCGTCAGTCTGAGGGAGGAAGTAGATAGAACCCCAGAAGATACAAAGAACCAGTTCTGATGGGAGGAGCCTCTAGGGCCCTGTGGATAAAATTCAGAAAGGTCTGATTTTCCCCTGAAGAACTGTAAGCTGCATCATCAATTTCATTATTCACTATGCTCATGTGTGTTACTGCTTTAAAAGTACACATCAATTGTAAGACAGATCCAAAATTCAGAATTGGGAAAGTACATAGGGACAGTACATCTCGGATTCAAGGGATACAGGGAAGCATGAAAAAATCAAAGTCAAGGAGATGATTATGGGCTAGCTATTTCTCTAAGCAGTTAGCTTCATTATTAAACCCAGCAGCTACTAATTCTTAAAGCAAAACCCACCCTGACCACCTAAATATAAAAGGTCCTTGCTGACTCTACTATCTAATTTAGATATTCTGCGTAACAGGTACCATTCAACTATCTAGAACTTTCAGTCAGCTACATCATGCTCTAATTATTAATGGTCCACTTGTTTGGCTCAGGTATATCACATTTGCATATGCAAATCACACCTAAATATTCTGCACTATTAATGTTATCACTAATTACATAATAATAGTTACCAATTTCCACATGGATCAAACTTACAGTTTTGTAGCTATTAGGGAAATTGTGCTTTGTAATTAAGATAATCCTCATTTCCAGATGCTAATTAACTATATAATAATTAGTCCCATTCACTAATGCAAATTACGGATTTTCATCTTTATTGATAAAGGAGTGGCTTCTTATCGGTTAAGAAACGATAGCCCCAGAAATCTTGCAGAGAAATACCTTTCCTCCTCTAAAGGTTAAAAGGTAAATCCATTTTTATCAGTCTCATTTGCGAATGCAAATTAGGTCTGATTAATCAAGTCAAAGATAAATGTGCTAGTCTTGTTTTAGGACAGAATGTATCGCTTACTGAGTTCATCTCTTTTCCCCTTATAAAGTACACAGATAAACAGGGTTCACCCAACAGAAGTCTTCCTAGTGAGAGTAAATTCATCGACGGTCAGATGAAAGCTCTGAGATACGCGCCTCTCTCTATTACGCTCCCTTTTGTTTTGCCTTCAAGCCTCACAGAGGAATCTGGAAATAGCTGTGTCTTAATGGTTCAGCCACAATGGGAATGAGTGAGAGGGTTTTGTGAGTAAATACAGAGGAAAAAGGGATAGCCACATTTGCTTGGATTATTAAGTTTTCTGTGCTCCAAACAGAATACAAACTGGCACCTCCCATCGTGACTAATGAGGGCTGCATCGGGAGAACAGAAGGGCTGACAGCCAGCGAGGCCTAGTTGGCAGGCCCCAGCCCAGGCCCCGCCGCATTCATCATCCGCTAAACCAATCCACCAATTCCGCACCACCATTTGTCATTAATTATGCTAATCAGCACACCATTACTCTCTGATGACACTGTAGCTGTTATTAGCTAGTTATGGCTTTTCAAAAGCACAACTTATTGTGCATGCACGGGCTGTGCCTGCATTAGCCTACAGGGAAGAAATGTCCAATTATGAAAAGAAGAAATTTGCTATTATCTTTTTATAACAAACCAATTTAGTAATTAGAAAAGTCTCTGAACTCACGGGTTCTTTTTTTTCCTCCCTTAAAATAATTGAAACCAAAAAAAGTGTACTTTTCAATATTTCTCTGAAAGAGGGAAATACCAAAACAGAGATTTTTTTGCTACGCATTTAAAAGTGGGGCCTGGGGAACAACTGTGCGTGTGTGTGAGGGGCTCGCGGAGGTTCCTGTTGGGCTTTTTTTTCTTTCTGATTTGGAATTAGCAGGACTACTTTATTACGTATATTTCAGCTACGACGAATGCCTGAAAGATGAAAGCACGCCCATGTGACCTTTTACAGTTCACTCATGGCAGAGGGAAGCTGTTCCACATAACGATGCCAGACTGTGCACACCTTACCTGGCAGATGCTTCCACGGGAAGTTCAGCAACAGCCTCCTTTAACCCCTCATAGGCCCCAGTGCCACCGCCACGGCTGTCAATGCCTCTCAAATGACCTTGGAGGGGTACTTCGGCCTAGTTAGCACATGTCCTTTGCACAGTTTAGGGGAGGAAAAAGGACTGTACTCAGGCTGGCCGAAGAATGGATGCTCTGGAGTCAGCAGCCAGACCCCATTACAGGAGGCCCCTTTCTGAAACACAAGGCTCCATCCAGCAAGGGGCTGGTGCTGACCCTGGAGTGTCTGCAGGACTAACCCTCAGGCATCTGTCCAAACCAGGCATTAATTCCAAGTTGTTGTGTTCAGGCTGGGAGTCTTTACCACTAGTTTTAGAAGCTTAGTCTGTATTAAGAGCTCATTAATATCATCAGAGTAAATGGGCCTATTAAAACATCTTTAAGCAATATCTGAACATAAATCTCCCTAAACTATATTTAATGACTGTACTTAAGATACATTATATGCAAGTCTTAATGAGACATTAGATAGCATTTTGAAGATTAAAATTAGAGAATCCATATAAAGTCTGTCCACTTAATGTAGCCTTAAGCTATACTGATGAAAGCATTACTACCAAATTATTACTGCATTAGAACAAATATTTTTAATCATCTCTGATTTATGCATTCTCTTTTTCATATAGTTTTCATTTTCACAAAAATACATTTTGAGTTTACAGAAGAGGGTATGTGAAAGGTTTCAAGTTTCTGAAGTTCTGGAGGTAAAGTGAATACAGAATTGAGTTGGTACTGTACATGTGAGCGTGCGTTAGGCTCGGAGTCACATTTCTTCATGTTCGGTTTAATTAGTCATTCTAGTACTATTAGGAGCCAAATATATTACCTTACTGTGAAATGTCCTTCAAGACCAGAATAGATACAAAATAGAGTTAACCAAAAATATTCTGAAGACCAGAATATAGTACAATGTACACGGTACTGTGCGGCACTGGCAGTGCTAACATCTGGGTTTCTAACAGAATCTGTGTTTCAGGTCCCTGTGGAGACCCCAGACTCCCAGAGGGCAACTCTCACCCTGTGCCCAGTGCCCCCACCCCCAGCGGACCCTGCGCTCCCTGCCCAGCGCCCCCACCCCCAGCGGACCCTGTGAGCTCCCTGCCCAGCGCTCTCAGAGCTCCCAGGTCTGCTACTTTCTGTGGCTTGTCTTTGTTTCCCCAGAGCCTGCTCAGAGGCATCAATGCAGGCCTGCTTCCACTCCAGGGCCCCCTGTATGAAGAGCAATCAGTGTTGCTGGTAGAAGTATATTTAAAAAAGTCTGATTCCCCCAGGGCCAAGGGAATCGAACCCTTTAAACAGATCCAAATCCTCCTCAAGTCTGTTCAAACAAAGATGCGTTCTCAAGCCTGTGGAATGGCTGATGAGGGGGACCAGAAGTATCGGGAGCAAGCAGATGGACCCTGTAGCAATCGAGTGAGTATCATACATGGGATTCGACTCTCCTTAAAATAGAAAGATATGTCCCAAGTCTACACAAGTCCTGATAAGACTTAATACATGATGGGCGCTTTTGTAGACAGGTGAACCTTCAGACTGTATACATAGAAATATTTTTATATAGATTTATTGCTATATTTAAAATACCGCACATCCAAACAGGATTTCTGATGCAACAGAGAGCTTTCTCCCCCGACCCCTACCCCGCTGTGCTCTGGGAAGAGGTCCTCCCAAAGGAAGGAAACTGCATCCACTCCTGCATCAAGGTGACAGCCCCTCAGTCCCATTTTGGAGTGAGTCGGCTGAGTACTTCACATCCCACTAGTAGCTGAGCCATAGAGAGAGTGTTATCTGAGAACCTGGACGAGGATCAGCCTACACAAATGTTACCTAGGGGCACACACCACCTGGACTTGGATCCGACACCAACACAAGGGGCTTGGTGATAAACAGACACTTTGGAAAATGTTAGAGATGAATTCTCATTGACGCCTTTTGGACTTTTTTTTGGGATACTTTACACTAAAGTGTAACCACCTTTTATAAATGCTATTCAATTATGAAAGACTTTTGGGATTATGTAAATCAAGACAAGTCAACCAGTGACACCTCTCTTAATAGAATGAGATTATCTGGGTTTTTCCGTCTTCAAAGGAGAAAGTAGCACAACTTAAACACGCCGGTCATTAAAAGAAGGCTCCTCCCTTAGCATGTAAAATCTGTAGCTACAAGCCTATTTCCATTTGCTTTTCCCAGATATTCTCTCCTCAAAAGGAACTACTTCATAATATAATTTTGCATTTTTAACTGTATGAATTACGCATTCTTCATAAATAACAGCTATGTTCTATACACAGGAGTTCCTTTTTATTAGGGACACAGTAATGAACAATGAGCAATGTGTTCTATTATTCTTTGTCAAATCACAAAATGCTACATTAGAATAACTGTGCTGGTCAATGTAATATAGTAGATTAAATTCAACTTCTGTGGAAAAACCACTGTAAAACAGCATGATAAGAAGGCTATAAAAAATTTAATTTTACTCCAAACTCCATCACAAAAAAAATGGTGTGAAAAGTAATTTTGCATAATCAGTACACGCCATCTGGAACAATTAACTGATTTCTATAGAACTATGAGGATCAGTCATATCTGCTTATTAAAGATCAGAAATTATACAAGTAATAAATCCTTGAAAAAACTAAGCGTACTCCCGCCTGTCAACGCTATTTTAACTTCAAATACTGAAGAACGCCTGATAAGGCTGAAAAGAAGAGATTAATATATGCAAATTACATCCAGCATTTAAAATCCCCACAACTGTCTCCGGTTTTCTGTCCCTTATTGCTGCCTTTATGTTTTATTCATACACCAACTCACCTGTCACTTCATAAGCTATAATATTATGGGGGTATTATTAAACAGCATAAAGCCGTGCTTTAATTGGAAAGCTTCATTGCATTTTCCAATTATTTGGAGTAAATTAAAAGCAGATGCACATAGTTTAATAAGGAGTCTAATATCAGTTCCGGGAAATCAAAATTCATTGTCATTACTATGCCGTGATAGTTTTGCAAACTGTACTCAATTTCAGAGCTTTTCAAAAGAAAATCTGTCTATGCAATCTGTTAATTGTCATTCGGTTAATAACTGTTTAAATATCCGAACTACATAGCAGCTTCCTATTAAAAAAAATTAAACTATGGAGTTTATGCAAGCAAACAAATACAGCATGCCACTCCTGGGCTGGGCTGGACTTTTCAGACTTGCTTGTTCACCCTAAAACAATGGGAAGGCTCGAGAAACTCACTCACACGGCAGCTCAGCCCCAGAGCTGGAGGACAAAGAACAGCAATTTTGTACTTCTACAAGCACCAGAGGTTACAGTACCATAAGACAGCTCTCGGTGGAAGGGCAGAAGCCATGTTATAAATTGTATTTTCAGAGGTCTGCTCTGCTCAGCAAAAAAATAAGCTTCCAAAGTTTTAATTGGTCCATCTAAAATAAATCCATTTAATGAGTAAATTAACTGATGCGGGACACAAACATGGAAAAAATTAAAGAAAGCAAATGTTGTGAGCAGTTTGTTTTTAAAAAATTGACCCCTGAAGGGCTATTCCCTTACTAGTTCATGACCCATGAGTGGAGTGCCCCTTAGGCTCTCCAGGGGCCACCTACTGTGCCCACAAGCGGATTGGACTGCCAGACAAAGGACTATATGCTGAGCCACTACGGATTTAAAGAACCAGACCTTAAAGGTTCCTCTTCATAAGGAATCTTGCCCACAGATGTAGTTACAGTTCCACAGCTACGAGTTGCATATCCATACACATACACGTAGCTGAAGCATTTACACATGAACAGGCATTTACAAATGAAGAGGCATAGGTATACTCAAACTAGTACACGTAACCTTTTCACTTTTATACTAAGTGGCAGACTTTTTCAAATCCTATGTGTGTAAATTATAATAGGACAAGCAGTAATTGACTTTGAAACTCCACCCACTGCGAGGGCTACAATTAATCTGTTTTTAGCATAAGAACTGCTGCTCTGCAAAGTTCATAACTTGTAGGTTCTTTTTCCCAATCCAATTAAAACCGAACAGTGTTCCTAAAAGGTGGCTGCACAGAATTTACTCTTCAGTTCCCATTTTTCCCATTTCAAAGGGCGTATCTGCTAACATCCCAATCATCAAAGGGCAAGCCCCTCCAGACCAGAAAGGACACCAAACGTCTGAACACAAGACAGCCTCCTGGCAAAATAACCAGAAACTATGCTCAAAGATGAAGATAAAAGCAATTCTTGTGCAGTGATCCAAAAAACAGCATCTCTTTTTTTCCCCAAAATTACCTGTTTTAATAAAGTAGACATACTGTGCCAACTGAACCATTTAATTATCTGCAAAAATGATGAATCAAAACAATAGTTTGCAAAAATAAACGACTAACCTCTGATTAAAATGTCTGTCCTCATTAAATCCAAAGAAAAGGTATGATATCTTTTTAGAAAATGTAGCCTGAAGAAAGCAGCAGTCCCCCAGCATCTACAGCCATACTCTTTATGGTGGCAGTGACCTGCCATGAGATGGGACATCTGAGGATGTTATGTAATCTACTCTCTCCAACCCTGAGAAAAGACGGTGTGCCCCTGTGGCCTTCGAGCCTCTGGGGGCCGCCGGCCTGGCAGCAAGTGAGCTTGGGGACAGGGGACTTCCAGATGATGTGCTCAGTGGGTGGTGTGATTCTAGAGCAAGGAAAGAAACTTTTTTTTTTTTTGCTAAAATAAGAGGTTCTGGGCGGAGAGTGGTTGGAAAGGAAGGAGCCAAGGCCAAAGAGAAAGAAAAAGAAAGGGAAAGAAGGAAAATAATTTAAAGGGTTGAGTGCTGATATTATCCCTCTCAAACCAGAGCTGACTTGATGAAAAGGAACACGGAAAATTGAGGCTGATTTAAATGTTGAGTTCTCTCTTTAAAATCATTTTACCCAGTAGCAAGATAACATCTCCAGCAATTACAAATTTCTGAACCAGAAGGGACGGTTTGCCTTCTATTACGCCAAAAGGTTCCCTGAGCCATGCCGGGTCCCACCATGCATGAGCTCCCTTTGTCAGCTGCACCCTCTCCATCCCCAGCTGGACTTTTAGGTGGGGTCACACTGCAGGGTGAATGAGACCAGTGCTTTCTGATATAATAGGCAGCAATTCCCTGGAATAACAGTATGGCAGTTATAGCAGCTTCTGTTTCTGGAGCGCCCACTTGGTACTAGGCCCTAGGTATTTCATGTACATTATCTCTAATCCTCAAATTCAGAAGAGAAAATACAATTCAAAATTTCAAAAAAAAAGAAAACAGACTGAAATGTTCTATAAACTGTCTAAAGTAATGTAGCTGGAAAGGGTGGGAAACAAAAGGGTGAACTGGTTCTAAGACCCAGGTCCTCTCAGAATTAATGAAACATCGAGTGTCATGCAATGTCTCCTGTACACCAGGCCCTGGGATGGGCATCAGGCACACACCAGTGAAGGAGACGTCATCATCCCACCCTCCAGAACAAACCCTGAACTCCACATGATGACCAGAGGTGGATCTCCTTTCTTAGAACTTGGAAACCAAGCAGATGGCCAGAGTTTTACAAGAAGCATAAATAGCCAAGGGGTTTCCCGGCCAAAGAAGTTACGTCTTGGGCCTACAAAAGGCACAACCACCTTTGGCAAAATAGGGGTGAGTGAGGGCCGTGTAATTCATGAGCCAAGCACCTTCTCACAGGAGTGAAACTGGCGTTTTGCTACGCAGGGCATATTTCAGGTAAACACACAGTCGATGAAACATAAAGACGGGTGCGTTTATTGCCTCTAGGTAGCAAGCGATTAAGGACTTCTAAGTGTGTCACCAGAAGCAATGCTTAGGGCCACCGAGGCAAGCTTTACTCTCTCATTCAAAATTATGGATGTTGCCTCGCCAGTGGATCATGAGCTCGTTCATGCTATAAAACAAGTCAGGCGTGAGGAACTGCTCTCTAACAAAGGATCTCAACCTTGGAGGAGAGTGCTGCATCATTCATTGTCTTAGAGACAATTGTAAGACAAATCTGGGGAATCAGGAGCCTCATTCTCTGGGATAGGTGATAAATATATTCCATCCAAACTTCAGGCTGCAGGACTAAAGATTTTTTTTTTTTTTTAAAACATAAATGCATTTAGGACCATCACTGGCCATTAATAAAGAGGGAAAAAGCAATTCAGTATTTGGGGCACAAACACCAACTGTGTGACAGGGGATGGATGCAGGTACTCCGTCCAAACAAGACAGGTGGCTTCGCTGTTCTAAGAAAGATCAGAATTTCTTTTGTCCTAATGTCAACAGTTACATGCATTCGTTCTGACACAAAACGGGGACCCTCATACTGTGTAAGAGTTGAAAGATAAATCTCATCACCAAAGCTTGTGCGACTGTCCAGCTGCTCCCCAAGTTCTGGCACCGCCTGTGTCCGTCCTTAGCAGGCCATCGAGAGTTTAAATACCCCAACCCGGAATCCAGTGCCCTGCCACTATTGTCCTAACTCAGAGATGCTTGAGCAAGGGAGCTCGGCAACGCTGGAAGCTGGAGGACACAGAGGGCTGGAAGCAGGCAGGAGTGGAAGCTGGGGCTGGGACTGACTGGCTCACAGGTGAGGGTTATTCTGGAGCACTCACAGGGAAAGCTCACAGGCTGTACTGGCTCAGTAACCTTGGGCTCGGGTTTAGGAGAGGATGGCTTTTAGGAGGCCTAATCTAGAGAACGATGCTTGCAAGCAGGAAAGGCAGGGCAGCACACAGGTGACTACGAGTTCAAACTAGAGCTCTGCCCATGGGCAGGGTGCGGAGACTCACGGAACAGGAGAGCTAGAGTAGGGGAGAAGAAAACTCGGGGTTCAGGCCCAGTAAGTGAAACGATGGGCTTGGGCTGCCCACCATCACTATAGGCTAAGAGAAGGCCATCACGTACAGACATCCCAGTGCGCAGGGTTCCCCCAGACATAGGTTTACAGCAGCAAGGCCAGTGCAGCCCCCACTATGAAGGCAGAGGTTCTTTGAGGTACCTGGTATATCCCCTTTCCTGGCTGGGAAAGGATCTGAGAAGGGGTTGGGAGGGCAGGGCTGTGGATACCAACAATCACAGCAGTACATCAATAGCACTTTCTGTGTCCCAGGCATGGTTCTAAGCCTCACCATAAGTCACCATCACCCCCATTTTACAGGTAAGGAGACAAAGGCACAGAAGGGTTCAGTTCCTTGCCCAAGGTCACTTAACTTTAAGTAAGGAGGCCCTGCCCTCCCCACCTTCACCGTTTTGCCCAACAAGAGTGATGGGAGCCACACCCCCTATTCCTTTTGTCCTTTGGATCCGGCACTGCCATCAGCCAAGTGTCAAAGGCCTCACTCTGATGAGATCCCAGAGATGATCATCCAGGGGCCCAGGTGAGAGTGTAAACAGTGCTGAGGCCCAGTACACTAAGTGAGTCCTAGCACGATTCACGCCAGGTCTGTGTGCCATTTCCAACCTTCAGTTTGATGAGGGGAGGGAAATGGTCACACGCAACCTGCACTAAAGAAGCATCCTCGGTACCGTGGTTTCGAGCTCAGTGTCTGCAGTCAAAGAGACCTGGGTCTGAATCTCAAGCCCTGCCATGTATCGCGGTTGTAACTTTGAGCTGATCACAAGCTCTCAAGACCTCAGTTTCTCCATCTGTAAAATGTTTTCTTGGTAAGGATTTGTTGGGATTAAGTAACACAATGCATGGCAAGTGCATATGACACACCTTACGCAGGGTAAGTAAGAGGAAGCCTGGGTATTATTCAGTAAATTCATTTAATTAATTCAATCCATTTTAATAAAGCAAAAACTACTTTAGCTCCCTAAATGTGTTTCAATGAAAGAAGCTGCCTTCATCATTCTCCCCTCTCAGCTGACAGTTTACTATTTTGAGAGAGACAGAGGTAGAGAAAGAAACGAAAGGCTAATTTGGTATAAGCTGCCTCTAGGCAGGAGTGTCTGGTCACCACCCTACTTCCTTCACTCCAGAGTAAACCTCTGAAGCAGTGTTAAGAGCAGGTGACGGGCTGGGCTCAAGGGGTTCCCTTTGTCTTCAGCATTTCTCTGGCCAGGTCTACAATTGTGCTGTCTCTAAGGAAGGGAATTATCAGGGGCACATGGGCGCATATTTCTGCTGAAAAACTAGACAAAGAAGATAAACATACAGGGAGAAAGGTGTCAGAAAGTTGGTTTTTCCGTGTTCGTGTGTTTAAGAACGTTACAGTCAAGGCAGCGTTCGGACAGAATGCCTGTGAAGTCCAGGGCCAGTAAATGCACATTTGCTGGCCACTGTGAGGCCTGGGGCATCTCGGGCTGCGGAACATACAAGGCTCCTTCCCACACAGCTTTAAGTCCCGGGAGGTGGGCACTACCACCTCCACCTTCGACACCAGACAATGCCTGGTGCACAGGAAGCGTCCTATAAGAATGAGCCGACTATTGCGATGTTCAAATGATCAATGTTGTTACTGCAATTGCTGATACGGAGAGACGTGGAATTTAGATCCAGAAAGGCTGGGTGCTCTGCTGGCCTCACTCGGCCAGTAGGTGGGAGAGACAGGCCTGCATCCAGCTGTTTGGGCTCCCGCCCTGCTTCATCCAGCTGCCCTCGGCTGCCTCGACCACAGATTTAAGCCTTTTCCAAGTTAAGAAGGGGATGTGGCCCATTAAACCCGTGCTGCCTAAGCTCTGCCATGCTTAAAAACCAAAAAGAGAAGGAAAGCACAGTGGGAAGGTGGCTGCCTATTTAAGAGCACTGAAGTATCTGTCACCTAGTAATATTTTTATTTTTCATGATGACTTAACTGGAAAAAGTCTTAACTTCTTCCTACCCATGGGGCACAGGAAAAGCAGAAATGAAAGCCTAGAGCAGAAATCAGCCCCCCAGGCACTTTTCCTCCAAAAAACCAAAGGTACCTTGGAAGATTTTATAGAAGTCGCAGCCTCACGCTGCCTAGCACTTCTCTCCTTCCTGCCCCCAAGCCATCATTCTGTCACCTTCTTGAGAAAGGGATCGTGGGCTGCTTGCCACAGAAAATAGCCCACTTCTAAGTGGTGATGCGTGACAGAATGTCTCAGCTTCCAGGGGGTACTGAGCTGAGCCATGCCAGAGAGCCTTTTATTGCAAGTTTCTCTGGACTGAGGAAGAAATTTCCTCTGAGCACTCTGAGAAGTAATCTTATAGATCAAAATTATACAAGGGAGCACACGGCCAAGAAGATGAAGTCCTTGCTGGACCCAAGCCAGCGTGTCCCATGTGATAATTCTCAACAAATCTTTGGGCTCTTTCTTGGATCACATCCCCACAGGGGAGGTCAATATGGAGAGAAGTGACATTCCTACACTGCTTCCTGGCTTATAAAATGTTCTTACATACCCTAGATCTTCACAACAATCCAGGAAGGAAACGGGCATTACTGCATTGTTTTAAAGGTATGAATACTAGCATTGCCCCAAGTAGCATTGTGCAGGGTCCTTGTACAGCTCTAGGGGATGCTATCCACATATTCTGTGCAGTGTACAACCTTGGCAACTGCTCACAGCAGCACTGTATGATGGCTAGTACGTGTCAGAGTCAAGATTCTGACCCTGTGCTTCCAACCCCAAATGCCCTGTCAGTTCAGCAGGCTTGCCCTCAGGAGCACAGGACAGGGCAGCTCTCGGTGACTGATGAGTGAATGGAGTGAACAATCTTGCTCTTGTCTTTGCCTTTGTTTACTATAACCTCCTCAATAAAAAAAAAAAAAAAAAAAAAAGAGAGAGAGGAGCCTCTACCCTCTCTAAATATGGTCTCTGCCCTCTCAAGGTGCTCACAGGTGAAAACTCTCCAACACAGAGTAGTGTGGGGTAAACCAGGAGACAGCGTCAGTAGCGGGAGGGGAATCAGAAAAGCCTGGTGGAGAAGCAGCTTGGGAACCGCCTTCAGAGCCAGAGCCAGGGACAGAGAGAAGTGAAGGTGGTGAAATCTGAGTTGCTGGAGTGGCAGGCAGGGCAAGCATAGCGCAAGACAAAGGCAAGGAGGACGCAGGGAGCGACCCAGGCTGGTGGGACACGAATGGGGCTGGTTGTCCACAGCCCCAACACCAGGCAGGTGAGGTCTGAGGTCTGAATGAATGCAGTCAGGCTGTGGCGGGGCACAAAGGTGTGATCTGAGGAGCAAGGGGCCCAAGGAGGTCTTTGGAGAGATGAGTCGGCTACCTGAACAACCGGGCTGAGGCTATAGAAAAGCCTGGTCAAGGAAGACAGTCAAGTAAGGGCTGGGCACCAAAGCCTGATACCTGCCAGGCTGCAGCCCAGAAGGCCCAGGGCCAGCCCCATAAGTGAGAATGCAGGCGTGCGAAGAGAGGACCACGCTTAACACTCAGCTCCAGAGGACCTGCTGGGGAGCTGATCCTGACCACGGACTTCACCTGGAGTAAGATGACCCAGAGCCCAGCTCAGCGTTCTCAGGGTCTGTCTCTCTGTGAAGTCCTAGAGGAGGCACTCGCACTACAGAAAACCTCCAGGAGGCAGGAGTTCCCCAAGTGCCCTGTGTGTCTGCCTGCACACGCTGTTCATTAACTTCAGTGACACAGCCACCATGGTGGATGTAGAAAAGCACATCCAATTAGCCAGGCCTACATGAATATTTGCACTCTTAAATCTTTTGCATTTCGAAAGGGTTAAAGCTTATTATTAGCATATAATTTACAGTCCTTTCTCCCAGGAAAGGAATAATGCACAGTAAATGCCACATTCATTTTAATAATACATGTTACAGTCTGTGCCCAACATCTGCACAAAGGTAAAGGAGACAGATTTTTTTGACATGTCCCACTCTGCCATCTAAACACAGGCTTTTTGTTTCTTAAGTGACGGAAGGTTTAATCAAGAAAGCAGGCAATTCATCAATCGAAACAAGGCAGCGTGCGTGCGCCTGACAGCACACACATGGTTGTGTACAGAGCAAACCTGGCCACCTGTCAGCCGCACCTTTTACATCAGGATATACAAATACACCATGTGATCAATTCCCCATCCGTTCCCATTCATTTCTTCTTTTTCTTATTCTATTTTTCTTTATACTTGATTTTGTTGTCAGTCAAGGCAAGAGGAGATGGATAGATAAGGGTTCTTATAGGGGATGATAAAAATGGTTCTTATAGGTGATGATAAAAATGTATCTGCCTTTAAAATGACTTCTTTCCTCCTTGGTTCAAGCACAATTATTATAAATACCTTTTCACTTCATTCGGGAATTTTCCCATATGCTATTATCAGTGGCTGTGCCAAACTGATGTTCCTGTCTCAGATCCTGGCCCACCTTCCCATACGCTCACCCACTACCAATTGAGCCAGTTGTCGGGGTTTATGAAAATCCTCTGTGGCGTGAAGAACCTCAGGGAAGCCGGGGTTGGAAATGCAATGCCACCCCGAGCCACGAGAACATATCCACTGAAAGGCCACAGGGACACCTGTGAAAGCAGAGGCTAACACTACTCAGGGGCTTGCACCAGAAGACAGCGGCCCTTTCCCTCCTTGCTGGTTATCAGGAGCACACTCACTCAGCCCACACCCTCACCCTAGCACAGGGAAAAGGAGAACCACAGGCACACCCAGAATGTGGATGCAAATTCTGCAGCATCAAACCATGAACATTACAACATGCCAAACAGTTGTGTCAGCACACCTGACACAGGAGAGAACAGTGCTTCTCAAGTACCCTATTGTTTTGAGTCTTTTACCCTTCCTTTTCCCAACCCTGCAGTGCTTTCTGATCATTAAAGTATTAAATTTATTCTCAATTTTCCGGGTGAGTTTTTTTTTTTTTCCTAATTGAGAGACAGAAATCATGTAATCACTGCAAATGAAAGGAAAATATGTTTGGAATTGTTTGGTATGCTGTAGATGAGTTTTTAAATGATCACATTGTAAGATACACATTTTTTTCATCATAAGATGAAAAGCTGGTGGCAGAAATTTTATCCAATTGGATGAAATATATAAATCATGAATTTCATAATACTGATAATTAAATGTCCATCTTCCAATTTAAATGAGGACTAGATTAAAACTGCATGGAGAAGGCTGATATTCAGAAATCATTAATTATTTTTAATTGCTTTGTGCTTTCCTACTCCAATGTCAGAGCTACATGGCTCACCCACGGTTCTGAGTTACAGATAAAATCCTCCTTCTCTCTGTACAAGGGGCCATGATCCAAACTGACGAGATGATGGACACTGACTTGACCACAACGACATCTTTCCTGGTGTCAAACATCCTGAAAGGGGGGCTGGTATTTTAAAAAGTGAACAGCTGTGGAGGGCAATAAGCTGGCTTTTCCAGTAATCAAAAAGAAAACTGAAAAAAAAAATGCTGAAGGCAGAGTGGCCAATGCACCCCAGTCTGCCCGGACAGATCCAGGTTAAGGCTTCTGTCCTGGGACAATTGTGTGCCCCCTTCACTTTTATAGTCAGCCTAATGCTGATGGATAAATGAAGATGTCAGTGAGCCAATCTGTCTAGGTCCTAAAGAGGAAAGCAATCCTACCCCACAGCTCACCGCACTGTGTGGCTTTGCGGCGTTTCTGCATGGTGGCTCACCCTGCGTTCATGGGGTGTTTGAGATTTTTTGGTTTTATTATATGCCAGTTTTAATAGGTATTTGCTTAATTTTATTATGTCGTTTTCTTCAAGAGAGAAAAAATAAGCTTTCTTTGGTTAAAAACTGTGCACTCGGAGATAGAAATCAGATTATAACAACAAATACAACAAGAGAATAGTATGGTGTGGTTTCCCATCCTATGGTCCCCTGTATGTTAAGCAAAACCTGCCATAAGACAAAAAACCTTCCTAGGTTAGAAAAGCCGCACTGCGCTCTCCTTGGCAGCGCCTCTCCATACAGGAAGCCTCTGGTGCAGCAGGTTTGGGCAGCGGGTTGGGGAAGATCTGTCTTTCCCGACATTCCCCGAGGTCTCCAGCCCCATAAGGTGCCTGACGCCCACCACAAGAACATTTCTTAAGAAACATCTCACTCAACTTTCAGACATTTTAGGTTCATTTCAAACAAGTAGATGTCTGCCCAATACACGGAGATATATATATATATATGCGCTATTCTTATCAAACTTACAGTTATAATTACTGAAAAGCAATTGCTATGTTGTTTACAGCATTTTATGGAGCCCTCCTTCCCTGCCTCCAGGTTATAAATATTTACATTTCTCTCATTCATGTCCAGCGTCCTCTGAGATTTCTACTAGTTTTAATATGTATCCGTAGGACTAACACTCATATGGCAATAATGTGGGAAAGTGCAGAAATAAAGAAATAAAGAAAACAAAAGCAGTCATTTCGGCGGCAGAGGTTTTTTTGCTCATTTTATTCAGTTTTCCAAGGAATGCATATGTGGGAGTCAGTGCTGACCCACGGGGCCCTGTTTATGAGGAAGGACAGCTCTTCGGGCTCAAGAGAATAGTTCAATTCTTCCAAAGCAACTAGCTTGTTTCTCTCTTATCCCTAAAGGACAGCCCTCTGCTTCAGAACCTAATCTAGATATCCCCTGCAAACAGCCACGCCCACTTTCTATCCTGTTTCCATTCACTTGTGTTTCCTCACTTCCATTTCCATTTGGCCATATGTATTTCTGGAGCTACCTTAAATCCTTCTAGAATAGATGAAAGAGAAATGAATGAATGGGCAGACATCTAAACATATAAAAAATTCAAAGAAAAGAAAGGTAGGGTGGCACCATTTGGGACTAAAATAGAAGACTTTTCAGGAAAGATAAGATGTTCTTAAGAAAACTAACAGCCACTAAGAGTCCTGACCAGGAAATCCCAGGGTTGGGACTGGAGTAGAACTTAGAGAAATCCACATGACCCGGAAGAGGTCTCTCCGAAGACGTAAGATCTTAAAGGCATGCTCAAAAAACCAAAAGCACAAAGCTACAGGGGTCACACCAGTGAGACCAGCACCAGGAAAGCTACAGTCAGCAAGGTAAGAAACATCAAAAAAGATTGTTTTTAAATATTTTGTTTAGAGCAAGAAAGAGGATGCATAGCACCCATGGCATAGGAGTGATGACCCTAACCGGGGTTGGCAAATGTTTTCTGTAAAGGGCCAGAGAGTAAATATTTAGGATGTGTGGGCCATCCGGTGTTGGCTGCACACAGCTAACTCTGCCATTGGAATGTGAAGCAGCTAAGGACCATTTGTCAAGGACTGGGCATGGCTGTGTTGCAATAAAACTTTATTTACAAACATTAAAGTTTTTCATATAATTTTCACATGTCCCTAAATATTACTCTTTTTATTTTTGTCCAACTATTTAAAAATATTAAAACCATCCTTGGCTTGCAGGTCATACAAAACAGGCTGTGGATGGGATTGGGCCATAGGCTTTAGTTTGCCAACCCTAATCCAGATGGATAACAGAGTGAGCCAAGCCAAGCGACCATCATTTTATCTTTTTAGGGAAAACCATCTTCAAACCCTACAGAGCGACACAGTGATGGGGAACGTGAAGAGCAAGGAAGGCAGGGAGGTGGCTGGAGCAGCCCACTGCTTGCCTGACCAGTCCACATCCAGAGGGACAGCAGGATGTAAAGGATGGTGCTGGAATTACAGACAGTGATCTCTGAGGAACTCGAGTGAAAAGGTGATTTCAGGGGACTGGATAACAGGGGAAAAAAAATCATATTTTCTAAAAGGGACAATAAGAAAATTATTGATCTGTGGTCTGGAAATGATCTGCAGTAAACTTTGAAAGCATATTATGAGTCAGAGGCGGCTCGTGAGCGCTCAGGAGAAAATGGTGATCCTGCAGGCCAGCAGGGTTTACCAAGAACATGACACGTTCACATCAGGTCTATATTTTTTCTTACTGTAAAAGCAACACATGCTATTATGGAAAATGAGTAACTGCAAAGAGGCCAAAAAAAGAGGAAAGTCCCAAGAAAATCACTATAAACACTTAGGCGTGGACCTTTCCAGACCTTTAGATGTATTTTTTGTTAATTTAAAAAAATTAATTAATTTTTTTAAGAGACAAGATCCATGTTCCCCAGGCAGGAGTGCACAGCTATTTCCAAAGGCCATCATAATAGCGCATTACAGCCTCGAACTCCTGGCCTCAAGGGATTTTCCCTCCTAAGTCTCCCGAGTAGCTGGGACTACAGGCATGTACCACCACTCCCAGCTTAGATGTAATTTTTAAAATGAGATCACACTGCACATTCTGACTTGTTACCTGTTTTTCTTTCCACTTAACAATATTCATATATATCTTTTAATCTAAGTCATCACTTCTGGATGGCTGAAAAGTTAAGGCTACTGTATGGTTGTTTTGTAATTTAAGCATTCGTCTTTGTTTGGGGCATTTAAGATCTATCCATCTCTCGCCCCTGTCTTGAAGTATTATTTTTGAGAAGTGGCAGTGCTTATCCTTGTGGATAAATCTTTTTGCACATCTGTATTTTCTAGGAGATACTGCTAGGACAAGTGTGAGGATGGATGCTGGCTTCGTGGCCGTTTGGATTAGGGTACAAGAGAGCAGAGCGCAGGCCACAAGTATCTCAGGATTTCAGGACTGAGTTAGAAGGAGCTCCTCATCCCACTTCTGTGGTCAAGAAAGAGATATGACTGGACTGTGTAGAACACCTGGCAGATTTTGGCCGGCAGAATGCGCAGTATCTCAAATCGCTGGGTGGATGTGAAAAAACAGGAAGACAGAGCCCATCTTAACGAGGAAGCATCTCACAGGGATGGGTGGGCTGGTAGGAGGTGGTGGTCCCAGACACCGCAGGCATTCAAGCAGCAAATCAGGATGGCTACCTGGCCCAGGGGTCTGGGAGGGTACTCCTGTGCAAGGCAGACAGGGGGCTAAATGCTTTCCTTCATCTCTTCCTTCCTTCCATGACCACATCATGAGCACTGCTGTGTGCCAGGGATGGGTCTACATATCGTCTCCACTGGTGTCTCTTGCAACTATGCGCCATGTCTCACCCTTAGCAGGCATGGTGGGAGCAACTGTCTTAGTGAAAGATACAGGAAAAGGGATCTACTAGCAGGTATACCACTGAGCGAACATTTAAAAGTTAATACACTTTAACAACCATACATACACGTTAAGTGTGGGCTGTTTTTCAAATTTCTAATTACACTGTTTTGAAATCTACTTCTCTTAGGAAGGGACGGAACACTCAGGGAGCAGTAATCGAATGTCTTCAGGAGGGACACAGGGCACGCCAGGAGTCTGCACCAAAGGCTCAGCTCCTGAAGTCTGCAGTGAACCTGTGCCAGGGCCAGTTCAGAGGCAGAACGGTTTGATGATTCATTTCACTATCAGCAGAACTCCAGCTATCAAGGCATCGGTACTGGGCAAGGGCTAGGGTCTGGGGCACACTTTGCCTTAACTGTTTTTGGAAGAAACCAGTGGAAACCCTAACTTCACAATACCAAACTGAGATAGGCCACTCGGTGCCAAATACCGTTCATATGGGGATGAGGGGGGTGGTCTCTGCTCCCTCCTAGCCAGAACGACTCGCAGGCAGGCTGCCAGTGGGTGGGCGGGCAGGCTTCCCAGTTGCACCATAGTTGCCCAGTGCTGAGCTTGCAGGCCTTATGGAGCCAGCAGGTCCTGCAGGGTATTTCTGGCAGCAACACAACGAAGCGGTCCTAGACCCTGGCAGAGCAATTTGGTGCTTGCAGCCGCTGAGGAGGCCTGAAACTGCCTGCTGCCGGGGGCTGCAGCCTCGACTACCTCTGTTTGGAAGATAAAATCCAATTGACTGCCACTTACATAAATGTAACAGGAAGTTTCTGAATGGCTTCCCCTGTGTCTTGAGGCTGTTACCTTGGTATTGCTAAACTAACAGCTGAAATGAACCCAGACAACACCTCATCAAAGCTGCGGGGCGAGGAAGCAGCGGTCCAGAGGCAGACAGCGGTGTTCCTGCCAAACCATAGGAGATTTCACTCCGTGGCTCTTTCCTGCAGAAACGCCAACAGCTGGGAAAGCCATCAGAGAACACAGGTAAAGTGGGTGTAGCCGAACGCTGTGGCTGGAAAAAGATTTGCGAGCTGCAGAAAAAAAGTCATCCGTTTTGA
The DNA here is from genome assembly GCF_024542745.1 of Macaca thibetana thibetana. NCBI lineage: Eukaryota > Metazoa > Chordata > Mammalia > Primates > Cercopithecidae > Macaca > Macaca thibetana. The sequence goes on from NC_065592.1 coordinate 12,176,704, forward strand.
TGGAGCTTCCCTTGTGTGCATTCTGAATGGGGGCGCCCTGCCGGATTCCACAGGCCTGTTCTGTACCTCTATGCCACTAAGCATCTGGGGAAATATTCAGCTTTTCTACAAAATAGGTCATCTTTCCACACTTGTTACGCTCCTTGTCGACTCTGCTGAAATAGCCACAGCACAAAAGAAATTCTCCCTGGAGATGCTGTTCTTAGACAAACACGTTCGCTCTCCCCTTGGAGAGCCTGGCTCCTGGAGTGGAGCCAGGGACGGGGGCTTAAGAACATCCCTGTTCCTCCCCTTCCCAGCAGGAATGTCACCCAGTCATGGAACAACTGGCTTTTGCTTATACTTCCAAACCTATTAGGGAGTGATCATAACGAGAAAAACTAATACTGACAAGAATTATGCCATTGTTCTATTTCATCTATTTAGTAACCTGTAGTTGCAATTTTTAGAAAAAAGATTACCTTTTAAATAACCGATTCATTATGGTACATGAATGAATGCCATGTTCCTGTGTTCAAAATGTCACTCACCATTAAGGGTGTGTGCTGGTAAGTGGCACCGATTTGCCACTTTCCCCTTACATACAAACACCCCTGACTGGCGGCCCAGGATAATCGGAGGCGAGTTTGTGGGTTTCCTTGGCTCTTAGCAAGTCACCTGTGCTGCCAAGCACCTAATGAATCTCAATTCTGTAATAAGGCTTGTAAGTTTTCCCCTCCCTGGGTGAAGGTGAAAAGGAAAACTAGGACTGATGAAGTTCCCGCCAAGGTAACACTATCAATTTCAAGGCGAGTTCAGAAACCACAGACTCATGCTCCAGGGGTGTGAGGGGAGACCGCCAGTGTACCCTGTGGCCACAAACCTGGCTGTGAGAAATGAGAGGTGAGGACAGACTTGGATATGGGAGGGTGAGCCGACCAGGGCTCAGCTCGGCGCTGCTCTCGAGGCCCCGTGGGAAGCCTGCCGGGGTCTGGCAGGTGAACAATGTGGCGAGTATTCTCTGGAAACCTCCCTTCAAGTCTGTGAAATCCACACATTGTTTTTCATCATTAGTTTCAAAACATGCTGAGTATTTGGCCCTTCTCTAAGTTCCGAGGCGACACAAAGGAAAGGGAAGGCCTGGTCCCTGCAGGGAACAGGCCTCTTGCAGGGAAGAAAAGAGAGGTAAGGCAGACAGATCCCATGAGAAGGCAGAGAACGTGTGGAAGGAGGTGGTGCCCGGGACGCAGACTCCGTAGCTGGCCTGCACAGTGGCTCCACGTACCTGATATGGCATACAAATTGGAGTGCTGGTACTCGTAGTCCGTCCGGGTGCTGTTCCTGCCTCGGAAGGTGGCAGGAAGTGTTAGAGAGATGTGCCTGAGGAACAGAAGGAGGAGAGAAAGGAGGTTACAGGAGCATTCCGCAAGACTCAGGAAGCACTGACACCATCAACAGCTGAAATGCAGCACAGAGCAGCGGGCAGAGATGGTGGCTCTGGCCAGCGCCTCCTTCTCAATCAAGCGTGACTCCTCCACCGGGCTCAAGTCCTCTCAAGGAATTTGAAAGTTTCTAGATATCACAGCCACCTTTTTTTCCCCATACTAGAAAGGACATCCAAGAGGAAGAAAGTATGTCCCAAGCCTTACAGCAGGCCCAAGACACTCTGTGGGGTGGCGGTTTGATCCAGATCTCTGCCCACTGGGCAAAATGCACCAGTGGGACCGTAACACCCAGGCACTGAACACCAGCCTTGGTTTATTCCAGGAGCCATGCAAATGCTTCCATTCCTACACCGCAGGGCTGCTGAGGATCACTGCACATGAAGCCCTTTGTAAATAAAGGTGTTGGGAATTACTACTGCCTTATGAGTTCAGGAGACTAATGACCTCTGAAAATCAGAATGGCACATCGCTCTCAACTGCTGTGTCTGTGTGTTCCCCCTCAGGCAGCGCACACAGTAGGTGCTCAGGAAAGCACCTTCCAGACAGACACAGCACGGTCTTTAATGGCTCAGGCGTGAGCCATTAAAGCTTACAAAGAACACACAGCCTAAGTGAGCATTTAGTCAAAAGTAAACAATCCATTTGGCATGGTCACCAGCTGCCTGTAGTGAATGCTGAAAAGAAAAATTAAACGAATAGGAAAATATTTAAAACCCAACAGGTCCAGGGGAAAAAACAAGAACAAAACCTCTTGGTGGGATGACTGGAGGCTGTGCTGCAATAGCTCAGAGCCTAACCTGTGGCCACACCCGACATTTCCGAAAAGGAAGAGACTGGTGGAGGGAACGCTTATCACATAAAGTAAGCCGTCAATCACTGGGTGCCTTTTTCACACAGCACATGTGTGACCTTCTAGAATGACTGCTGTGCATAGACACTCCTGGCAGGGCCGGGCGCGGTGGCTCACACCTGTAATCCCAGCACTCCGGGAGGCCGAGGCGGGTAGATCACCTGAGGTTGGGGGGGTTTGACACCAGCCTGGCCAACATGGTGAAACCTTGTCTCTACTAATCCCAGCTACTCTGGAAGCTGAGGCAGGAGAATCACTTGAACCTGTGAGGCAGAGGTTGCAGTAAGCTGAGATCATGCCATTGCACTCGAGCCTGGGCAACAGAGCAAAACTCTGTCTCAAAAAAAAAAAAAAAAAAAAGGGTCCTGGGAGGAAAGGCTCTCCAGGGAGGGGATCTTCCCACAGGTCCAGGATTGAGCTGGAAGCGGAATGACCCTTCTAGGGGCAAGGTGACCACCAAGGGCTGTGAAGGCATTGGGTCTGCCAGTCGCACAGTGAGAGCTCATGGCGGACACTCAGCCACGGCCCAGCCAGGCTGAACCAAGCACCAACCGTATGCTCGGGGCTTCGGGGAACCAGCAGACACATGCACAGTAAACGTGTCCACTGGGTGCACTGGCTTGCATGGAGGGAACCTGAATATTCTTTGTTACTGCTGCTAACTAAGGGTACAGAGGTGAGCTCCCTCAGCTCAGGCTGCAGGGAATAAAGGTGCAGAAACAAATCACAGTGCAATGTGACATGTGCTCGGGGAACAAGAAAAACTGAGTGCTGGTAAACATGAAAAGAAGGAACAATATATTCTGCTAAAGGGAATGGGGCTTCAGGACCCCTCAGGGATGTTACAGGAGTGAAAGGCACCCACCGGGGAGTCCGAGAGAGCCAGCACTTCCCCATAGGGTTAGGGCACACGTCGGAAGCGGAGCTAGAAATGCAGCCAGGGCCAGATGGAAAGGGCGCCAAACACCATTGCAAGAGGCTTGGGTTCAAACTCCTAGGATGGAGGTTCCTAAACTCCCGTCATGGCATTAATGAAGGCGTCAGTCACCTGGGAACTTGCTACGACACAGACTCAGAGGCCCTGACCCTGGGGAGTCCGATCCCGTGGGCCTGGCTGGGTGCAGCCCAGAAATCTACTTTGAACAAGCTCCAGCGGTGAATCTGAAGGCTGGCCAGGCCTGGGAACCCTGCGAGGGCGACGAGCAGCTGTAGAAGGGTTTTCAGCAGTTCATCAATGTCTCTGACCACAGCACTTAGTCAATGAAGCTGAGCAAACAGAAGAGTGAATTATCGACTGTGGTTGTGGTTGAGCAGAACTGAAATGATGACAGGTGACCCTGCTGAGAGCATCACCAGGTGCCAGCCCTGGGACTGCAGGTGTCACACATCCTCCTGTGGCTCCTCACAACGCCCCTCGAGGCAGGTATGGGAGCAGTTACACATTATGCGCGGCCCAGGGTGTGTTGATAACATGGGGCCCTTGTTCAAATGCTATCAAGAATTTCAAGACGGCAACAGCAGAGCATTAAACCCATGGTGGGGCCCTTCTGAGCACAGGGCCTTGTGTGTGTGACCAAAAGGATCTAGGGTTAGGTGCTGTAACTGCACTCACTGTACCAGTGAGGGAATTTCCAGGAGCCAGGAAAGTATTTTGCTTCATTTTGCCAGACTAAGATTTCTAAGCCTCCAAAGCCCTAAAAAGATGCACGCAACCTAACAAGGATGCAGAGCGATCTGTGCAGTCTAGTAAATACTCCAGGGGCTAGAAGCATTCAGGGAGGCTCACAGAGGAGGCAGGAGCATTAGCAGAACTTTGGGAGCCAGGTGGACATGGATGATGGCAAAGAGGACAGCCAGGAGGCAGAGGAGAAAATGGGGCCGGCTGAGCTGTTGGGTGGTCAAATATGCATCAACACAGATCTATGGGGGACTCAGTGGTGGCAGGACAGGCAGGGGGATACTAAAATATCCATAAAGTTACCTGAACACTTGCTTACGAGTGTGATAATTTCCTATGGAAAGTGGGAAGACTCAAGTGCTATGAAGGGCAGGGTAGGAGGAGGCTCCCTGGAAGGCTTCCCGGAGGAAGGGACATTGAGGTGGGAACTGAAGATAGGCAGAAATCAGAGAGATGCAGCAGGGAGGAGGGGTGTGCACCTGAGGCTCTGTGGGGAGTCTGACTTCCTCCAGACTTAGGAGGAAGCCAGGGTTGCCAGGCCTAGAAGGCCAGGAAGAAGGTGGGGCCAGGCCACGTGGAGCCCAGCATTGGTTCTGCCTTTCTCTGGAAGGATTTTTAAGCAGAAATGTGCCAAAATCCAATTTACAATTTCAAAACCCTGCCCGTCTGTGGGAGAGTGAGGAAATAAAACTAAGATGCCAGTGGGGATGGGAATGGTAGCAGCAAATGATCACGAGCCTACAATTATTCACCACCTACTTTGTGCAGAGACTTCATTCCTGTCAACATGACTTGCCACACACCCGCTAAATGGACAGTTTTGGGGAAATTTAGGACTTAAAAGATATATATGAGCAATAACAACAACAAAAAAGTATATGAACAACAGAGAAATCAAGGGGCCCGTCTCTCAAGCTGCCCCATGCAATACTGATGTCTGGGACCAAACTTGATTGTCCCTCCAGGGCCTCAGATTTTCCGTGGCTCGCCCTGCAACTCACCCCCTGCCCCAAGTTCTCTTCCTTCACTGGAAATGATTCTTTCTGCCCACCACTCCCGCCCCAACTCCCACTTCACCTCCAATCTTTGCGAGGTTGCTGTTTGCAAGGTTCCTGGCTTAGCTGTCTTCTCCCTCCACACACTTCCACATCCCCGGCACACCAGCCCCGCTTCCAGATTGTGCCTCTTGCCACTACTTACTTCCCCTCTCCTCCAGGAAGAGTGGAAGCCTTGTTAATCTCTGAACAGGCCTTGTTTTTCTCATGCCTAAGACTGATTCTTTATCCATGCCACTCCCTCTTCCTAGGAATCTCCATTCTTCCTTACCTACTCTCCAAACTCCTATTCATACTTCGAGATCCCACCCAACCATCCCCTCTTTGGTAAAACCTTTCCTGGGCTTGCCCCAGACTGACTTGGATGCCCGAGTGTCTTCTCTCACCCCACTCCAGGTGTCACAAGACACTTTGGTCATCTGATACAAAATTGTCCCCAATGTGATTGTGACCTCCTCAGGAGCAGGGCCAAATATCATCAATTTTGTACTTCATTTTCTGGGATACTTTTTTGTCACAGGGTAGACAATTACTGACCATTTGTTGACCAAATCAAGTGCTGCAGTTGGCCCACGAAAACTCGTGGGTTTCTTTTTTGACATGAACTGCTGTTAGTCTCTATCATTTCATTTCTCCCTGTGTGTATTTTCCCAATTAGACTCCAGGGGTCTCTGTTTTATACCCTGAATCTCACCTCTCCATTATGGAGGAAACCCGGTATGGGTAAGAAGAAATCAGCAGCAGCAGCAACCAGGAATTTACAAGAGGGAAAAAAAAGAAAGTTTCTGTTCATACACTATAGACAATGTGTGCCTGATGCAGCAAATGTGAAATTAAAAGAGGATTCGAGTCACAGGCTGACTGTATCTTTTGCAGAATAACTGCTCAGTAGGGATCTGCTGAATTGAAATCAGGTTACTGAATACTCCAGCTAAAGTAGCTGATGCAAGAGTGGGTAAGGGACGGCAGTCAGAGAGTAGCAGGTGGGAAGGCCCCCTGGGCAGAAAAAGCTTTAGGGAGAAGGGCTCCTCCCTACACAGCAAATAGCTTCCCCTGCATTTCTGCTTCCACTGTTCCTGGACACAGGAAGCAGGGGACATGGGGACAGGACAGAAAGGCACATCAAGGCTTCCCATTAATGAGAATGAACAGTTTGGGCCCCAGGGACAGGTGACCTGTGGTTAAACAGGACAAGTCACCTGCTGAAGGAGAAGTGGCCAAGGGGTGCTTTGGTGTCAGATTAGTCTGAAAGTGAGAGACAAGGAGGAAGGCTCTGCCATCAGCTGGGTCTCAGGCGAGATGAGATTCCAGTTCCCCAGTGTGGGGTGGAGCCCCACCTGCCAGGACCTGGGCTGGGGGGCCTCGATATATCACCCGGCCTCATCCCCTCAGCAACCTTTTTAGATAGGAGTAATTATTCTCATTTAACAGAATAGGAAAGTGAGGCCCTGGGAGGTAAAGTTGATGAAGGGAAAGCCAGGAATGAATGAAGAGGTCAGTCCATGTGTTCTCCGGAGGTGGTTATTGCTATGTCAGAGTTACCCCAATTCAGCTTCACTATCGGGTATATAAAATGAGACGACTAAATCCGGGCCACAGGGTCCCTCCTGAAGGCCCTTTTGAAATCAGTGATGCCAGGGACATGACACCTCTGCCGCCCACTAGCTCAGTGATCCCGAGAGGTTACAGGGAAATATACAGAGCTGGACGACCAATGGCCGGAATGCACACCCAGGGAGGCAAACCAGTTGTAGTGGTTAAGGGCAGTGCCCCGAGTCTGCTGGATGTGGGTCCAAATTCCAGCGCTAGCACCAGGGAGCCACATGGCCTTTGGCAAGGGTGCGTTCCCTCCCAGGGCACAGAGGGCCACCATCCAGGCAGGGTTGACAGCACGGAACCAGGCATGTGTGAGCACATACAAGCACGCGAGCTTCAATCCTATTCCGACTCTCCCCATTCTTGCCACCCTGGCATTATTTGAGAGTCCGGCTCACGAGGGCCTCCGTGTAGCACCGCAACAGAACCCGTGGTGCCTTTCCTCTGCATCAGGATGAAATCCAAACCCGCCCACGGTTGAGAGGTGCTGCCAGCTCCAGCCCCTCCCTCCTCTCTGACCGCGTCTTGTCCACTCTCCCTGCATTCACGTCCGCCAACCTCAGTAGCTGCTTTGGTCCCTCCAGCCCCTGCTCTTGTTTCTGCCTCAGGGCCTTTGCACTTGCCACTGTCCCCAGACCTCAGCGGCTGGCTTCCCTCCCCAGTCAGGCCACCCTTCTGAGGAGGCACCCCCATACCCACTCTTATAATACCTGCCTCCTCCCTGCGGTGCCCTTCCACTCCACCGGGCTGTCTGACTTGTGTTCGTATCACCAGAACATGATCTCCATCACGCCTTTTCTTCCCACCATGTCCCCAGGCGTGAGAACAATGCCCAGGACACAATGAGTGCTTAACAAATGTTAGGGAAAATCCTCTAAGATTATCTACTTGTTGATCTGATTCTGACTTACAATAGGGATAGTTCGGGGAAACTTCCAGGAAGCCTTGTCACTTCTCTCCTTCTCATCCTCACGACTGGGTTGGTTAATGGCTTGGAAAATGCAACTATTTCTGATTCATGATATTTTTACGTAAACAATAAATTCATCACGGCACTGCTTATAAAGCCAAAAGCTAGAATCAGATGAACCATCAAACAGTGGAGGACAGGTTAAAAAAATTGTGGTACCACCGTTTCATGAAATATTTGGCTGTCTTTTAAAACATTTTCAAAGACTCTTTATTGGTCTGTGCCTGCGCCTATGACCATAGCATCCAGTGTCTGTGGACGAGCATCCATAGACAGAAAATCCTTATTTTAATGCTTGCAATTGTGGTCAGTTAACCCAACACTCTTTGACTTCTTTCCCATACAAAGGCCTCTGGTTAATGAGAATGGACAGGCTGAACTGTCTAAGGAGACTGAAGGAAGGCCCCAATTACGACCCTGTACCTGGAGGAGGGAGGAAGGAAGAGACCAGGAGCTGCACTAGGCCACGGGCATCAGACACTCACCTCTTCTGCAGCTCCCAGCCAGGGAGTTATAAGAATGAGCAGGTGCTCAACAGCATCAAACAAAACCGAGAGGTCGGCCGGGAGTGGGGGCTCACGCCTGTAATCCCAGAACTTTGGGAGGCTGAGGCGAGTGGGTCGCTTGAACCCAGGAGTTCGAGACCAGCCTGGGGCATCATGGCAAAACCCCGACTCTACCAAAAAAAAAAAAAACCCAAAATTAGTCAGTTTCATAATCCAGTCTCAAAATAAATAAATAGATAAAAATAATAATTTAAAAAAACCCCAAGAGGTCCACAAGAATGATGGTGGCTGGTGCACCCATGGACAGCAGTTTCAGTGGAGTCATTTTAGTGGCCCTGAAGTTGACCACTCTATAGGCAGATTCGTGAGTTTAGATTTTAGGAGAGTTCATAAAGCTCCCCCACAGACTAAGGAGAAGGAGACTCAAAGTCTTGAGAAACTGTCTCTACTTAGGATAGTGCCTGGAGGTGAAGGCCTTCTGGCACCTTCCCCAGTAGGTCTTAGACCCCTGGAGCAAGGGCTGTTCATCAGAGGACAACCATTTCTGCCACTTGACTCAAATGATGGATTATTATTCCAAAATCTGTTTGGTCACTGGAGAATTATAACTAGAACAGTCCCTAAATCCTCGGGGAGCGTTACCAAGCTTTCCCCCCCTTCCCCCCGTCCACAGAACTGCCCGGAGGAGACAGGGCTCACCCTGATGCTTCTGGTGGCCATCACGTCTCTCTGCGGAGGGACCGGCTGTTCTGAAACAAATAGGTCAGCAAGCACATGCTGCCAACGATGACGGCTCCAGCTAAATAGATGCTGAGGGGAATTTCATTTTTTCCCCCAAGTCAGTCTTAGGCACCTTATTCAATTAACATGGCCACTAAGCTGCAGACAGCTCCATATAAAAGCCCTTCAGTTATAGAATACATTTTATTATGTGACAATAGTTGCCAGCACGATTTATTTCCTTTGATGGGAGTCTGCTTTTTCCTTGTTAATTTAAATCTGTATTTTCTAGTGCTGATTCCAGGTCTGTGTGAATTTTTAAAATGTTACCATTAATCTTGTGGACCCAGTGGCCACATATAATGAAGACGGCTCTGCCCAGGCAGCTGCAGTGCCTGCTGTCCTCCCAGACTGTCAAAGGGCAGCGTCGAGGGAGTGGTGACTAGCAAGGCAGAGGTGCACTCAGTCAGAGGCAGCTGCCACTTTTATCTCCCACCCCTTACACACACACACACACACACACACACACACACACACACACAACCAATGGGGTTCACAGTATTCCAGAAAATGCAATGAAAAGAGGATTCATCCTGGCAAATACTGATGGTGACTTCAGACTTTTCCTCTGCCATACTAAATGCTGGAAGACGATGTAGCCGCCGAGTTTTGAAGGTGAAAATAGTTGTGATTCAGCAATTTTGTACTACTTCAAGTTGTCTTTTGTGCAGGAAGACAACAACAGAAGATTATTCATGTCACCTTCTCTAGGAGAAACACAGTAATACATTCCAGATGATTCGAATTTAAGACTTAAGAATGGGGAAGTAATGGGACAAAAGGACCAGCATTCCATTCTTCCGTTTTTAAAATTTGAGGAAAGAACCTGAAATGTGGGAAATGACCTATTTAAGAAAATTTAAAAACAGCATCGGTTGATTTGTTTACAGCGGGTACCTGTCATATGCATCTTATGATCCCCAACCCTATCCTACAGTGAGGTGCTGAGAGCACCCCCACTCCACAGGTGTCTCAGAGGGGCTCCACAGCTTGCCTGTCTGCTGGATACAGCTTGGACTTGAACACAGAGTGTGCAGGAGCTTGGATCTGAATGCCGATGGGGCAAATTACACAATTCATGCTCTTAATTATGACGGTCTCCTCAAAAACTGGAAATAACGTTACAATGTCTGACTCAGAATATTATGCAGACATAAAACCATGTTTACAGGCTTTGTGGGGAGGGCTGGAGTGAGAAGCTCGGGATCCGGGTATGGAATATGATCTCAGCTGTGGAAGGAAAGGACAGGAACCAGGGCCTTGGGGCAGCATTTGTCATGGCAACAGACTGGGAGCAGCCCAGTGACCATCAACAAGAGGAGGCTAATAAAATGTGGAATTTTCATATAATACCAAAGTATTATATGAAACGAATAGATGAAGAGAGCCAGAGGTTTTTCTGTAAAAATGGCCAACTCCCAAAGACATGGCTGTTAAGTAAAACAAAACCAAAAAACAAGCCAAGCAAAAACAAAGTTGCAGAGTGATGTATTATAAACAACCCCATAAGACAATTTTTTTTTTCCATGGGCACACACAGCTAAGCTATGGTACAGCAAAGGGCCCGGAGGGAGTAACTCAGAGGTGACCGAGGGGCAGGAGAGGCTCATGGTATTGATGACAGAAGCCTCTAAGATGGGAGTGTGGATTTGCCCCACTGCTCTTCCCTATTTTTTAAGTGTTAATTTTTTTTTGATGAGAAATTATTTCTTTTAATCGGAAAAAAAGATGGCAAAAACTAGGAGAATGCTTCTCAATGTGGTTGGGAGAGTAGAAGAGACACACGTATGAAAGCATCCAGGGTGGTGGTGCTTGGTGCTGAAAGGATATCTTGTTTTCTATATAATGTGTCTGCTGGTGGACAAAGATCAGAGGTCATGTACAAAGGAAAGGAATGGATTGTGGGGGCAGCAGAAGAAACAAAAGTCAAGTTAAGATAGGAAGGGGAAGAACACAGCAAATGGCTAAATGAAATTCCGTTTTATTCCTGCAAACACCACTGGGAAGAAGTCATCTGTGACGCACAGCTTCTGTGCCAGGTGTAAGGACGTGCTTAATGAATGCCATTTAATGAAGAAAAAGGCTCTTATAAAACACCTGGCACAAGCAGGGTGCGGGAGTCACAGGGAAGGGGACCTTTGCTGCACCTGCTGGCATTTTAATAAGCACCTTCTAGAGTGCCCGCTCTCCAAGGCTGGTCAACGGTGTCAGAAAGAGGTCCCTGACCATTGCCCATACTTGCTGACAGTTTGGGGAACCTTATTTCTTAAAGACCATATGCTCAGGTATCGGATCGCCCTGGAAGGTAATTAAAATGAATCATTTTCAGCTGGAAGGGCCCGACTAACACTCGAATCCTCCTCAATGACTTCACAGCCAGGATTCCTGCTCCAAGTCCCCTGTGTTTCCCAAGTGAGGCTCTGAATTACGATTGAGATCTGTGAAGACCCAGAGATGTGAGGAGATACTGTAATTCTTTCTCCTAACTTGGTTCCACTAAAACAGAAAGTCAGTTATTTTAATCACGCTAGGCTCTAAAATATTTTCAGTGGTGGTGATTTTTCTTTTCATATTGATTTTGGAGCCAACCTCAGACAGAAACCACCATGCCCCAAGTTTACTATCATTTCTCACAGTCTGATGAGTCGCTTTTTTGTTTTGTTTTGTAATTGACACCAGCCAAGACAAGTAAGGTTTTGTAAAACTTAAAACAGACCTATTTCCTCTACAGTTATATTCACTATCTTATAAACCTTCTATGCCTAGACCTAAAACTTAATTCCAAATATTACCCAAGGAACACAACCCCTTACCAGGGGAGATGGACTGGTATCAACAAGCACACAAGGTTGCTATAATTAGGATGTGGCGACTGACTGAGCGCACTTTTTTATTGTGCTCCTACTGTGTGCTAGGCACTGCCTGGCACCAAGACAGTTTAAGAAACCAAATGAAACTTGTATCTTCCCCTTTAGGAATTTATCTGTAAGTCAACTGAAACACAAACATAAATCTCCTATATCACAAAGTAAAAAGCTCTGAATATCAAAAGATAGGCCATAAAGGACAATACAGTTATAGGCTTGAATTTTAAGACAGTGGCATGAAAAAGAAATAACCAAAACAACAAACATCTGTTGAGAGTCTACTACAGGCCAGGCACCCCGTTAGGCCCTGGGAGGTATCTAGAGACATGGGAGCCATGGTCCCACCTGCGAAAAGGAAAGACTGTGGTCGGAGAGAAAAGGCCTGAGCAATGGAATAGTAATTCCAGAGTCTAGACAGTGGCCCAAGAGATGTCACAAAGCCAAGGATGGGCAACGGAGGCTCCGGGAGTCAGAGAGGTAGGAAATGGGATTTGACTTGCATGGCTGGGAGTGGCTTTCCTGCGAGGCCGGCGTGAAGGCTTTGCTCCTGGAATTTTCACTCCTGTAATTATTTAGGACTATGGCAGTTACCACTCACAGGGCACTTGCACTGTTCCTCATGCTTCATACGCATCTCTAATCTAAACAACCCAGCAAGGGAAGCGGTACCCTAGACATGGGGGAAAGCGGTTCAGAGAGGTTAAGTAACTCACCCAAAGTCACACAGCTAAAGAAAATGGCTGGGCTAGGATGTGCATTAATGCTCTTTCCACCATGCTATGTTGTTGCTTTACTGAGATGACACGGGGCCTGAAGTGCGTGCAAACACAGACCTGTTCATTTTTCATTCAGGAAGCCCATTTGCCATGATCAATATAACTCCAACCTACCAGCCTGACTGTAGAATGGGTTTTCCTCATGGGCAACATACACACACGTGCACACACACACACACAACCAAATCACTCGGCATTGGACAAGTGAAAAAAAAGCTGCCACTGAAGACGAAGGAAATCACAATTCCAAACTCCCCAAGTTCCTAAATGCATAAAGTACGTGCAGCTTGATGGCATATGGCAAATCAATTACTAGTTTAAATCTTAAAACGAAAACATGGCAAGTGTGGTGCAGAAATAATCAAGCACAACGGTTAGGTTTAGATTACAGTGGGCCACTAGAGTTTTGAATACAATTAATCATCATTCCAGGCAATGGGAAGCCATATTGACACTTATTCCTAATTTGAATATTTAATTAGGGTGAAGTTCTTCATCAAATTATCGCAGAACTGGGAGAAAGCCTGGAAGACTTACACAATTACTATCTTAACCCCTTCCCAGCTGCTCACCTGTGAGCACAGCCGTTCTAGTCCCAGCTCCGCAGGGGAGGATGCCTGCGCCCGGTCTCTGATGCTGTGAGGCACTGGAGGGGGTGCTGGTGACTGGAGTTGCAACTGTAGCAGGGCAGGAGCCACGTGGTGGCAAAGGAAAGGTCTAAGGGGATGCCCTGCTCATGCTAGGCTAAGTTCTGCACTGAACCCTGGACACAGACAGAAAGCCAGCATGCACGGGTGCTCACTGGGCACCAGGGTGGTGCTTTCTGTGTCCCCCCATTTAATTCTCATGACAAATCCTGCAAAGGAGGCATTTTTATCCCCATTTCACAGAGGAAGAAATAGGCTCAGAGAGTGATAAAACTCACTCAAAGTAGCACTGCCTGTGAGTGGTGTAAAGAAGGCCCAAGGGACTCATCACACACACACACACACACACACACACACACACAGTTACTCATCAAAAGTGATGACAAAGAGAACACGCAAGGCCCACAAAAATGTTTTCAAGGCTGTATTTTGGATCATCTGTACTGTGTGGCTAAATCAGAGGAAAACCAAAACCCAGGCCTCCTCAACCAGCATTCTGAAATTTAACTCTTGGGTTCAAAATGCATCACTGAGCACCCCCAATGGAAGTCATCATGCCTCTGTGGCCGGGGGTTCAGCAGAATGACGGAGGTGGGGGCAGCAAAGCTCAAGGAACAGTCCCACGAGGCTGACTTGAGGCAAGGTGACAAGGTGGCCATCCAAACCCTGCAGAGTGGGACTCGAGAAAGTGGGCGCTGCAGGACAGGTGTCCTCGGGGAGGGGAAAGTCCACAACAGGACAAGAAAATGTGAACTCTCTTCTTTCAAGATGGCCAAGGCTCAATGACAGCATTTAGAACTGTCATTATATTATATGTCAGCTTGGATATTTCGTTAATGTACACCTTTGCTATCTGAAAAGACTTTTACTAACATTTCATAGATACCATGTGATTCTGCGTGACCAAAACCAACATATTTTCCCACACAATCTCCCCGAAAGACCCAGGACAGGGCCAAGGGCTGAGTGCACACATGGGACTGGACCACAGTAGGTCCAGAGACCTTTCTGCTTCCAGCCTCCACCTAGAAGCCGAGAAGGAGGAACACCCTGATAGTTTCAGGTTAGCCATTTCTCCTTAAAAGCCTGTGATGGGTTCACTGACCCTCCTGTGGAAAAGGCTCCATTGGCAGTGGCCACTTTCAGCAGGAAGTGGATCGCCAGGCAGAAGGAGGGAGCTGCCCCAGCCCCCTGCCTGGGCCCAATGCAGGCACAGACCCTGGATCCGGATCCATCAGGCCCGCCCTGGCTCATTCATGGGGGGAGTGAATGGCGTCGGGAACTTTGAAACTTTCCTTTGTATATTATATTAATCCATATAAGAAAATCTCTTTTAATGAGGAGTGATGTAGTTACCAACTCTCCAGAGCCATAATTAGAGCAAACTAATTGAAGTTGTGTTTTGACACACTTTCCAAATTCACGGGTGCCGGATGACATATTCACAACACTGCTGCCGCACAACCATGGCGACGGCAAAATCATTAGGCTAATAACGCTTATTTGCATTCTTATCATGCCGGCAGCTCGCCTTTAAATACTGTTTCCACTACTGCTCCTTTACTGTAAGTTTCCACCGAAAGATATTAACAGTAATTATTAGTACTTTAGTGGAATTTTAATGTTAAAGAATAACAATGCGCATTAACATACATTGAATGGCAATTCTTTTTCTTCACCACCCCTCGGAAGATTTGGGGGTTCTTCCTTGGCCCTCACCCCAGAGCTCAAGAGTAACCAGATGCGATTTCAGCTTCATTTACAACTCAGGGTCCACACCCAGTGGGATCTGAAGTCGGGGTTTCCGAACTATTCTGCTCCAAAAGTTTGACGAGAAAAATCTTTCTTTCTTTTTTTGAAGTACAATAAAATGAAATAGTTAAGGAGAAATTTTTTCCAAGCAGCTAAAAAAAAATCTCAATTTACAACACGGTCTTTGGTAATAACACTAATGAATTCCAGGAGGACATGCTGTAGCCATTCCCTGTCGCCCCCCTCGCGGTGATTAAAGGCAGACGGGGAAGAACTGGGTTGTGAGGGCGTCGGTGGGGGTGGGGGTGGGATAGTCTCGATCTGTCAATGTGGGGCACTGCTTGCCACCAACGAGGCCAATTTTGGGGATGCTTAACTCAGACACACACAGAGAGGAAGACTCGACAGTTCTAAATAATGGTTATTAATGACGCCCTCCTCTACGGTGACAAATTACTTCTGAAATTTAGAATTGAAGAAGTATGAAGAGTGAACATGTCCTATTGAACGTGACGGGAAATGCCGGCCAGAACACAGAGCTCCCACTCATTGTGCACTGGGAGAAGGGCAGGGTCCCTCCTGCTTTGGGCTTTTGGCTGTCGTACGGGGCAGTGACCACAGCTACCTCTCCCTGACGTGTCTCCCAACAGTTACTGTTGGTGACTATGGGCACATCCTGGCTGTAAAAATGCTTTTTGGGTGACAGGCATAAAACATTAGGTGTGTTGCACCAATAATCGAGACCTAGTCCCAACTTGGGGTTGGGCTAGATATTTGCTCAGATCCTAGGCGTCTGTAAATATCTTGGGGTCAAGCAAAACCACCACTACCATCGCTGACCACTGATAACCCAAGAGAAAATGTCCTAACTAAAAAGATACACTTGTGTTGAATTTCAAACTATTCAAGTGTACATTTCAGGATGAATGCTTCATCTTAGCCTAGGAAGATTTAAATGAGTGAAGAAAATGCTTCCGCAGAAAAATGTCAAAGACTATACTCTTTTAAAGCATGGGAGTTTTCAGTTTCTTAAGTTACAATCCTTGTACCAATCTGCTATTTTTCAAGTCACTGATTACTTAATAAAAAAAAAAAAAAGACGAAGAAAGGAAACTAACTTTCATAGCCACAGCAACACTCCAAATCATGGTATTTATTCACTACATTTAAGTTTTATTACACTTGAACCTTGCAATGCCAAAACACCTACCTCCCATATAAAAGAAATGAAGAAAAAAGCCAAGTCTGGGACCAGGGGCACCACACTTCCATTCCAGATGATCTAGTCTAATCTTATAAACTGAAATATTTAAAGAGTCTCTAAACCTCGCTGACCTTACTTTTAAAAACAAGGAACATATGGGCACTGCTAGCTTTTCATCTTCTTCCAGCCTACTAAAATATCCGCTTTTTGAAAATTCAAGAGTCAGGGGACTGCCAAAGTCAGATTCATAAAGGGCTGTGTGCGTGAGAGCACAGGACAAGCTGCAGTCTGGACCGAATGCAGTACATCCTCTATCAAAGAGCCAAAGGCAACATTAGTCTCCTCCCTGCCCAATCCATCTCAAAGCTGTGGAAAACAATTTGTTTAGCAAAATACAGCCATGACTGAGGAGGAGGTGGAATGTGGGGCTACAGGCCGGATGGTGATTTCTGGTCCCACGCAAGGTTGAGCTCACAGCAGAGGGCAGCGTTCAATCAGGAAGCCCTGAGGCTCCTTGAAGGCAGGCAGGGCGTTACGGTGAGACCTCTCCTCTGCTCACAACCTCTCTAAATCCTAACTCCCTGCCCTCGGATGAGTCATGATCTCTCCAAGTTTCAGTCTTCTCAACACTCCAGCCTGGGTGACAGAGCAAGATTTTGTCTCAAAAAAAAAAAAAAAAAAAAAAAAAAAAAACCCCACAAAACCAAAACAAAATAAAATGAGGACACAATTATTCACCTCATAACATGGTTATAAAGATTACAACTATGTATCTATCCATCTATGTGTGTGCGCATATATATATATGTATATATATAATGTTTACACAATGTCTGACACAAGATGCCCAGAAAATTATAGCTGAAATAATAATGATGATAATAATAATTGCATTTATTCTAATAATAATAATTATTAATATTATTATTCAACTGGAAACAAAACATCTGCTGCTCATGAAGGATATTCAGATTGAATTCTACCCTACCCACTGGCAAAAATGAACCGAAATAAACTCAAAAGGCCTTTTAAAAGTAACTGCAAGCAAAGGATTTTATTAAATATCCCAATTAATAATTGAAACTCTGCATCGAAATAGAACAGCATAGTTGGGGCGGGGGTGGGGGGTGGTAGCAAAATCCTGGGAAATATCACTGGTTTAATGCCCATTTTTACTTTATTTGGCAGCTAGATTTACACTGAGAGACCCAAGTGAAACATTCCACAGAGCTACCTGCAAATAGACTGTCAGCTTCCACTCTGATAAAAGGTAAAATATCCTCCTCTAAATGGTCTGGTTCACAAAACCGACCCTAAAGTGAACTGATAAATCTGTTCTGACACACAGAAAACTATTTTCATAATCCTGAAAAAAGCCTTTCTCCAAACCCTGGCGCTGAAACCAACTGCACAAAGCGCCCTCGCGCACTCGTGAGCCGGACTCAGAAGGGAATAATTTCCCATTTCTAACCCTGCTTCTCGGGACGATAACAACAAAAAAGCACACATAACCACCATGACCACTGAGAAAAAGAAGACACTTAGAAAGTCACCAAAATTACAAAGATAACATGTTTAAAAGCATCAAATACCTTCTCAAAAATCTGACATGAGAGCGCGAACCCCAAGGCCAGCTCCGAGGTGGGAGCTGAATTGACGAATCGTCAATTCTTCATTAAATAGAAGCTCTGACTTCCCAAGAAGCTGTATTAAAAATTAATATCAAAAAGTGTATTGCTCAGCCTAAACTCATCATTCATATCTAACAATACCGAACTGCATTCTAATGAAATTTCCCCTTCAAAATTACTCTGACACCAAAACTAAGTTTGATACTGGTCCAAGAGCGGCCACCGCTCTGTTCACGAGCATTTTGAAGATATTCAAATAACCTCATTCTGTAGGTCTCTTTCATGCCGCTCTCACGATCACCAGAATAAACCACACTGCTCGTAACCCTGCTTAAACGCCCGCTTCAAAGCGAGGGAGGGATGGTGGTGCTGGGACCTCCCGGGGCGGCCTCCACATGTTCCCTCAGTCGGCGACCACAGTGCAAGTGTGCTGGACACCGGCCAAAGTTCACACGTCTCCCTAAGACTGCTTGGGCGGTTTCCGACCAGAGAGGCCTCTGCGGGACGCGTTCCCCACCCACACGCCTGGGGAAGTCCTCATTCACCAGCTGCTGGTCAGAAGCCTGGAGAAGCTGCACAGGAAGGTGGCAGAGCCACCTGGATGGGCAACCCCCCTACCCACCAGCCCCTCCAGGCACATGCTTGGTTCCCTGATGAAAGGCTTCACGGCCGGGGGCCTCGAGACAGTCTGTCTGCACACTAACAGTAGCTTGCCTGCTTGGGTGAAGATCCTAGCCCTGACACTTACTAACTGTATGACCTTGGGCAAGGGATTTAACCTCCGCGCTCTCAGTTTCCTCAACTTAAACCTGGGCTGATAATAGTAACTGACTCACAGAGCTATTATTAGAATTAAACGAGTTGGCTGGGCACGGTGGCTCACGCCTACAATCCTAGCACTTTGGGAGGTCGAGGCAGGCAGATCACTTGAGGTCAGGAGTTCGGGACCAGCCTGGCCAATATAGTGAAACCTCGTCTCTATTAAAAACGTGGCGCACGTTTGTAATCCCAGCTACTCGGGAGGATGAGGTGGGAGAATTGCTAGAACCCAGGAGGCAGAGGTTGCAGTGAGCTGAGATAGCACCACTGCACTCCAGCCTGGGCGACAGTGAGACTCCGTCTCAAAAATAAAAAATAAATAAAAATAAAGAATTAAAGGAGTTATTTGTAAAGCCTTTGAACAGTACCTCATACCTAATAAATGCATGACAAGTCTCTGCTGGATGGATGGACAGATGGAAGGAGCGATGCATAAAATATGATGTCCAGTCCTATGCATTAAACTAACTCACCTTATGCATCCAATAAATACTTTCTGGGTGCCTAACACATGCTAGCCACCTGGAATTCAGAGTTTTTTTACCATCTTGGGGCCACACATTTTCCAGTGAACACTTACTGTGAACATGGAATGAGATGACATGGTTGAAAGTACTTGCTCAATTTTGAGGAATGGTGATGCAATGGGATCATCATTGCTATTTCTGTGTGACTAGCCTCTTTTGAGGCTTTAAAGGAGAAAAAAGAAAACATGAGGATCTCTGTCATCAGCAAGCAGCAAATCTAGTCAGTAAGATCAAACAGAAATACATGCAGCGATGATAGGGAACTGTGAGATGCCAAGCCGTACGACGCAGGCAACTGGAGGAGAAGAAGGGAACCGATGTGGGCTAGGCTTTCTAGAAGTGATGTGGGCTACTACAGGCCTGGGGCGGGGCTGGCCAGGGCCAATCCTAAGCATTCTGGAGTCCAGTGTAACTCTTCCAGGAGGGAAGGGGCTGGTACAAACTGAGGTGCACGGTGAGGGCCAGAGCAGAGACGCTTTTGGAATGAGAATGGTGTGCCCCGGAGACAAGAGGAGACTTGTCTAATTAATGTGAGAGGATAGGGCAGGTGGGGGGCGGTCAGATAACAGGAAGCCTTCCCCAATGTAGTTATCAGGCCACCATGGACTTTAGTTATAGGCAAAGAATGTAAATGCGGGCTATTTACAGAAATAATACCTGAGCCCCAGAAGCCCACCCCTGATCCATCTTGGATTTAGTGTCCAGGTTTGACCCCTCCAGAGGGCTCGTCTCTGAGACAGGGCTGGCTGCCAGTCCTTTCGGCTGGAAGGTGCCGCTTGCGCGGCAGGATCATTCACACCCCAGTGCTGATGTCTGGGCTCCTGTGTAAAGAACCCTGCGCTACAGTCTTCATCTTAAAAGACAACGAAAATGTGTGTTCTGTCTTTAGGGTTAAACAAACGAAAAGCGTGTGTGGCTTTAGTGTGAAGGAGGAGGAAATCCAATTTTTCCAAGTGAAGCCAGACCCATAGTTATGCCTGGACATGACCTGCAGAAGTGTCTGAAGGCCCCCATGCCAGAAACGCAGGGCCCAAGCCCTTGTCTTCTTCTTCCTTTTTTTTTTTTTTTCTTAAAGATAGGGTCTTGTGCTGTCGGCCAAGCTGGAGTGCAATGGAGGGATCATGATCACAGCTCACTGCAGCCTTGACCTCCGGGCTCAAGTGATCCTCTCACTCAGCCTCCTGAGTAGCTAGGACCACAGGCATGCGCCACCACACCCAGCTAATTTTTGTATTTGATTTTTTTGTAGAGATGGGGTTTTGCCATGTTGTGCAGACTTGTTTTGAGCTCCTGAGCTCAAGTGATCCTCCCGTCTCAGCCTCCCAAAGTGCTAGGATTACAGGCATGAGCCACCACACCCAGTGTGCCAAGCCCTCTTTTGATGGGACCAGGACAGAGTGCTCCATTGCTCAGCTCATCTGCCCCCAAACCATTTCTTGCAACTATGGAAGCGGAGCTCAAAATCCACATCACAATTTATTACTAGGGGAAAAAAGGAGTCATTGGAATCACCCGGGATACACAGAACCCCTCTCATAAATGATGCACCTTACATGAAACCACAGATTTCAATTCCAATCCTCTGCACTGAGCCTTCCCCTGCTGAACCCTAGGGAGAAACTTCTCACAGGCAAATGCCTCCAGTGCCAAGCCTTTTGCCACTCCGAACAGGCGGTAAACATCTCAACAGGAAAAGGAAAACTCAGCCTCCCTGATCTGTGCGATTCTGGGCCTCACATTCAAGTCCTGCAACAACAGGACAGGTGACAGATGTCATCTGGGGTACAAGGACCATCTTACAATTGAAAATGGACAGAAGGCAGCCGAAGGATTTGAGGCTGTCAGTTTGGACAACAGGGCTCCAGCCGGTCACCTAAGGCACCACCCCCACTGCTGACTTACTCTGTGAGTTAATCAGAAAGTAGTGGAGTTGATCCCCATGTCCAGAGGGAAGGCGGGGTTGGAGAGGCCAGGACGGAGTGTGGCACGCTCATGGGCTTCTGACAACGATGTGATGGGGGGACAAGCCTGGGCGGCACGGCCTGAATTCTAGATCACCACAGCATGATTTTTCCTCTCCTGTAGGAAGGGCCATTAACCTTTCCGATGACAGCCCTGGGATCGGAGTGATGGAACGATTTTTGAGGTCAGCAAGGATCTATGTTCTCAAAACCTGACATCGACATGCAAAAGTTGTGACTGAATTCTGGTGTCCCTGAGAGGAAGACTAAATGCATGTGACAGATATTCTGCAATCAAAATGCCCCATTTCCCAGAGTATCTGTCACAGATTGATAACATCCATGCAAAAAGTTAAGTACAATTATGTCTGTCACTAAGAAACATACTTCCGAACCTGTGACTGACAACTTGCTGGGAGCTGACAAATTACAGGAAGATGACTGCAACAGCGAGCACCACGTCACCTCCTACGGGCAACCCAGGCGTGGCTGACACTCCAAGAGGCTACCGGGAGCTGCACCTTGCATAGGAGGCTGCTGGTCAGAACTCAATGGCTGGGAAATGCTCTGTGGCTTCGGGTGGAAAAATAACCCTTTCCCCCAAGAGAGACAGTGTCAGGGAAAGGTCACAGGATGTGCCCGTGGCCTGGCGTCTGTGGGGAGGAGAGTTTGGGCAGCAGCTTCTCCCTCAGGACCATGGTGAGGACAGCCCAGGTGAGTGGGAAGGGCGGGGTGGGGCTACTGGAACGACAAGTTGCAGATTTTCTAGGAGAGCCCCCGCAGGATGGATGTTCACATAAACACAAGATGTCCTGAAAACCCCAGCCACCTGGAGGCCAGACTACGTGTTTCTGACAGACTCTGAAAGGGACAGAATACCACTTGTTGTCAGCTCACGCCTGCCTACCCTGGACCAAGACATGGTGTCCACATCGCCAAGGGCCCCGGATGTGCTGGGAGGCCCCTCTGAGCCTTCCCTCTTAGGGAGGCTGCACAGCAGCACCTCTCCACTATCCATGCCTCCTCCTCTGACCTCAGCACTGGTGAGTGGAGGAACGCAATGGCTGCAAGTCAGATACAGAAGCAGCATCGATGGTGGCTTGGGGACCTCTGAAACCAAGGCCCGCTGCTCTGTGCCCTCCCTGCTCACTGGAGGGTCCTGAAATTCAAGGTGTCTGTGGCCCTAACATGGAGGTCTGCTGAACCTGAATTTCTATAGGTGGGGAGAGGGAATATGACACGTTTCTTAAATAAGGCTTAAGAAACACTGATTGCTCTAATTCTCCTGCAGTCTGAAGGATCCAAATGTCATCTGACCACCCCCAGCATCTGGGAGCGCATCACACCTCAGGTCAGCTTCTTGATGCCACAGAATTTTCACCTTGGGGAAGGTGTCTTTATTGATTTTTTTTTTTTTGAAGTGTTAAGCCTAAATCTACCTCCTTGTAACTTCAGTCCACCTGACCTAATTCTGTCTTCTGGAGCCTCCAGCCATCTCTCCACCCCCCATCCACACCTGGAAACACTTCTACTTTCTCTGCTGCTATTGACCCTTAAGACGTCTGCAGCAGGTTGGCCTGTCTCCACTCAGGTCCAAACTGGATTCCTCAAACTCGACACTGGATTCGGGTAACCTCTGCCTGGTGGTGTGGGGCAGTGGACACGCCCCAGGAGCAGGACTCCACTCAGGGCCTCCCGCTGTGCACACCAGGCTGCACTCCACACACCCATGCTCTGACCCCCGCCATTGCACACACGGCTGCTAAGCAAGGCCTCAGTTTGGTTCCTGTGTGATGGAATTTTTTGAACCTTGGAGGCCCTCTCGGCCTGCGCCCATCGCCTCCCGTGGTTCCGGCAGGTTGTTCTGGCTGTAGAGGAGATGCAGAGTATTGATTCTGTCATTCAGCACGTCAGCTCACCCTAATGACTCTGTATCATCTGCAAATTTGATAAGCATGCCTCTGATGTCTTTATCAAGCCATGGTTCTGCGGCTTGCTGAGCTACAGGGCAGCAGCTCACCAGGGGCCTCCTCCTGGGTCGACCCAGAGCCATTCACTTATCACACTGGGGGCTTCTGCTGCTCCAGCGGTTGTGAGCCCACCTGCCTCCTGGGGCTTTACCCAACCTCTGTCCCGGCAGCAGCAGCGGAACCTTTTCTTCCCAGCAGAAACAGGTGATGCCCCGCATGTGCGAGACGGTGGAGGGGCTGCTCTGATAGAGGCCGGGAAGGTGTTTCCTCTCTTGGCTCCCCTGGCCCAGACAGCTGCACAGAGCCGAAATCAGAAACCCCACCATCCGATCGCACGCCCGAGGCTGACTCACAAAGCTAGGCCCAGCCCCAAAGAGGGCCACAGAGATGGCACCGTGCCTCCGTCCCGAGGCCAGCCCTCTCCTGTTGATCGACATGCGTGACATGGGCAAGCAGGGGATGGAGTGCCTGCGGCCAGGGAAATGAAGAGGCTCCGGGTCCCAGAAGAAGCGGCTGCCCTTCTTCACTAGGAAACAGTCAAGAGATGTGTGTGGCGATGTCTGTGTGTGAGATGAAGCGTCACTGTGAGGGAGAAGAGCTCTGCCAAGCTACCTTCTACTGCCTTAGCCACCAACTCACTGGTACAGCCCAGGAGGATCCCTCTCCCTGGGGACCTGCCCGCTTCGAAAGGACAACTCCAAAGCTGGTGACACCACAGCATTTTCTGCAATAACAGAGCTTCTGTGGGAAGCTCCTGCTTCTAGAGGCAGTTCCTGCTTATGGACAGAGAAGGCAGTGCTGCTAGAACCACGAGGTCCTCAGGTGATGGCCTACAGACCATGCAAAGATCCACCTTTTGTCTGAAATAAAGCCTGGAATGAATGGCATTCCAAAAAATGGCAGGGAATTCTTTGAAATCTGAGTGATGACACAAGAAATGGAGGCGGAGCACATGGTTTTGGCTTTGGAGAAGAACACAGACTCAAGAAAGCAGCAAGATCTGTGACCCACCCCTTCCTAGGTCCTCCCGGCCAGCCTGGGCCAGCGCTCTGCAGGGAAAGGGCCTGCCACCAGCTCCGGCTCAGAACCGCATTCCCCGCCACCGCCACGGCTGGGCAGTAGAGGGCGCTGCGTCACCGCGCTCCCAGCGGCTCGATCCACGCCACACAAAGACCGCACTGGACGTGGTTCTCAGGTTTACGGTTGAGGCTACTTGAGAGAACAGTAGCAAGACGCAGACTTGCTATTACACGATATGATATCACCTATGTAAAAATTACACAAGAAAAAGACGAGGGAATATAACAAAAGGTTATAAGCATTTGCTCGTGGGAAATGGAATTCCTGTTTTTTCATGCTTTCTACGTTCTGCCAATTTTCTACAAGCCTGGATTACTCTCACCATCGGAAAAAACCCACGCAGTGCTCAGGGAACAGGGAGTCGTCCGGAGGGGTTGCAAGGGACACATTGATTGTGAAACTGAATGCTTGCCTGGATTCAGGTGGGCGCTGGGGAGCTCTTCGGAGGTCACGTGCCCACACCACCCCAGGGACTCGAGATGTCCCGGAAGCGCTCACAGAAGAAGACCCAGCACAGGCCCAGTCCAGGAGCCTCAGGGAGGGCTTCCTGGGAGAGGAGTCCTCTGCGCTGAGGCCTGCCAACCAAACACACCTCATGTGCAGGGAGCACCGGAAGCAAAGGTGCAGAAGCCAGGGGCAGGAAGGGAGGAGGAGGCTCTCAGCGCAGCTTAATGTCTGGGGCTGGAGCTGGGAGAGGGAAGACAAGAAATCCCCGAGCTGGTGTGAGGCAGGGGCCTGCCCTACCTTATAGGCTCCTGGCAGACGCCCAGCACCTGGAGCACAAGCCCCAGCCACTGCTGCTCACCAGAGGGGAAGCGATCAGGTTCCTTCTCTGGAGAGTGCAGAGACCTGTAGCCTCAAGGAATAAAACAGCATACTCATCCTTGCTGGTCTTCAATGGAAAAATTTGAATGAATAATCAACATTTCATTAAAAAAAAAAAATCAAAGATACTGGATAGGAAAACAATACCAAAAAAAAATCCCACAAAAACCAAAAAACCCTTATGGTAGAGGCTCACATAGGTGTGCATCCTACCTGTAAATTACTGCACAGGACAACTTGGGACAGACAAGTGGTTTTTACTTGGAAGCATTAATGTACATTCAATTATCCTGCTGCATACTGGCTGACTTAACTCAGCCAAATTAGAATACATTTTATATTGACTATTTTGACATTTGTTTTATTTGGCAAGTAAAACAAAACTGATCCAATTTCCTTGCAGCCATTGTAAACCATAAACGGTACGGCAGAGGTGATAAAGTACGTAAGCCTTATAAACACTTGGGTCTGATGCGCTGCCCTGCAATCCTGCCAGGCTGCTGGTGGCTCAGTGTTCTCGGCCGCCTTGCTTCAGGTGCAAGTGGCCTTGCTCTCACAGTGACCGGCAGGTTTCCGAGAGCACTCTCTCTGCTTTATCTGAGAAAACTGGTGCTCGCTCTTTATCCACAGAAAGTCAAAACCTGCCTGAGGTGGTGCCCATTTCTGGGCCCTTCTAAACCACATGATGTCAGCAGGGAGCAGCTGTAACGACTTCAGGGCAACTGCTCCTGTGGGGGCTTTCCAGCCTCTGCAAGGAGCCCAAACTTGAGCTGACCCGAGTACAGGCAGGCGATGGGCCTCAGCACAGGTGATGGAGGACCCCAACACACAGGTGATGGCCTTAGCTGACCCCCCAGCGCAGGTGACACACCTGAGATAGCCTTGAGCACAGGTGACAGTGACCCTCGGCAGTGCCCTCCGGGGTGGAGCTGACAGTGCTCTCGCTCAGAAACAGAGGAACAAGTGCTGATGCGCGGTGCTAGCCTCATACTCCTGAACCTAACAAAGAGACTCAACTGTTCACCCTGCAACTCTGGGAGGCTCATTAGCGATTTCTAACTTTTTATGCCAAAGGAAACTGAAAAACTCCTTCTAAAGTTCCAGGCAATTCCAGGGGTAGTTAAGTTTAAATACTACTCTTGGTTTATGAAACTGTCACAAGAAAGACCAGATTGTCTTTATAGGGGGATGTCCTAGAGGACAGAGTCCTCAGGGCTTCGGGGCCTCATTACAGCGCATTCTTCCGAGTGAGGCGGAGGCTTGGCACAGAGGAACAGAGTACAGAGAGCTGGTGGCATGTCCCGGAGGGCAGGCTGTATTGTGGAGGGCCCAGGAAGACCCACCGGTGACTCTTCTGTCCGGTTCCTGACAGATTTTGTTCATCTCTATTCACCCACGTGGAAGCTTCGAGATCCATTCTCATTTCCGTTACGTCAATCCCTAAGTGTTGCTGCCTCACCGTTCTTGTTTTATTTTACTTTTGCAGTCCCTTTCTCAAGCTTAATCCATCAGTGCTGTTTGTTCCTTGCCCTCAGTTTACTCCTAGTGATGCACAGGATTTTTATTTGACAGGATTATTTTTGCAGAAAGTGTAGAGACTGTTACTACCTCTATTATAATTGAAATCAGTTGCAGAGCAAACAGTTGGCTCACCCAAGTTTCTTTGTGGAGACAATGATTAAAACTAGCATTTCCTGAAAAACTCCTCACTATTCTCTCATACCCAAACTACCCATTTCTTAGTTTATAGATCATTAGAAAAAGAAATTATATGAAAATGAAGAATATAAGAACTCACCTACCCTTCTGGGTTGCAAATGAGTTGCTGGCCAAGATAGAGAAGGAATTTGACCTTAAGGCCAGTAACCCCAACTCCATGGCTACACAACACATGTCTGTGTGTAGCTAGCAGTTCTTTTGAATAGCAAGCCAATTTTAAGTTGCATAATGTGCAGTTTTAGGAGCCTGCAGAACACGTACAAAATGGACTATAGAATGGCCTTTGCATTCACGTAATGCAAAGATTTCCAAGTGGATTTTTAAAAATCTCCTCTAAAGATATATTGCTTCTACAGTTGTTCAGCTGTCCTTTGCACTATTTCAGCAGACACTTGGTGGTGTTCTAAAATGTTATGCAGGGACCCAAGACCACAGGACAACACAAGACACCCCAACGAGGCCTCACCTGGGAAGGTTGGGGGCTGGGGTGGAAGCAGCTGATGACTGGGAAGGCGTTGTGGGTTGAGATGAGTCATGATTTCTTGGTACTCTGCCCATTCGATACCAGATCCCCATGCTGTTCAGTTCCCTTTAGGAAAAAAGAGAAATCTTCATGGCTCTGGTTAGCACAAAGCATTTACCTGAGTGACAAAGCAAACCAACTAACTTAAAAGAGTCATGGCCTCAAACGCCGGGGAATCAATTCTCACTGCCCACATGAAATGGGTTCCATCACCTCCTTTGTGCTCTGGGCATCACAGTTCACATGAGGGTGACCCGTTCCATCTAGGCAGGCCTTCAGGACAAGGCCGCCTGTGTCACCCTCCCCGAGCTTGCCTTCCTACTCCAACTGGTACTTTCCTTGCTTCTCCAAACTTCTTTCTGTTTTGCCATTTCCTTGTAGAGTATGACATGATAATCCACATCAAGTCCTTTGTGCAGTTAGGAGAGACAGATAGGGAGATGCTGGTTTTTAACCATGAGATGAATTAGCCCCCTACTCTATAACACACCCCAATCTCAGCATACAGCCTCTTCCAGCTGTGTGTCACCTGCCATCGGCCTCATTCTCAGGGTCAGTTTGGGAATCATCTTCAAACTGCAAAACTCGCCCCACAAACCACACAACTAGGAGTGGACACTAAGGGGCCTCCCAGACACCGCACAAGCTCTCCTGTGACTTCCCTCACACAGTTACCACAGCCCTGACCCCTACTACACCACGCACTCGCGAGTGCTGAGGAGACAGCCACGCTCCTAGGAATAGTGATGGGATCATGTTCACCATATTCAGTTTCCAATTTCCCAGTTGCCCCACAGAACTGCATCTTTGGGACCTGATGTAGAGGAATATAATCTCTTCAAAACAATGGAAAAAGACTTATTCTGTGGGAAGCCCTAATAAGCTTCTCAGGACACCACAGGAACCATGTAAAACCACAATCCTGTCCTCTTAGATGAGTGATTCCAGTGAGCTGCACTGATTTCTCCACATCTGGGCCATGGCCTCTAGCTGCCAGGCTTTCGAGGTGCTGTTTGGAATGTGAGGTTTCTATCTTCCCCAACTGACAATCCCAAACCCTTGCAAAGTAACACGTAGAACTGTGCCCACTTTTAAGAATAAGTGGCTTAGAGTTCTGAATACTGAATTCTCTTTCTTTGCTTAAAAATAACACTGGAATTGTCTTCCTCTGGAAGAGAACTGTTGCCCCAAGATGAAATAAAACTATAGCCATATTTCCAAAGTGATATAAAGGAAAAAAGGCTTTAGTTTTATCAAGGTACATACTGGTAAATATCTTTTCCTTAAAATTGGTTAAATTGGTTAAAAATGGAATCTTTTTACAACAGGATAGTTTATAATTAAAGATAGCGACTGAAATTAGATTTAAAAGTTCATTACGAAATTGCTGGTTTCTGCCATTTGTATGTAAATGGGTGCTTCTGAGGTGCCTGAAGTATGTTTATTCTAACTATTTCCTACTCCTGTAGTCCTGTTTACATAATTAGTGTAAGCCATGTTGCAAAACAGGATTTTTGAGTGTGTAGGAAGGGAATGATCACAGAGTCCTTCTTAACCACATGATCTTGACACAGAGCATTCCGATGCCAGAGCCGAAGCCCCCAGAGGTGAAACTCTGCATTTCTGTGGTACCTGCTCCCTGCATGCTTCAAGCAAATGCCACAAGGGCTCATCTGCTGCTCTCACCGGGTCTAGGCTATCAGGAAAGGCCCTGGCTGATAAAAAGGCAGCTCTGGGCTCAAATGAACAAGAGTAAAGCAGAGTACAGGCCTGAGCCAGGAGGCTGGCCTCAGAAGCTGAGGAGGAGAGAGTGTTTCTGGGAGCCCACAGGGAGACACATGGCACCTCCCAGGCCTGGCCAGGGAAGACGCACATGGCTGAGGGGGCTGTAAACCATCTGCCACACCAAGTAACCGGCACACCTGGATTTCAGTTGACCGAGGACAGTGAACATCTATTTCCTTCCAGACAGCTGGCATCCACTAACCCCCTTTCTGACTTTTGACTTCCCCTCTGTATTGTAGGGGCAGCACCAGTCATGGTTAGTCCTTGAGTTCCCATGGAGCTAATCCTACTTCCTGCTCAGGCCTGGTCAATGGAAGAATTTTCCAGAAAACCGTGACCAGCCCAGGGTGCACATGACCCTACCTAGATCAATCAAGACCAATGAGACTAAATTCTAGAACTTCTTTTGAACTAGCGGGAACACAGACTTGCTCTTGGCCTCTGGACTTGAACCTGGATGAAAAAGCAGGTGGAGCTACTGCAGCACCAGGCCTCCTCGAGGGGGAAACATGTCAGAACAGAGCCCAGCACCACAGCCAGAGGGAGACAGGGAAACCAGAACCCAGTGCCGGCTTTCAAGCTTCCGCTTCCAGGCGTGCCGGTCCTGCTTCCCCAACTCTTCTGTGATGCCAGCCAACAAATTCTTTCTTTTGCTCAAGCCAAAGTGGGTTGGGTTTCCTGTCACTTACAATCAACAGAGCCCTAAGTGAAACCCTGGGATTTCACTGAACTAAGTATTTATGGAGCCGCAACAGAGCCAGCCCCATGCTCAGGGCTGAGGCTACTGGAGAAACAAGACACAAACGGGCCCAGGCCTCAGCAGTTCTCTGCTTACTGGGGAATTATCATGGAGCTGTGTAATATTTATGTTTCTTCCTGACTTGGAGCCCTCCACTGGCTTTCCAGTGTGCTTGGAATAAACTCCAGGCCATGCCCTAGGAGGTCCTGCCAACCCTCGCCCTTGTCCCAATACTCTCCCTGGCTCTTCCAGCTGCATGGGGCTGCGTTCTGCTCCCAGAACGTACCATGCTCATTCCCACTTCTCTCCTTCTGCTTCTGCTCTGCCTCGAAGGCCCTGCCTTCACATCTGTGCATGGCTGGTTTTCTGACATTCAGGCTCAAGTGTCACCTTCCTGACCCCCTCACGGAAGAGGCCCCCACTCCATCATTGTGTTCCACTGTCTTCACTCTCTGGAATTATCTCATTTATTTTCTCGTTTATTGCTCGTCTGTCCCTTTTCGAACATCAGCTCTGTGACAGCAGGGCCTTTGCCTCACTCATGACCACATCCAGTGACCTTGGCCCCACAGTACAAAATAGGTCCCTGTGACCTTTCCTATAGGGGGAATAACGAGTGTGGAGAGCTGAGGCTGGTGGCATCACAGGGTGTCGGGGAAGGACCCAGAGGAGCTTCAAGGCTGAATGCGCAGAAGGGCAGGGGAGGAAAGGCCCTAAGGTAGAGTCAGCAGTGCGAGCCCAGGCGCAGAGAGGCCGCAGCTGAGCAGGAAGGGCAGTGAGGAGCACTGGGCTGACAGAGGCCCATGGCTGAGAGCCTGGGGGCCACATGGAAATCTCTGGGGCCTCATTGCCTGGAGCGGCCTGAGTGCGCTCATGAAAGAGTAGCAGCTGAGTCCTGTCATTAAGACTCACCCGATAAACGTGTACTGAGGTGGGGCCTGCTTGGTCCGGCCCATGATCCGAATGTCACAAATTGCAGCTTCCGTTGAATCCCGTGGAATAAATTTAATGCACAGCCTCTTCTTCCTAAAAGCCACTTCCTCTGAAGGAAAGGACAACAGAAAAGGTATGAGTTTTCCAGAGATACCACCATCTCTATTCTGAAAACCACATCCCTCGTCACACCCTGTTCCTGGCAGCAGAAGTGGCAGGTCACCTAAGCTGCTAGACAGAAGGGCTGGGCTCTGCCGCCTGCCTTCCCTGGGGCTGCAGTCACCCTGCTCTGCATGCAGGACTCAACCCAGACACCCCCTGCTGAGAAGGGGACCGCACACCCTGCAGTAAATCCGGGTGGCTTCTAAGAGCCGCAACCACAATCTGCTCACTGCTCAGCCACCAGAAACCTGCACGCTGATGCCCTGAGCATTAACACATTTCACCACATGGACTTCTTTTCTTTTCTGCTTTTTATCATAGAAATCTTCAAACATACCCCAAAGCAGAGAGAACAGCGGAATGAATCCACGTGTTCCCGTCACCCAGTGTCAATGCTGTGCACAACGGACAAGCTGGTTTCCTCTCCTCCCACCCCTGCAACTTTGCTGGATATTTAAAATGAATCCCTGACGACACCACGTCATGTCGCCACCAATACCTCAGTAGGCATCTAGGTCACTGTTCTTTAAAGACCACCATGCCATCACCATTCCTAACAAAATGAACAGAATTCCTGAGTATCATCCAATAGAG
Source organism: Macaca thibetana thibetana (assembly GCF_024542745.1). Lineage (NCBI taxonomy): Eukaryota > Metazoa > Chordata > Mammalia > Primates > Cercopithecidae > Macaca > Macaca thibetana. Next base: position 12,208,077 of record NC_065592.1, read on the forward strand.
AGTCTACATTCACGTCTTCTCCAGTCTGTCTGCATCCGGATCCCCGGGATGCTGAGGCACTGCCTTTGGGTGTCAGGCCTCCCAGACCATTTGACTCTGGAGCAACCACTCCTGCTCCCTTTTCTTCAGGGCACTGACAGGTTGGAGAAATCGGGTCATTCCCCTGTGCCTCCTGTAGACTGACAGAGCTAAAGCCTTGATTAGACTCAGGTTAGGTTTTTTACATGCACACGCTGTCCGGGGGCACGTGTAAGTCTAGGCTGTCATATGGTGAGGCCCGGAGTCTGGCTGGGCCATTCTTGTTGAGCTCTACTGGTGTCGGCCTGGGCCCTCGGTCATACAGTTCCCCAACTGCCATCCTCTGAGTACTTTGTCACCCTCTGATGACTGTTGCTAAGATCCATGCTTTATTAAAGGTTCACAATGGTGATTTTTGAACTCTGTCATTCCTTCTGCTTTTTTTCTTTTATTTTTTTTTGAGATGGAGTCTTATTCTGTCACCCAAGCTGGAGAGCAGTGGCATGATCTTGGCTCACTGCAACCTCCACCTGCCGGGTTTGAGTGATTCTCCTGCCTTGGCCTCCTGAGTAGCTGGGATTACAGATGCGTGCCACCATGTCTGGCTCATTTTTGTATTTTTAGTAGAGATGGGGTTTCACCATGTTGGTCAGGCTGGTCTCAAACTCCTGACCTCATGATCCACCCACCTTGGCCTCCCAAAGTGCTGGGATTACAGGCGTGAGTCACCGCGCCCAGCCTCCTTCTGCATTTTTTAGCTAGAATCCTTCTATATATAAAAAATAACTTTCCTTCATCAACTATTTGGTCTCCCTGAAATAAATTTTGTATAGGAAAAAAAAAGGATAAGCACATGATTCTTTTCTCTTACTTATCAAGCCTTAGAGTAAGGAGTTGGTGCTTGAGCAACCTCCAGTGCTGACCAACGGGAGGTGTGTGTGTGTTTGTGCTTTTAAGCCTGAGTTTCAACTAACTGCAGCCATACACGAGTTAGACAGACCTGGGTTGAAATCCCAACAGCAACATTTTCTGGCACTGTGACCTTAGGCAAGTTACTTAATTTCTCTGAGTCTTGGTAAATTGTAAAAGGGCGTTAATGAAACCCACCCCGCAGGGATGTGGGTTGGATGCACTGTGCCAACACGCATGATCCACCTAGCCCGGTGCCTGGCACACAGTAAGTGCTCAGTAAAGAACAGCTGTGTGGGATCTTACTGTCATTATTGGCAAGTAAGCCTCTAGCGTGTAATTTATGCCCGTACTTGGTATTGGGTTTCAAGACCTTGCAATTCTGTGGCAGGAAGTAAGACATTCAACAGCACATTCAAATCGAGGAACAGAATGAGGGGAAGTACAGCCCTGCCCGGGGGTTCTTATAGGGGCCAGGAGTGGGGAGGGGGACAAGAAAATCAGTGGAATTGTTTTTGTTATTATATTTTTAGGGGGGTAGGGTCGTTTTTTGAAGAGTCAGATAACTTTGTGCGTTCCTCAGGCACAGAAACTGAGGGCTAGAGCAGATCTACCAGCGGAGAGTAACAACGTTCTGAATCCAGACCCTAAACATTGCTAAACGTCTAGGAAATGAGCCTAGTACTGGAAATGAAGAGGCCCCTGCTGCCCACCCTCCTGTGTGACAAGACCCAACCTCAGAGTCCACACTTGGGACGGCAACCTGGGGAATGGGGGGCACTGTTCACAGCAACTCTGCACCTTCAAAGATTATCAGCTGATCAGATTGGCCTTAGAAGGCGTGAAGAAGATGAGACCTTTACACAAAGAAAACTAACGCCGGGTGTTTCACTTGCTGTTGCCACACTGCTCTTGGCTCCATTCCTCCGTCTGCAGCAAACTCGGGGTAAGAGATGGAGCCACTAATTACACATGCTTAAGCAGGCCTAATTTTAAGTAAACATATTATACATAGTCAATATAAATGTGTTCAGTCATGCTAATGAACACAGAGAAAGTACACAGTACTTTACTAAAACAAACAGTCTTCCAGTTTTTCAGTGCTATATGGATTACAGCAAACTATATTTTAAATGAATTACAGGAGTCTCCTGTTTTTGGCTGACTTTATAAAATCAGGGCCTTAAATACTCTCCAATGATACAGAGCTGACTGTAAGGCTTATATGGTCAGCTTGGGCTCCTCTGTCCCCCAGGTAAAGCCTCCAGGAAATGTTGCTAGAACCGGACATGAAGAGGCTCCCTGCTGCTCACCCTCCTGTGTGACAAGGCCCCTGGCATTGGGCCCAGGACCGATCGCAGAGTCCACACTTGGGGCAGCAACCTGTGCACTCCCAGTCACAGGGGAGAAACTTCCCAACCAAGACCCCTGGGCCCCAGAGCCGCTGGTCCCCAAGTCCAGACAGGACAGAGCCTCAGTGAACTGGTCCAACTAACCAAGAGGAAAATGCAGAATGGAAAACCCGTTGCGGCTCCACGGCACATCAATATAAAGACATTCGAAGTCAACTCACTGTCAAAGAACGAACACCAGTGCAAATTTTAAAACTGTGAAAAACACAGGGGAAAAGGAGGAAAGTGATCTAAGTCTTTGAGAAGACTGTAGATCCTAAGCAGAGGAGATAACGCAAATGGCCAACAAGCACATAAAAAGATGCTCAACGTCATTTGCCATCAGACAAGGGCAAACGGAAAGCACAAGGAGATTCCATTTCATACCCACTAAGGGGCCTAGAATCAAAAAGACAGACAATAACAAAGTGCTGGTGAAGATGTGGAGGAACTGGAATCTACGGACACTGCCGGTGGGAAGAAAAACGGTGCAGCTCCTTTGAAATACCATTTGGTAGTTCCTCAAAAATATCAAGTTACCGTGTGACCCAGCAATTCCATGACTAGGTAGATACCCAACAGAAACGAAAACATAAGCCCACACGAAAACTTGTACACGAATGTTCATAGCAGCCTCATTCCTAACAGCCAAAAAGTACGAACAACCCAGATATCCATCAGTTGAATGGATAACCAAAATGTGGTATATCCATATGTTATATTATTTGGCAATAAGAAGGAATGAAGTAATGATCTATCCTGCAACATGGGCCAACCTTGAAAACATTATGCTAAGAGAGAGAAGCTGGTCACAAAAGACCACACACTGTATGATTCCATTCATATGAAATGCCCAGAATAGGCAAATCTATATAGAAAGTAGATTAGTGGTTGTCTAGGGCTGGTAGGGAGTGGGGAGGTGAGGGTTGGAGAGAAATAAGGGAGTGATTGCTGAGGGGTACAGGGGTGCTATCCTGACAATGGGTTTTGGGGGTGATATAATGTGCAACAATGGTTGCACAACTCTGCCTTTACTAAAGGTCACTGAACTGTGCATGTTCAATGGATGAATTGCATGGTAAGTGAGTTATATCTTAATTTTTTAAAACCCTATACATTAATATAAAACATATCTGTAAAATGTGCTTATACACAGGCTCTTCCAGTGTGGTGCTGTGGTTAAAAGTGTAGCTGGAGGCCGGGCGCGGTGGCTCAAGCCTGTAATCCCAGCACTTTGGGAGGCCGAGACGGGCGGATCATGAGGTCAGGAGATCGAGACCATCCTGACTAACACAGTGAAACCCCGTCTCTACTAAAAAATACAAAAAACTAGCCGGGCGACGTGGCAGGCACCTGTAGTCCCAGCTACTCGGGAGGCTGAGGCAGGAGAATGGCATAAACCCAGGAGGCGGAGCTTGCAGTGAGCTGAGATCCGGCCACTGTACTCCAGCCTGGGCGGCAGAGCGAGACTCCATCTCAAAAAAAAAAAAAAAAAAAAAGTGTAGCTGGAGTAAGACGTATGTGAGCATTCTAGTTATTCCTCCAGTTCCAGACGCGTGACCTTGGCTAAGTTCTTTAATCCCTAAGGAGTGAGTGTGCTTCACTTTTCTCATATCTGAAATGGGTATAATAATGCCCGTCTCATAAGAGGGGTCTTCTGAAGATGAAATGAAATCAGGGAGGTAAAGCATTTATCACAGGGGTGAGCACATAGTAAATGCACACTAAGTATCAGCTCTTATGATTATCAGGTAATACATAAAATCATAAATGACAAAAAGCAATCCAATGTCTAAACGTAAAGAGACCATCACGAAAATAAAAATATGCTATACAATGGGGTCTGCTGGTTTCATGAAAATAACAGTTAGGTGGGATCTGTGTAGAGACAGAAACTCTAGTTCATATCATATGAAGTGCTAGCAAGAAAACAGCAAAAAATAGTGGGACCAACGTGGGCTAATTATGAGAGAATAAAGTATGAGACAGAAAATGAGACAGAGAATTTAATAAACACACCCTGAGTGTTAATGAAAGGATTCTCTGTATTTGTTTTGTATTCACTACTTCACTGTTGTAGATATCATAAAGTTGGCTGACCAGTGATTAAAAATGAAACAAGGTAAGTTAAATTACACCAAAACAAGGAAGCCGAATTGCCAGAGGTTTTCCAGCACCATTTAATAACTCATGTGTGGGTCAAGAAGCTCCAAGGGCTCCAGCACCCTGAAGACGCTGCCGATTCCTCAGTGATTCACTTCTGCTTGGACCTGCTCAGTGGTCAGAATATTCAGTCCAATCTGAACCTATGAATTTTAATTTGCAGTCTTTTTGATTCTCACTTTTCTTGTTTGCTCTATGGGGCCCAAATGGGCACATTATTGGCTTTGTGTTCTCTGGGCGTCTTTTGATTGTTTTCTTTCTGCTTCCTTCTGGGTCTTGTGCCAAGCTTGGCTTCAGCAACACCAGAGGAAGGACTAAAGACAAACTATATCCAGTTTCACCATTCCGTTCCCCAGTGAGTCCATTCAGCAGGGAGCACCATTCTAAAAGAAAGGGACGTTCTGCTCATTTACATGCCGCTACCCAGAATGCTCTGCAAACTCCTTGGAGAACCCAGCCAGACACACATCAAAAGCAGCAGGGTTTGTTCATGGGCATGCAGTAAGACCTCCAAAAATGTTTCTGAAGAAAAATGCACATAAAAAAACACCTAGAAATATATCTGGAGGAAGAAAACCCTCATTGTGATGAGTGCTACTAAAGGATGACTCACGTGTGTCCACTGTCTCCTGAATTGGGATGAAGCCCACAGGCAGTGTGTCCTTGATGTCAATGAGCTTCATATCTACTAACACGTTCCCCAGATGACTCTTGGGAAGAAAGAAAAGAGATACAGACTATTAATCTGAACATGCCTGTGGTGGCTTTGCCATTTTGGCTTCAAGATGCATATTTAACACAATGACTCGTGCAGCTTTATGACAGCAGGTTAATTAGAGTAGGTGACACTTAATGTTCCCCAGTGGTTACACAGGGACTCGTGTGGCCCCCGGGAAGGAGTTTTATCTGCAGAACCTCAAAGCCACTCACTCAGACACAGCCTTGGTGAGGCAGGAGCAACCCAGGAGATGCTTTAGACATAACCCAGCAGAGGGCAGCTGTGCACACACGTCCCGGGACCAGGCTGCCACTCAGCTCTGAGCATCAGATCTCAAGGCCAGGAGGTTTTAGGAAGAGCAAATTCCTGAGGCACTCGTAGGACAGAGATGCATCTAAACCTAATAGGGAACCAATCACACTCCTAAATGATCACCAGTCTGCATACTGACACACATTTCAGTTGCTAGATACATTTTACAAAATCCCAAGAATCATAAACTAACACAGAGTGAAAGTCCTGCTGCCTCAATATTACACGTCTTCTAAAATGACATGCACAAGGGCCTCCTAAAGTTTCTATTTAGTGGTAGTATATGGGGTCCACAGTGCGCAGTTTCTGTAACTGGTGTACAAATATCTTTCGAAGACGGTACACATTCTGTAATTGCGAGAGAGAATTCTTTGCAAACACGCCGGCACTTGCAGCGCGCATTTCAAGCTGGAAATGAGCTCTAAAGATATCTACCCTACAACTTAAATATGTGGGGGCACTTTGGAGATTTCATTAAAATCTTCAGAGTAATTTGCAGCTTGGTTCCCCCTCTCTAGTCAGAGCCAGTTAAGGAAAGAATGATGGGCTCAAATCCCAAATCTCTCCTGTTAGGATACTAGCAATGCACTCCACGTGCCCATTTTGCAGAAGTGCCTCATCCCCAAAGCCCAGTGTGAGCATGCTCTCCGTTTACTTGTTCAGCATCCTTGGACAAGCATCTAGTTGGTCAGCCATCACTCTGCCCTGGACAGCAACTTCTGAGGCTGTTGTTCCATCTCGCTTAGAGAAGAAGGGCTGCTACCTCCATCTCTGCACATGGGAGCCAAGATCCCACCTCCACCTGCACTGTGCCATGTCTCCGAAAGCCAAGCAGGGAGTTCTTATCATCTAAACTGTGTATGTTCCCTCTTGGCACTCTCTTTTTCCCTCCCTATCAATTTGTGGGGTTATTTTCTTAATATCTGTCTTGCTTCTAGAGTTTAAGAACCATGAAGACCAAAACTATCTCTGTTCCTACTATAAATACAAGCCTAGCATGGATTTTGCCACACAACAGGTGCTCAGTAATTACTTGCTGAATAAATTAATTTTGGGTACACATTTTTCAACCAGGCCAGAGTCAGAAATCAAACTGGAGTCCGGGTGCTGTTGCTCACGCCTGTAATCCCAACACTTTGGGAGGCCAAAGTGGGCGGGTAGCTTGAGTTCAAGAGTTTGAGACAAGCCTGGGAAACATGGCGAAACCCCATCTCTACAAATTAAAAAAATTGACTGGGTGTGGTGGCACTCATGCATGTTGTCCCAGCTACTTAGGAAACTGAAGTAGGAGGATTGTTGGAGCCTGGGAGGTTGAGGCTGCAGTGAGCCAAGATCATGTCACTGTACTTCAGCCTGGGCAATAGAGTGAGACACTGTCTCAAAAACAAAACAAACAAAAAAAAATCGGCCAGGCATGGTGGCTCATGCCTGTAATCCTAGCACTTTGGGAAGCCGAGGCAGGTGGATCATTTGAAGTCAGAAGTTTGATACCAGCCTGAGCAACATGGTGAAACCCTGTCTCTACTTTAAAAAATACAAAAATTAGCTGGGTGTGGTGGTAGGTGCCTATAGTCCCAGTTACTTGGGAGGCTGAGGTAGGAGAATTACTTGAACCCAGGAGGTGGAGGCTGCAGTGAACTGAGATTGTGCCATTGCACTCCAGTCTGGCTGACAGGGAGACTTCGTTTCATATGTGTGTGTGTGTGTGTGTATACATATATAGATACACACACACACACACACACATATATCAAGTTGGGTTTGCTGAGATGTCAAATCTAAACTATATGATTAAAAATATCAAAAGTATTGATATACACTAATAAATATTATGAACCAAAAGTACACAAATGAAACAAATTATTAGAATTTAAATAGGAAGGTCAAAGTAGCAAGTGTAACCTATGACTAGTGTTTTTATGGCACAGTCATCAGGAAATCGTTTCTTCCTCTCAGAACTATCACATTTGCCAACAATTTGATATTCTGATATTCCAGGTAGCTGGGCCTCGGGAAGGCAATGTACAGTGCAGGCTCGGGAGTGGTAAGTGGGACCCTCAGAACACAGAATAAATCTCTGACCGTGTAGGAAGGGTTTGAACTGTTAACCTAACTTGCAAACATCAGCTGCTTTCAGAATCGCCTGGTCTAATCTATCATAATTTTTTTTCATGGCAGTTGCTTTTCCATGTCATCACTGCTTTCTGCATTGAGAAATTAACAACTAGGCATGTTTTCCTGCCCCGCAGATGGATGGGCATTCATCAATATCCTTCTCAAATGTCTTCTACTTGACAAGTTGGGTTTTACAGAAGTCAACTGCAAACCACTTAGTGACCTCACCCTCCACACACTCTACAAATGTCCCTGATCATAAAACCTGAACATCAGTGGTGTGGCCATTAAAAACAAAGCATAAAAAAACCTTGCATGCATACAAAATGGGAGGCTGCACTGTCAGAGCTCCCCACAGCCCAAGTGTGGTCGCTCCTTACACGGGGCTGCCACTGTACTGGGTTTAATACAGTGGGTCTGCGACACCATTAATTTTGCCTGTTCCTCTCCCCTCCCCCATCTGTGCTCTCTTTCATTTCCTCCTCATAAATATGAAGAACGTATTCCCAATCCTTGTTGAGCAAATGATTCATGCCAAAAGCCCAATATGCACTGACTCAGGGTATTTATATTGTCTCTGGTAGCCAGTATTTGCTAGTATACTGTAATTATTTTTGACAACCTTGCATTTAAGGTAGCCACAGATAACCAACTTAATATTCAAATGTTCATAAATCCTTCTGTTTAATATCCTCCCTACCTAATCTATGTACATTATTATTACAGGTAATGCAGAAAGTACAGGGCATGAAAAGTGCAATTAATCTCGATCCTTCCCCAGGAAGCAATGTCACTCCAAAGCCAGGTTTCTGTATTAATAGCATTATTGGGGGAAAGGAATTTAGGTTCCAAAGGAGTCTCCCAAAACTCCTACCTTGGGAGTCTCAAGTCACCTAATTAAGAATCTGTCCAGTCTTGAGATCCCACATCCCTCCTTTACAGCTGTAAAAAATGATGCTCTGCAAAGTCTTGGTTTGGACTACAGGGCCAGCATAGACTGGCTGTAACAGATTAAAATATTCCGATTCCTCCTCCACTCCTGAGCTGGCAGGTGGGCCCCTGCCAACTGCTGGAACTCGATCGTTTGGATCCCACTATTGGATCCATTCATTCTTTTTCCAAAAACAGTATGCACCATGCACCTATCTCCTATACTGCTTCGAAAGCGAGATAGAGGCTTTTCACACTGCCCTTGTCCTCTTCTTATATCCCTTCATCACACCCAAGAAAAATCTTTTTAATGTTCAACACATGTTGACAAAATCAATGGGTTTTCCTTAATACACTTACCCATGACACTCAATGCTAACAAGCCCCAGTGACTTCTCTTTGTCACATTCAGACCTGTCACTGTCCCCACTCCAAGGGATGCAGGGACTCTGCTAGCCTAGGTACCAACACCCCGTAGTGTTTTTGATTTCATGCAATGAAAACAAAAACAAAAAATGATCACAGAGATCATGGCTGTCCTCAGGCCAGTTTTAACTGAAGCCTCTTCGGCCTCTACTCATTTTTAACTGAAGCTTCTACTCAGCCTTCAGCCCTCTCCTGGGTGCCTCAGGCTGCTCAGTGAGCTGGGGGACCTGCAGGGACTCATTATAAGCTCATAGTGCCCTTGTCCGTTCTTTAGCCCTGCCACCTTCCTGGTATTTAAAATACACTCAAAAGCCTGAACTGAAAAGACTTCCAGACTTTTGTGTCAAGATCTTCCCCTTCTCCATTATAAACTCTGTACTTTACGATGAGCATATATTGCTCTTGTGATTAGGGGAAAAAAATAAAGCAACGACTTTTCTCCCAGTCCTGTTCAGAATAATTCTCCTACCCAAGAATTAACCACAAACAACAGGAATAGGTGGCAGAAAAGAGTACAAGCCGGAGAGCCACATGATGGCCGACATTCAGAAAACACCAAGGGAACATGCAAGGACCCTGTGATGGGACCCCGGGCCTGCGGGGCCAGGTGGCAGAGAGGAGGACTAACGCTTTCCCCCTTTCATGCTGTTGAATGAGTATGTTTGTTGTCTGGGTTCAGTTTTTTTTTTAACTGCAAATAAATATTACTTTTATAATATAATTTATATAAATCAATAAAAATATTCCCCAAAATAAAATTTACATGACAAAGAGACAATAACATGTGGCCAAAAATAAAATGTTAGCCCTGAAAATGAAAATCCCAACTCCTCCCTATTTGGGGCTGGGGAAGAGAAGTAACCTCGAACAAGCACGTCACCTCTTGGATCTTGGTTTCTTCAATGGAAAGGAACTTCCACTTGTAGAGATTATCTGGGGACAGAATGAGGTGCCCAGGGCAGGCCTTGTACAGAGTAGATACTCACCAAAACTATTTCCTTTTTTTCTAAGCCATCTATTAAAATACCTTATTAGATGTTTAAAAAAAAAAAAAAAAAAAAAAAAAACCTTAGTAGGTGTCTTTAAAGTTTCCTAATTTACAGGTGCGAGTACTTTAAAAAAAAAAAAAAAACCATAGTAAGAGAAATCTGCATGAGTGGATACTTACCTACAAAAATAATGAAATGCAATATGTCACACAGAGACTCAGAGAGGAAACGTCACTGTGGAAGCAAAGGCATGATGTCTGTGGACGGGGTGGGGTCACAGGGACCCTCCCTGAGCCAGGCTGCCTTTGCTGGCCAGCATTAAATCCCGCTCCACCGGAGAATTCTCACTGCCGCACTATCCTGTGATTTGTTGCTTGGAGGAAAGGTAGGCAAATGAGAGCTGGGAGAGAAATTTCCTGGTTTCCTTTTGAGAACACAATTGAATGGAATTCACGGTACACTTGGGTACGTGGTTAATAATACTGTTAATAAATGAAACACAGTGCTGGCTGCCGATTCTACCCAGTTCACTAAAACCACAGATAAATTAATATGGCAATGAAAATAAACCACAACAACAACAAAATGAGGAAATTCCAAACAGGAGTGTAAATTACTTGTGCTCACTCAGCAAATGGAAACTACAACTAGACTTACATTTTCTTTGGAAAATGATCTTGTGAAACACAGGTATCTGGTAACCTTGGATTTAAATAAGCCGTCTTTCCAGAGGTCAGCATCCACACCATCTGCTGTCTGTGCAACCTACACCGGAGAGACAGAGAAAAGGATCGCAGGTAAGGCAGGAAGGAACCGAAGGTGTGCGTGGGCCACTTCTTTCGTGCCTGTTCCAATTAACACCAGCCTGGGATCTCCCGGCATCTCATTAGTTCATTTCACTAGGCACTGGGATGAGATTTTCCAAAAGGGGAAAAGGGAGAGTGTGAAAAATACAACTTCTAAAAATACTGTCCCTGGGGAAGCCATTGATTAAAGACACCCTGACAGAAATGGCTCTAATGAGAAAAGAGCAACTTTTGTCGTAATGGACCAAAAAGGGATTGGCTAAGTCAGCACATTAAGTGGCTATTACCACTTACTCGGGGGTGGTGGGGGGGATGGGGCAGGGTGAAGAAAGGAGCCCAGTGGGTGTGATGAGCCACCTGTGGGGGCGCTGCCCATGGAGAGGGTGACACAGCCTCCTGCTCTAGGGCCCTGGGGCCAGCTGGGTGCTTCAGTCAATGGGATTCTCCTCGGGGCTGGGTGGGAGGGAGGGCGGAGACATTTCACTCCACCCTGCGTCCTCTCGGTACAAGCCTGAGAGTGGTGTTCAAAGTCAGAAACTGGATCGGGATATAGAAAAACAAAACAAGACTCACTGGGTTCCCTGTTTCTAGTCTCAATAAGAAGTCATTTTCTCATCTGCAGCTGTAGAAATTCTCTACTAGGAAGTGTCTGAGAATGACGCCAGCCAGACTTGATCTGAGTATCGAAGCCCTTGTGACCTAGACTGGGGCTGGGCTGGGGGATATTGACATGAAAGACCAGGCTTTGTGGGAGAGAGTGCAAAGGAGATGGAGAGGAGGAGGAGAAGGCTAGAAGAAGGTGGTGCTTTCTTCCTGTTTCTTTCCAGACTGCTCTGTGAATCGCTGGTCAGGGCTTGGTCTGCTTTCTGACTCAGCCTCCCTGTGAGAGTATGAATCAACCTTGCACACTTTCCTTCAAGCACCGCAAAGGGGAGCATCCAGGAAGACTGAGGAGCAGCGACTGTTTTGGGATAAACTCTGCAGGAGGTCTCTGAGCAGTTCACTTTCTGACTCCTTCTGGGTTGTCCTTTTGAGCTTTAGACTTTGGGATCCAGTCCTTGACCTGACAAGCTCCTGCCCATCCTGACAAACTGCTGGAAGTGCCTCCATTCTTCACACAAAACTGCCCTGATTCAGCCCCATCCTGCACACTGACTGCAGGCTCTACGCGGGCCCCACGGCACATGGATGGCCTCTGCCTGTCACACGCTCAAGGCAGAGGCGGGAGCCAGGACCCCAGCCCAGTGGGCTCAGGCTCCCCAGGACATTCCTGGAGCCCACCACAGCCACGCTTTCTGAGGCTGCCTCAGAAAAACCAAAAGGCCAGGAGGCAAAAGAAAAAAAAAAATCCTTGTTTTTCAAACCAAACAATTGTAAATTAGCAAATGTAACAACAGGAAAAGAAAGGCCCTTATGATAAAGATGCAAATATATTTGACCTGAAAGCTGAAGGAGGAATGGTATGGGGATAATTTTAGGAACTATTTGCTCCAAGTATGTCACCCCCACAGATAGAAACAGGATGGAATGGGGGTCAGGCCTTGTGAGCATTTTTTCCCATAATGGTCACACATACAGTTTCTAGGGAAACATGAGATTTAAGGCAGTGGTCCCAGCTCCTACATACCAAGGACCCTGTATGCTCATTTTCTCGCATGGATTCCATGTTTTGAAAGATTTTTGTCTCCCAATGCACTTTTTACTGGATTTCCTCAATTCTAGGATGCAGTCATTTGGGGAACACCCCTTCACACAAAAAAGGCATAGTACCACATCCAAACACATGCATCTGTTTTACGATGCATCCCAATTTCAGAACCACTAAAATGTAAAAATAAAAGATGCGCTAAACAAAGGGAATAAGGGGACCTACACGGTCTCTCTATAATAAATGCATACTTTCTAAAAAACCTTCAAAACCAGAAACTGCAGGACACTCCAAGGCTGTGGAGCCACAAGCTGCCTTGGAAGAGAGGGAGCTGTGTCTTTAACCTTCCAAGAGACAAGGGAGTCTAGAAGGGCTTGTTTGGATATCTGGAAATGCCACGGAGGGGTGGTGTGCATTCTAACCTAAGGCTAGAAAGGTCTCCAGGACTTGCCAGTGATGGTTCTCCCCACCCACCACACTGCTAGAGCTGTCCTTTTTCGGAGTGAGAAATGAAAATGTAATGGGGGAAGCTGGCAGTGTGGGCCCCTCTGTTTGAGCCCACGCTTCACCGTTTGGGCAGTTAGAGCCCCCCAGTCCTTGTCTGCGAAGCATTAAAAAAGGATGACCAAAGGCCCAGCTTTGACCTGGGCCACAACTCATTTGCGATGAGGTGGAAATGTGTAAAGGTATAATGAGGGGCCCAGGGAGGTAAGGTGGGAAGAATGAGAGAGAGAGGGAGAGAGAGAACCTCCCCTAACCTCCAAGGAAGGCAGTGTTGGGCAGAGAAGGGCTCTGGAACGATCCCGGAGGTCTGGATGGTTCAGGGACCCACAGGACCAGGTACTGGATGAGGAGTGAGATGTGAGTTCCTGGCTCCTTGAGAGCACTGGGAAGGTGGCCCTGGTGGAACAAGGAGGGTATTTGTGGCCTGTCTTCCCTACAGCAACAAGATGTACCCAGAGGCTTCTCCCCAGCCCAGTCACATAAAGGTGCCTAATAACCTAAATTCTTCCCATCCCAAGTCAGGAGAGCTAATGATCTGCAAGATAAATGATCTATCTATGGGCTGAAGTCACAGTGCCAAGAGGAGCTCTCATACCTGACTCAAGGCAGGGTCTACCTGACGGTGCCCACGCCCTCCTGGTGGCACTGCAGAAGCTTACGAACTCAGCAGTCAGCCTCAGGTCCCAGCATCAGGAAGCTGTGGGGAGGTGGGGTGTGGGGTAGAGGACCAAATGCTTTGCGTGCAGCAAGAGCAGCATGGAATTCAGAGGTGGACCTGAACTTGAGACCCAATAGCTTAAACCAGTCCTGTCCTCCTCTGCAAAGTGGACATGCTGCCTTTCCCTGCGGGCATCACTGCCAGGGACACAGGAGACCACGAACATGCGAAGTGCCCGCCTTAGTGCATGAGCACTCCAAAGACAGTGCTAATGTTTTTAAACCAAAAAAGAGGGCATCTGCTCCGGCGAACCAAGCCTTGAAAGTGATGTCAGGCCACATCAGGGTTCAAAAAGTCCTCAGTTGTCCTGGGGCTCAGCGCCAATCTCTGGG